>NC_069713.1:17280983-17602858 GCF_027358585.1 Pangasianodon hypophthalmus
TATGGGTGACGCCGCAGCAAATCAGACAGACTATACAAGCAGTGTTGTTCCACATGTTGTTAATGTTACTGATGGGTGTTTTGTGCCTGATACCCATCAGATCATACCTGTTGTATCAGATGCATGGACTGCAGTGGCACAGCAGAGAACACACTGACCTGGCCCCTGGAAACAACTCCTGCATGCTTGCCTGTTCGCAGGGGATCAGAAACTTATGAATGTGTGTGCGCTATTCATATGTCGGTTATATGCAAGCAAGCGGAAAGTTTCACTGTGGTGCAAAACGTCTCTGACCTCTATGCAGAATAATGGTACCATACTGGGATCTTGACTTGGTGCTACGAAGTCTGTGCAACTTACCATATGCATCAGTGGAAGATGGAAATATAAAGTGGCTTTCAGTTGAGACAGCTTTTTTGCTGGCCATTATTACAGCCAGACAAGTTAGTGAATTGCATGCATTATCGTTCAGTATACACTGTCTAAATTCAGGACTGAAGGACAAGCATGTCACACTGTATAGCCAAACGCTGCCAAAGGGATTACCAAAGCAGCATATTAATAAATCCATTAATCTATCTGCTTTCACAGAGGAGAATGTGCCCAGACCAGCGCTGTGTCCAGTGACGGCTCTCGAACATCATGTGGAAGTGACTGCCGGCTGACGGATCACTGGCCAGCTGTTTTATATGCTTTATGGGACACCCCAAAGGTGCTCTGCTGTTAAAAGACAAGTTAGTGCATTGGGTAAAGGAACAGATTGCACAGGTCTGGATAAATAAAGCTACTTTTAAAAAGCATAAATATTAGTGTTAAAAGCTGCTATTTATGAAGTGATTAAACCTTAATTGTGACAAAGCAAATAAAAAGGCTTTTCTTTTCTCTCTCTTTTTTTTTTTTTTTTTTACAAAATATGCTCTTTATTTAATCTCTCAACATCTCTAAAACAATCATTTCATTTCATGATTAACCTCTTCAATCTCTCTTTAAGAAACATGTCTATGAAATTTTCTTCTCCATAAACCATATGCACATCTTTCATAGAGATAAAGAACATTCAAGAAAATGTCCCTCTTCCTTTGACTAGAAAAAAGTGTGCAGAATGCATCATTTCCAAAAGAGGTCACAACAGCAGCAGCATCTTTCTATTATGTCCAACCAGCCACACACAAACACACACACAAACACACATACAGGTTGATCTACGAAGACACTACAAAAGTTCTCTCATCATGGATCTTTTTTTCTTCTATTCCAAAAAATCTTTTTTTTTTTTCTTCTTCTTCTTTTTTTGAATGAACTTTTTAAGTTATGTCAGGTGCAAACATATCAAATAGTTCAATAGTCCAAATAGAAAAAACTATAGTTTTTTCTTTCCCCTCCATCATCACAAACACATGAATAAGGCACACAGACAAACACAAAAACAGAAAAAACAGAAAAAACAGAAAAAAAAAAAAAAAAAAAAAGAATAATGAAAGAAAGAAAGAATGTTTGTCACAGTTGGTGGCTTTTAACCCATCAGGCATCAGGCAATAATTGCTTCACACTCCAACAGCATACCTTCAAAAAAAAATCGATTAGCTCTGGGCAGCAGATGGCAGCAGCAGGTCAAAAGTGGTGGAAGAACTGCATAGAAGTCCATTTTATTCAGTTCTTCAACATCCGGTTGTATTTCAAACCCACAGTCATCTACAGGTGCAGGATTCTGCAATCATGTCTTCATATTCTTTATAGACAATGCTGCCATTCTTTTCCATCATCAGCACGCTGATAGGTTTGTATTTGTAAGGCACACAGGATGGTAGAGGGATGTCGGCAACACCGAGCTCACTGATGACAGTCTGGACGATGGCATGGTTGGGTGAGTTGTAGCCATAGTGTAGGATGCGTGGGCAGTCGCCCATGCAGTAGCGAGGGTTGTACATAGGGGGCGCAATGATCCAGTGATCCCACCCGAGGTCACGGAAGGTCACACGGTATGAGTGGAGCTTGCACTGGTTCTTGCCCACACTGTTTTTGGACCGCTTGTAGTTGGGAATGTCAGAACCGATGCTGCCGGGTTCTTTGGACCGGCGCAACCTTGAGCCAGTGTGAGAAGTGGCTTTGACATACTTTGCCCATTCCATAGGATGTCCCTCTTCTTCCAAGAAGAGAAGCAAGGCAGGGGCTCTCAAGTGGTTTTGCGGTGGGAAATGTCTCTTGCGTGTCCTGTGTCTTGCAACAGAATGAACCGGGCCAGATTCCCAGCACTTGTACTGAACATAGAGGACAAACAGGCTGCCTTTAAACAGAGACACACGGGCTGTGACATCCGATTCAGTCCACATGCTCTGAGGGCCCAGAATGACAACATCGGCGTCGTTAGCATGCTGTGAGGAAGCGACTCTGGCTTCACACATAAACGGAGGGTATGATGCCACAGGTGACCTCAGGTGAATGAAAGATGCCCTGTTTAGTTTGCTCAGTGGGAGGTTTTCCAGTTCATATTGCACAGTGTAAGTATACAGCAGGTCTAGCCAGGGCAGGGTTCGAGCCAGAAAAGGGGAAGAAAGAGAATCATTTTCTGGGAAGCAATCAGTTTAATCACATTCTTGCTATATTATAAGAAGAATTTAACAGCTGATCATTTTCTCAGAAATGAGCCACACAGATGGTTTATAAACTCACTGCATAATCTGAGAACATGTGCAGTAACTACAGATGTAATCAATACTGCCAGTCACAGCAGCACATATGAAGTCAAAAGGTGTAATGAGGGTGAGTGAGTGAGTGAGTGAATGAATGAATGAATGAACTATTGGTTTACCATTTGATGAGGAATGGAAGCGCTTGCCGGTGACGGAAGCACGAATCAACCTGACGGTGTTGGACCCAAACAATCTGCGCTGTTTCGGCCTGCCGTCTACATTAGCCGCTTTCCTATACAGACTCCACATGAACTGCAGACTTTGGTCCTCCGTTTGTTTTTTCGAAAGCGCGTTACTGTTGGGGTTTCTCTGTTTGGGGTGGCTTTTTCGGCGACTCTGTTCTGTCGCCAGCACCCCGAGGTGTGACGGGGAAAAGGCCATTTTATCGGCCGCGCACGTGAACGCGGGCAACAACAAAAAGAAACACGACAGTACACAAAGTCTGAGGAAGCCATGACTGCCGGCGGCCTTCATCTTTAACTTCTGGCACGGGGGAGTACAACCGGCGAGGCTACCATCGTCAAACAAAGTCACCTGACTGCCGTTTGACAAACCTTTCTGCAGCCTCTCAATTAACATCCTCAGCGTGTCCGTGCCTGCTGACGTCAGCGACGCGACGTCAATCACCTGAGACACGCACCTGCTTCAAACTGCGCTCGCTTCTGTGGGAATAAATATATATTTACTGCCGCCATATTGAATTTGTAAATAGTAATGGTAGCTCTAATGGAAACAAGTTTCAGTGCTGTGCCAAGGGCAACACGTGTGCAAAATGTAGGTTACTAAACTGTAGACTACCTTTCATTGTCACTGAAGTGGTAACCTCAAGAGTACATCTTTTTAACATGGTAAAGTGAATATACATACCTGTACACACCTGAACTGTAAGGACCACTCTTGCAGCTTTAATTAGATTTTTAAATACTTTAAAGGTGCACTACATGGTAAATGTAGTGTAATGTACACGACATGGTTTATTTGCAGGTAAAAGAAACACACTCCAACAAAAGATGTGCTCTTGATGGTACCACACCAGAGACAAGGAAAGGTACAGGCTAATACCTTTTTTTCTGAGAGTGGGATTGTTTTTTGGCTAATGATTGTAGCTTTTTAAGAGTTTCCATTGAGGACCTTATATAAAAATGAAACCCATCTTTTGTAGGGTTCAGCATAGAACTTCTAGGGCTTGATCATCCAGTCAGACAACCTGAAGAACCTTTAAAATTCTAGACATATTTTTTTTCCATAGGCCATGTCCAGGTCTAGTGTTTAAGACACAATTACATTTGCAGGGTATCACTGTAATGTCTTTACTGTATTGGCTTCACAGTTGATTTATAGTTCTTATTACTGAATGGATTTAGTCAAAATACCACCAACACTACAATGCAGATTTGAGTCAATATGAGCAATACATGATTCCTTAAATCTGGACGAACTGAATAAAAATAACTGACTTCTCAGACATGTGATTTTAGGTCAGAGTTGTGGTAACAAGGCTTGTTTTAATGGCCTCTGCCACCCTGTGCCACCCATGTGGCCATGCCTCAGTAGGCTTGCGGTCACTAGCTCTTTTTAGGTGTATGTTGTTGATATAATTTTGGATTGGATGTATTTTGTTTAATAGGAATCTGAGGAGAATGTCAAGGCTCCTAGCTGTTTTTATATCATCCCTAAATGGCATCACCCCACCCAGACAGCATGACCTCCTATTATTATTATTATTATTATTATTATTATTATTATTATTATTATTAATAGTGGCTTAGTGGTTAGCCCGTTTGCCTTGAACCTCCCAAGTTCGGGGTTTGATTCCCACTTCTGCTCTGCGTGCATGGACTTTGCATGTTCTCCCTGTGCTTCTGGGATTTCGTTTGGGTACTCCAGTTTCTTCCCCCAGTCCAAAGACATGCATTGTAGGCTGATTGGCGTCTCTAAAGTGTGTGTGTGTGTGTGTGTGTGTGTGTGTGTGAGATTGTGCCCTGTGATGGGTTGGCACCCTGTCCAGGGTGTCCCCTTGCCTTGTGCCCTGAGGTCCCTGGGATAGGCTCCAGGCTCCCCACGACCCTGTGTAGGATAAGCAGTACAGAAGATGGATGATTATTATAAAGAAGATGGATGATTATTATAATTATAATAATAATTATTATTATTACTATTAAATTTAAATTAAGAAGGTCTCTCTGGGTAGCAGTTCTAAAGGGGTTCTACATGGAAACGTTTCTAAGAGGAAAACCTCTGTGATAGGGTTCTACATTCAAGGGTTCTCCTCAGAGGGCCAAATGGAGGAACTTTATGGTGCTAGATTAAGGGTTATTTGTAAGAGTGTAGTGTTTTTTATAAAGTCGTGTCTAAATAGTACAATTTCACTTCAGCTGAAGCTGAACTGATTTATGTCTGGGAAAAGAACACATTTTTTAAAAGTTGCCTTGTATGGCAAAGATTTAACATATCCTGCCTGCAGTGGGAAGTTTACTTTTCATGCTGACCTGGGTGCAGTTTTGACACAGTTAACTGTGGGATTTGCGTAGGAGGAGCTGCTTAGCCATCCGCGTAAAAGCCAACTCGAAGCTGGACAACGGACAACGCAGCGGTTAGCCGTTGCACAAGTCCCGCCCCTTTAGCTGGGTTATATTGGATTCTTCCAGTGAAACTCGACCCCAAACGGCCGTTCCACCTGTCAATCAAATTGACTTTTCAGCCTGAAGCATTTCCTTCGCGCGGAAGCTCGGCATGCCCGTCCTGTGCAGCACATCTCTCCCCTCCCCTGTCCTCCCCTCCTCTCCTCTCCTCTCCCCTCCTCTCTCCTGCCCTACACCCTCCCCCGTCCTCCCCTCCCCTCCCCTGCCCTGCCTCGTACCGCGGCTGCCCGGGTTGTTGTTAGTGATGGAGAGACAGGAGTGCGTGGTGTGAGAAGTGTGAGGCTCGAGTGGAAAAGTCCCGGAACCAGCATGGAGACTGTGGAACAGCTCGTGACCTTTAATCACATCCACGTCGAGCTCAACGGAGGTGCTCCGTGGGGCTTCACGCTGAAAGGAGGACTGGAGCACGGAGAGCCGCTCATCATAACAAAAGTAAGTGAGGCAGCGGTGTGCAGACAAAAGTTCACACTTTTTATGAGGTTTTTTTCAACTTTACTTTTACAGCCTGCTTTATTATATTGGTCATTAGGCAAAGAAGCCACACACTTGTGGAATGAAACACTGGAGGAAGGAACAGTGGAGCAACAGTGTTTAAAGCTGCAGATTATCATTCAGTTACTTAGAAAAAAACTTAGTAACAAAGTGGCTGGGAGTCTGGTGTCAGATTTCAGGCACGACTTCTCTGCTTGCATGTTGCATGCTTTTAACTTTCAAATCTGCCCATTTTGATTGTTTGTGAAAGTGTTTTGCACTCTGCTGAATGAATGAATGACTTGCAGGATTCCTGAGCACCACTTCCTTCCTAGCCTACATCCATGTGAACTGAATTGGTCCTTTTCTAATCATTGCAGTGTGCTTGTGCAAACTGTCTTTAAATCTGGAGTTTTTTCCATTTCGACAAAAGGAAAATTGCCAGATGTCAGACGTTTTAATGTTTATGTTTATTCATTTTATCTAGTCCATGTTGGAATATTAGTACAATATGAAGTACAATTCCAACTCAAATACTGGAAATAAAATCATTTCTTTCAAAGGTTTGATTTCAGTTTTTATGCTGCAAGAGCTCAAAAACCAAGATGACATTTTGCAAGTAGAAGCTGATGTTTTTATTTCCGTATTTGTGTATACCACAGTTGTGTATAGTTCTTTCCTGGCGCCTTTCCCAGATGTTGGACACAGCTTTTTAAATACAGCACATTAACACAAGGCTATAAACCAGGCACCCTGGGAGTGTACCTATGCAGGCGTTCATTGCACATTGCTAACTTAACTCACTGCATCTTAGGCAATGGAAAAATGATTTCGTACTTACTTGATATAGGTCACGTTGGGAAAGAGAAACTTACTCTGTACAGTCAGATTTCAGGAAAATTTGTATTTTTGGATTATGTCGCCAACTGTAAGCATTTTGAGACAATGTCAGACTACTGTGTCATTTATGCCGATTTTTTTCCTACAGACGCAGCCTTCTGTCTCCCTCTGGGGGAACTCTTAAAGGTTCTGTGTAGACCCATACAACAGAGTATATCCCTTTGAAAAAGTGTTTCAAGTGGAGTCTCTTTATGAAATCAAGAATTCTCAGACACTTAACGAACCCTTGAGTAATCCATATTTCTGAAAATGTAAGGTTTAAAAATGCACGTTACTTTAATAAAGTTTTACATATATATTATATATTCGTGTGCCCTGGTTAGCTTCAGCAGGTTTTTATTAACTTTGCAAACAGATGAACTAGAATGCAGACATGTATTTAATCTCTATGTTCCAGTCTCTGGTCAGTAATAAATTCAGACCGTTTATCTGTACTGCTTTCCCATGTGGCCTCTGCACATTAGTGAACGAGGTCTGTAGTTTCAGTGCAGGAGGTGGTGAGGGAACTGTATTAGATTTTCTCTCTGCCTGTTTCCGAACTGCTGCGTTCTGTTGAAAGTGTTGATTTGTTTTACTTGAATGAAGATGTTGTAAGGTACGAGAGCCCCAGAGATCACATTCCCAGACTCACCCCCCTGAGCTGATGGAGGGGGAGGGGGAGGACGCGGGGAGAAAGAGGGAAAGGTTAGGGAGGTGGGGGAGAACTTAGTGGAAGTATGAGTGTCAGAAGAAATCTGCTTACTTCACTCTTATTTGAGCTCACATAGGGAATACATTTCCTTTCTGGTCTTTTTTTTTTTTTTTTAATAATCCAGGCCATTAATGCATCCTATATGTAATATTATAGTGTTCCCTGCAGAAGATCTTCAATTTTTTGTTTGTACTATAGGACTGAGACACAGTTCCAGAGGATTACTGATAGGCCGGATTGATTTCAGGATGAACATGAACCAACCTTGTAGGACAAAACCTTTGTGTAAGTGTACCCAGGCTTTGTGGGTATTGTGTACCATTTTTCAGGGTGTATTGATGTGGTGTGGCCCTCCTCTTCCAGATGGTATCATGTGCTGCATGACTGCTACTCCACCCAGTCTCAGATGTGTCCCACTGACCTCAGGGTCTTTATCATGACCTGAAGTGTGACTGGTGCGATAAAGAGGTGTTACAGATATTCTCTATATTCTGATTCTGGATTTTCACATCATCAGTGTAATTGAACTTGCAATGATAGTAGCATTTATGGATTGAGGGATGTTGTCCAACTGTGTAGCCCACTATTTCTATTTCCTTTTACAACATCTTTTTAAAATAAGAACTTTAACTTTGTACAAGGCTCTGAATATGTTCTACAAGCAACTAAATGAGGGTTTTTGAGCTTATGCATGCCTAATAGGGCCATGTAGCTCCCTGGGTAATCAGTGAGCTATAACCACCCTTTGGAGGTTGGACCATGGTCAATCTGATAACCCTATGCTGCCCTCACGACTCACCCTCACTTGATAACTATGTTGTATCTGATTTGGGGTTTTCTACCTCTGCGGCCATTATGTTGTGGTTGTTTATAAAGCTATTTGCCAGAGGGCAATCTTCAAGCTAAGCTATTTACACATTTTCCATCTGATTTGAAAGCAAGGCATGACCTGCATCTTTGATGGATTTTTCAACCTATCAACCATCTCTGGACCTATACACTGACCCCGCTGTTTTGCTGACACTTAATGCAAAGCAGCTTGGTAAAAGGAACTGATATGTCCAGTCCAGCTCTGGCCCCGAATAAACTCCAGACAGTATCAGAGCCCTGCCACATGAAAACTACCACAGTGATTAATCACAGAACAGCACATGCTTTCTACTAATGACAAATTAAAGCTTATGACTGTTTTGAATAAAATGTAAGTTGTAGTAAAAGGGTACTTTTGCTTGAGTGATTGCTGCTGTTGTAATGTGTTGTGCGGCCGCATGGACTGTGCGTTGTTTCTGGTACAGGTTTACCACAGCTCTGCCTGTCATGTAACAGCACAAATTTGACTTTCCAAAACTCCAAGTTCCTGTTATCCAGTCTGACTGTGGATCGATGTAATGCACATGCAAAGGGTGGCATTGCAGGGCATGACATGCTGATGGAAAACTGCCACTGACTTTTCCATGCTCACACTAAACCACTAAATAAACGGCAACTGATCTCAAATCTCTGAAAGACCCTGTGTTTCCCCCATTCTGTCTCTCAGTTGCTTAGTCTCAGGGTTTGGGATGGAAACATTGTGCATTCCCTTGCTTTTCTCATTTTCTGCTGTGAAGTTTATATAGACCACAGGGCACTTTAGTCATACTTTTCTCCCCTCTTTCTAATTGGCCAATGGAACTTATTCCCAGGCACCATAGTTCTTGGATAAAGGAGGAGTCCTGGAAATGTTGTAAACATGGAAATGTTGCTCTGAACTACAGTTTCAGTGCAACTACTGGCATTTCAAGGCATTGCATTCATTCAGCTCCATAACATCACTGATGAGCACCGTGTGAAGAGAACTGCTTCCTCTTTTCTGTCATCTAGTAACTACAGACTTCTGTTTCTGGACTGTTTTCCCCAAGCTGATTCAGGCACAGTATCTATGTGACTACTGTTTGGGACACATCACTATGAGGTAATGGGTATTTTGGTACTACTGATTTTATGGACTTAAAGAGGAAGTGGGTGAAACAATGTTTTATTTCGATGTTGGGCTGAACCTTACAAAGTCTGTAGCTGATTCTGGGTGTGGGAAGAATCTGATATCTGGTAGGAATGTGAGTTTGGCTCCTGTTGCATTTGCCTTGGGTGGAGGAGGTTTGATGGAGAGAGATATTGGGGTCTTATTGCTTCAAATAAACCCCTGCACATTTCTTTTTCTATACGTCCTACTAGGTGTGACATTAGTGCATGAAATTCTATGGACATGCTCTGGGGTTGGTGTGCGGATTATTTGAGAACAAGAACAGAATTCTTACTTTAACACAAATGTGTTACTGCTGATAGATGTGGCAGAGAATAAAATGTAAGTGAGTGCTACAAACAGTTTTAGATCCAGTTTTAGATGGTTGGTATCCATATGAGAGTGCTGAATGACAGTCAATACCAAATACCAATGAGTTACCAGGTTGAACCTTTGCAATCTTCTGTTGTCAAAATCTGCCAAAAAAAAAAAATCACTGTGTTGTATGTGCAGGTACAAAGATCTGTGTGGTGATCTTTGCATCAACCTCAGTCCCGTACTGTTCCTGTCTTTCATGCTAGTGTCAGCCTCAATACCCACTCACACTATAAGACTGATGAAGCTCTTATTATTTTTGCTTAGAAAATTAACTTGTAATGTGTAAATCTTCCTCTAAATATATGAAACATATGATAAACATTGTTTGAGACTTTGAAGTAAAAAAAATATATATATTTTGCTCCTTTCAAGGAAGCGAGCAGAGAAAGAGGACAGACAGAGAAGGAAATAAGGGGGAACTTTGTTTGAACAAGGTTAGCAAAGGGTGCAAGGTCATTCCTCAAACATTACATCCTTAAAAGACACACCATGGCCCTATTCATGAGCAGCAGGAAACAGAGAGATGGCAGGTCATGTATTGAGCTGTCATGGTGCTCCCTCCCTCCTCTACACATTCATGTTTGATATGACATTGACGAATCAATCTGTCTTCGCTTTGACCCAAGAGGTCACTGACACTCTGACACCACCTGTTGTTCTTTTTGGAAAAATGTCCTGTAATAAGCTTGATATTTATGATGGAAAACTTAATAGTGTCCTTTCAGCACACTGGTGTCTTGTTGAGCGCTTGCCTACATTTGCCTGTGTTTGCCTTTGTTTGAATTAAGAATCTCACCTTTTCCAGTTAGCAAGCATGTTGCCAAGTGCACCAGGAAACTGATGAACCTTTAATTTGTCCTTTCGAATTTAAATTCAGTGAAATAAACACTGGATTGGTCCCATCAGGAGCTCTTAAGTTCATCTTGTTGGACACATTTCAAAGGTGCCTTCTCACCTCTTAGTGGGAAACATGTTGTTGTGAGAGCGCATGCACAGCCTCTGGAAAGGCTTCAAAAGCTCTGTGCATGTCTGAGACGTGATTGATCGCTTCGGGATGTTTGTGAATATTTGCCAGCAGTGATATATGGTGTCTTGATAGTCTCATAAATGGATATTCAAGTATCATTTGATACACACTTGATTTGAGTGTATGACTAAGTAATGGAGTTATACAGAGCCAAGTTGTTATTCTAACCGTCGATTAAAATGTAAGCACAGTTGTGTGTGATATCATGTTGTCTAAAATAAGGCTTTAGTAACCCAAGACGTGCCCTGAATGTGATTGCATTCTGAAAGGGTTTTGTGGTTCTTGCATGGGTAGACATGTTGACAACATTGTACTGATAATGAGAAAGATTGGTTTATGATTTGGCTGTGTTTGCTGCAATCAGAGCTACTCTTGTAATTTAGCTATAAGTGTGTTTTGAAGGCTGCTGAGATCATTATATGGTATGAAAATGTGATGGTGGGAGATCAGTTGCCATTTATTTATTTCTAATTATTGTACATGTATACCATTTGAACAGTTTTTTTTTTTTTTTTTTTTTTTTTTTGAAGTGCTTAATTTCGACTTTTGGATGAGAACTGTTTAGAATGTTGGTGTTTTTTTTTGTTTGTTTTGTTTTGTTTTTTTACTATTTGTGTTTCTGTAAAGGTTACATTTTAGAGAAACCCTTATTTTGAACGTAGTGAGAGGCTTTTTTTGTACTCGGCTATTGTGGCTGTAAGCATATAATGGGAAATGGTTTGACATCCCAGTGGTTTAGGGCAGCTTGCCACATGTATGTGGTTGTTTGACTGGGCTAACTTTGCAGATTGAAGTTGTGAAATAAAAAATGACTGCAAAACACATTCCTCCACAGAGAGGCATTTCTTGCACACTTCTTCAAACAAAACTTCAAGACTAAAAGCAATACAAAACCTTCTCTGTCAAGTTGTAGTAAATTATGCCATGTGTGTTTCTTTACTTCATTAGAAGAAAAAAAAAGCCTTAAACTTGCTTGCATGCAGCCTCAGGGTTGTGTGTCACACCTTTAAGAGTCCAGCAGCACAATGGAACTTAAGTCTCAGTCAGGCTGCAACACAGCTCAACTCGCTGAGGTAGAGCACACACTCATTTTTCCCAGCCTGAGCCATCAATAAAGCCTTTGTCACCCCCTTCTCACACTGTCTGTCTCTTTCAACCTCCCTCCTTCTGCCTCTATCTCTGCATCTCATTTAATCTCAACTCACTCACCCTTTTGATCCCCAACTCCTCTCGATCGCTCCTACTTCCACTTTGCTCCATCCACTTTTCTCTCTGTCCTCTGCTTGAAGTTTAGCCAATGACAGGATTGTCAGCATGAATGGCATCCAAGTGTGTATCCGTGCTCTACGTTACCCTCCCTCTCAATCAGTAACTCTGTAGCTGTGTGTTCAAGGACAACCACTGACCTAAGATATGGGAAAACAGATAAGCACTGTTGTTTTGGTGTAGGGGATTAAAGAAGTTGTGTGTGAGTGTGTGTTGGAGATGAGGGGGAGGGTTTCGAGTTGACAGGAGAGATAAAGGAAGCTTGAGGAAAGCACTGGGCGTAATGCAGATGTCAGTGTGTGTTGTTAGGTGTGTGTGTGTGTGTATGGTGCAGGGCACTGGCTCAAATCCTTGTCAGCCCATAGACAAAAGCAGTGCTCGAGAGGACATTCTGCTCTCAGTGCCCACTTTCTCACCCCCGCTCATTCTGAGCCTGTGACGATTACAATGGCCGGGAGTCAGGTCTCGTTAACTGAGTGTATTCACTAATCATGAGCATGCACTAACCTACGTTGCTTAGCAATCAGTTCACTTTAGCAGAGTTGCTTTGGGACAGACATGTAAGAGCCCCGTATACTGCAGGTCCATTTTTCAATGAAGTAACCTACTGACCTACTTCGGTGAATTAACATGTTTCAGGTCATGCCTTCCTACTTCTTAGTTTTGTCACTTCTTTTGTCTATCAGGTTTTTTTTTAACAAAGAGTTTAAGAGTTCCTTCAGCTAGTCTCATTTACCAGTTTCTAAAAAATGGTCCACGAATAAAACAACCACTCTTTACAACCATGGTGAGCAGAAAAGCATCTCAGAAAGCACATGTTGTTTCGTCGGGCAGATTGACAAAAATATAATTTTCATGTATCACAAAATTTAGTTTTGCTAAAGCTTTGCTGGCAAAGTGCCAACAAAACTGTGGATGTATGATAAAACAAGTTCTTTCTTTTTCTAATTGTAACATTTACAAAACATTTAACAAAGAAGAGAAGGGAAAGTGAAAGTGGATTTTTAATGTTTTAATGTTTAATCAGTTGTTGCAATATCAGTGGAGCTGACAATTTACACCTGATAATACTTAGAATTCTTAGAAAAGTGGATCATGACGTTAAGATATCACAATATCAATATCATATTATTATATTGTTCACCTCTGAAAGCAACCTTGAAGTTCTGCAATACAAAATTTCATAATAAACTATAGTGTCCTGTCAGATTCTGGTAAATGCCACTCGAGTTCTTCCACACCAGCCTTGGCAAACCATGTCTTTATGGAGCTCGCTTTGTGCACAGGGGCGTTGTCATGCTGAAACATGTTTGGGCCCCTTAGTTCCAGTGAAGAGAAATCTTAATGCTACAGCATGCAACAACTCCAACTTTGTGGCAACAGTTTGGGGATGGCCCGTATGGGTGTTGCGGTCAGGTGTCCACATACTTTTGGCCATATATATTCTCATTGTATAGTGCGCAAGGAATTATAATAATATTATACTGAAATAAGAAGACCAATATATCTTTAGTATTTGATCCTCATGGTAAAAGCAGCAGAAGCGAACAGGAAAAAAAATGCCCATGTAGTGTTTTTGGGCAGAAACATTGGTAAAGTATCACTTTAAAGAAGGAGACAGACAAACAAAGACAAGTTTCAGGCTCAACAGGAGATGTGGAAGCTTCTGGAACAGGAGAGGGGTGTGTGTGTGGGATTCCTCCTGCAGCTGTGAGGCCTCGTCGAGCTGCGACCACTGACACATTCCGCACTCCATGGCAGGGGGTTACCGTAGCGACTCTGCTTTTGATTGGTTTTGGAACCTAAGTCTTGTGTGTGTGTGTGTGTGTGTGTGTGTGTGAGAGAGAGAGCAGTCATATTTGTGTTTTCGAATGGTTGCTCTTGAATGAAGTTCCCCTGTGGCATTTGGTATCAATTTCCAAGTTGAATATGTATCAACACACGCAGGGAAACTAATTGATATGCACTCAAGCACCGGGGAACTATTATTACGTTACAGTCAAGGAGAGAAGAAATATGTCACACACAAGCTCTGTTTTTATTTGTCTTAGGCTCAGGTTCGTTGCTCAGCATAACGGACTGCCGTAAGAGTTCATCACACAGGCGTTTTGTGCACACTGTGGACATACACTATAGACACACAGGAGAATCTATAATAACTTTAGGCTTTTTTTTTTGCATGTGGATCTGCCATGACCTAAAGTAAACATTTGATGTAAAATTTGCACGGCTTTTCTTTCCTTCATTGGTGCCTTTCATCCATGTCTTTTTGTCGTTTTTGGATCTTCCCACACGTAGGTGTGACAGACCAGTTGCTTTTTCCTGCAGACTCCATAAATGAAGCGGATGAGAATCCCAGTCTGTTCTGCCTAGACTTCCCGGAATGTCTTCATCCTACTCACTTCCTTGTCTTCCATACTTCTCAACTCCTTTATCACTGTTCTCATTTCAGCCAGGACATCCAAACCCCTCTGGGGAAAAAAATTACTCTTTTTGTTTTGGGCTTTTTTGTTTTGTTTCAGCTGGTGGACAGTGAAACGTTTTGTGAATATACCCATAGATCATCTTATTGTTTGTTCAGGAATGTGGAAAAAAGAAAAAATTTTATTTAGCCATATTGTTAATAAATCAGCAGTAAATTAATGAACAAAAAAGATTACTAAATGACTAAATGAATGAATGGATGATTGGGGTTATAAGAGAAGAGGAAGAGAGAAAACGGGGAAAGATGGAAAAAGACAGGGAGATGACTCTTTGTTCACAAGGAGCATGCTGTTTAATGGGAACAGATGTTGCATGTGTTAATCATTGGCTGTCGTCTGACACACACGCGCACACACACACATACTGTCCATGTAGATGTACATGAATGAGTTCCCTAGACTCACACTAATATATATCATCTTCTGACATTGACGCTTGACCAATATTACCCCATGGCTGATATATCAGTATTGACATTTAAGTGCACGCTGGAGAGTGATAACTGAAACACAGCTGTCTGAAAACAAAGATGACCAGCAACTCGTGCATGCCGTAGACCTGGAACGTGTTTATTTGTTAGGTATATGCTCATGAAGAATTTGCACGGTTATTTTTTTTCTGCAGTCCCTTTTGCTAATATTTGTATTGTGTAAATGTAGCCATTCTTCTGCTCAGCAAAGTAAGATAGAAGGACTGAAGACTAATTTGAACATAGCTACAAAGGAAATAAGAGTACAAAAAGTTCACCTATTGAATTGTACTGAATACTGAAAACTTTTAAAAGTTGCAGTATTGGCAACACTCATACTGGGCAATGTTCTTAATATCAGCTGCTTTTCTGAAAAATCCCACATCAGCCAGGCTTGTATAGACCCACTCTCAAAGGATTCACAGATTATGGCCAAACTTTAAGACATTCCTCACCCACACCCAGAAATATCCACACTCTGGAGACTCTGTTTCTGGGCTGCATGTCTTTGGCTGCCTCTATGTTAATGATTTTCTGACTGGGGAAATCGTTACCAGCATTGATAAAGAAGCATTTGTCTGAAAGCTGCATTCTTGGACAAGTCTGCTCCCCAGCGCTCCTCAGCACTGGCCTCTTTTGGACACCTCCTTGAATTATGGCTCCAAACAAGTGTGTTGAAACCCATCTCATAATTCTTTAGAAACATGTTTTGACATGTCTTTCAAATGTGTTTAATATGCTAAAACACCCCAGATTAGTGGTAAGTGTGAGTTATTTATCTCCTTCCAAGTGAAATCATCTCACTAATTCCTGCCTCTCTGTGTCATCAACTAAGACATGCTTCCTAAATCTGTTTCTATCCACCACAGTTCAGACTCTAAAACAATGTGATCCTGTTACTTGTGATCTTTCCAAAAGAATCTTTCCCTGAATCTTTCCCAGGGTTAGCGCTTAAAGAGAAGAATGTTTTCCTTCTCTGCTTGCCCTATGTTTGCTTGCCTGTGAGAGATTGTTGAGGCCCATCAGGTGACTGGGCAGCTGTATGGTGCCCTCATGTGCCCAAACGGAGCACAATGGTGGGCTGTGAGCCAGCTAGCCAGGCAGGCAGAGATGGACGCACCCTGTTATTTATAGAGCATTAGCAGCGGTGACCTCATCGAGTCAGGCTGGAGTGTGTGGGCTCGGACTGGGAGACAGCGAGCTCATTCTTCTCTATCTCCTACTATAGAAGCATGTTGGCACCCCAGTTCAGCTACTGGGAACAAATCAGCCTGCTGTGTTCCTGCCTGTTATGTAGTTGGTTTGAATACGGGAGATAAGCAGGTCTTGGATTCACGGGTTCAGGAATTGTGCTTCCATTTATAACCTCCCAAAGAACCAAATCAGGAACAATTCCATCCTGCTCTCAGTGAATCACTATTTATGTTCAGTGTAATATGACTCATATTCTCTGTATTTTTCACACTATATATTTTATATCTCATAATTAATTGCAGTGTAAAATTTCATTATTCATCACTATTTTGTAATTCAGCATTATATTTTCACATTTGGCTTGGAAATGATGTCAGTAAAATATATTATATTTTTAATTAATTAATCTTGTTAGATATTTACTGATGCTTTATTCAACAATGCGATACATACAATGGATTTGAATTGAAAAACAAATGAGGGCAAGAGAAATATGTTATATTAAAAGTTTAATGCACCATATTTTTCTAGTCATCAAAGAGTGACGCAAACACATTTCAAGGTTTGTTTTAATATAAGAACAGGGGCTTATTTGAAATTTTGCATATATGGTTATGGCATTTGTCTAAAAATTATATTAAAATATCAGAATAATATATTTACAGTAAATTTTTCATTGACGTAATTTTTTTTAAACTGCACCACAAACAGCATTTTTGAGGTGAAATCTACTTTTCTAAGAATATTTGAGCGCTCATCCCAGAAAACGTTAGAATTAGCCATAGTCACACCAGCAGTGAGAGATGTTTTCATCAAAGCGAAGACAAAAGAACAATAGCATTATTAAATTTGGCTGCTTTTTATCAGTAAAAGGGTAAGAGTTATGGATAATTTTGCAGGAGGCTTCCGCAACTTTGTTGGTGAGAATAAAATCTTTCCTTGCTACCCAAACCTTCTTTCCAGTTTTTTCCTGTTGTTCCAGCTAATACAAGCAGGGAGAGAAATGAGTTCTCTGAAGGATGGATCTTCTTTACTTGTAAATGTCTTACCTTGGTTTTAAGGACAATTCTGTGTTGTTGGCTGCCAACATGATGAGCCAGATCTCGAGTTGTTTTACTGTTAATATGTTTGCAGATTACATGCAGTGCTCTCGCTCTTTTGAGCTGTCTTTATGTTGCTCAAAAGATGGAGACAAACTTTTTTCTCTATTGAGTTACATTGCTGCACTTGGGCAGATGTTAAAAAATGACATTAGATTAACAATATACATGCACTGAATAACTTGATTATTTGGCTAATATCCAAATTTATCAAATTCCTTGAAATTTTCCTTGAATTCCGTGACATTCGCTCCTTTCCAGAGACTTGGGATTGTGCACACACATTTTTGGCAACTGCTAAGTATGGCCTCTCAAAGCCACTTATTGTAGTGAGGCTATTCCCACTATGGGACTTATAATTTTCTAGCCTTGTTCGGGTAATTTGAGATGGCTCTCACCTCCTGAGTCTGAAACGGAGAGTGTATTTTATCTTGCTGGGGAGTGGCAGGAAAGGAGGTACAGTGATGCCATTTGTTTCCTCTCCTCACCCACTGCCTGTTCCTCATTCCTCCCACCATTTGTTTTCGCAAATGAAGTATGTTAATTAAAAGCTAGTGAACACTGAGCTCCCACTAGCGTAAGCTGCCTCCTCAACACTGTAGTCCACCAGGCCCTGTTTGAAGAATGGGGTGCAGAATTTTTTTATTTTCATGGCTCATAATGAGCAGGGAGGTGGCTAAAAAGAGAGGGAAGTTGAAGTGGAATAAAGATGGAGGACCGTTCCAGTCTCCATAAAAGCTTTCTTTGTAAAAATGGTTCCTTATGGTCACTGGGGAGTGTGGAACAAACTAGCTGGTACCCATGCCCAAGCCAAACACCCACACACACACACACACACATATATACAAATACGCATAAAGAGGCCCAGTGGAACATAGGTGTGGTGTGTGCAGTGCACAACGCCACAGTTATTTTTATCGCCAAACTTCCAAGGAGAGCATGACCTCGGGAGAGACGGAAAGAAAAAGAGAAGGAAAGGTAGCTGTGGGTGGACACAGTGGGGAAATGAAAGACAGGGCGGGACAGATGAAGGCCATGGGTGGAGGTGTAGCAGCTTTGTAAGGTTCATATGGCGTGCACTAGTGGAAGCTTACAACTCCTCTGAGGCTACTGCAGAATGGAGAAGGTCTGGAAGAAGTCATTATTCTGATGTCTTTAAACCGCTGACAATCTGGACTTAACAAGGATGGAGTGCTGTTTATTCATGGCTTGAGGCAACAGGGTTTGTTCTAATGGAAGGAGCTAGATAGCTTAGAGATCCATCTACTTGTTCTTGGTTCTCTCTTTCATGTGCAGCTCTCAGTCCTGGGTTTCAGGAGCTGTGAACACTTTGGAAACTGATGAGGTAAGACCGAAAGTGTGTGACTGTGGTTTATTGAATACAAAGGGGCATTTGGCTGCTGCTGCCGCTGCCGGCTGTGTAGTTGCAATAACTTGCTGGCTTCATGCAATAGCATTACAAATCCCACTATAAAGCCTACCTGGGCTTGGGTTGGGCCCTGGAAGCATTTTGTTTCTTTTTCCACTGAATTGTGGTCAATTATTGCAAGGGGGCAATAAAAAGGAGCCGTTTTCTTTTAGTTATATCTATAACAGTGTAAAGGTGTAGTGTAAGTGTACCAGCTGTTTTATAATGGACATTTGGCAACTCAAGAATGGATCTGACGAGGAAGCAGGTATTCCATGATGTGGATGGAAATGTGCACATATTAAAGTATATATAAATATTTTAGTATTTGTAAGGGCGTGTTTCTTTAGACGAGTGCTATCAAGTATCTTTATACGCCATATGCGAAGTAAACCATATTCACCCAGGAGCATCACCTTTTGAGGAAGATGGTTGAATGAAAACAGAGGGTTATCAGGAGCATAAAATCATTGTCGTAGTTATCAGCAGAATAAAGAGACAGAGTCAGAGGTAGCATAACATAAGTACTATTAGTACATCTTGAAGTTTCTGAGTGTGAGTGTTTCTGAGTATGTTGCTGAGTCAGGTAGATGATACGTAGAACAAAATAAACTATTGTTCTTTAAGAACATGGGTAATCAGTGATCACACAACATTCTTGAGTCCAGTGTGGAAATAATTTGGATCTATTTTGTTCTCCATTCAAAGGCTGTTTCCCAAATTCCCCATTTATCTTGTCACTGAGTGTAATTTTTTAATAGTGGAAATGTGGGCATTTTGAAAGCAGTGTAAGAGGATGTGATGAAACAAACAAGTAAAATAAGGTCAAGGAGCATGTTATGTCCATGTTACACGCATGTTAAGAGCGTAAGAGAGAAACTCTCTGACCGGTTATTGTGCTTGCAGTGTCCTTGAGTCCTTGCAGGGACCCATCCTTCTTTCATGTCTAGTGATTCTTCAGTGAAACCACAGTGAAGTATTTCTGCTATGTTCAGAGGCACTCTCCCACACAACCACAGCCTGAACAACACTTATGTGTTTATTTAGATTGCTGCAGAGAGGCTCTCAATTACTATGGGAGGAGAGGGTGAAGTGTGTGTATGTGTGCTAAAGGGCCACTTTTGGACTGTGTGTATGTGTATGTGTGTATTTACATGCCTCCAACTGTTTAGCCTCACCACTACGTTCTAAATGTTTCCCATTTTACAGCCTTTGAGATAGAACAAAATAAAAATGGAGAGAGGAATGAAGTGACGGACAGAAGAGAGCTGCAGGCATATGGTACTCATCATACACAGACACAGAGATTGAGCTGATAGACATTCACAAAAGCAAAGCTGAATCCACTTTGTGACAGGCTTCAGTCTGTTTGCTTTACAACCAACTGCATATTGCATTTAGATACTGTTTAATCCCACAGAATGGATTACTGAGATTAACTGTTATCAGCAACAAACTTCCTTTTCTGTCCTCTTGTGAGTGGTGGCACAGCTCAAGGTGTTATCAGTAATGCGTAGTGCTACAGTGACCGGTCTGTTATTTGCGATGTGTTTGGTTAGATGAGTTAGTGTTTAATTCTGGTTAAGAATGAAGGAGCAGGTATACGAGTGTGATTTACTATACGTATATGTGAAGGCTTTAATATGTGAAGGCTTTTGTACAATTGCTTATCTTAATAAGTCAGAGGATATTGTAGAAGTCAGCAGCGTTCACTATGTTCACTGACTACACTGGGTGCAAAAGTATTTATACCCACAGATCTGTTAAAAATATTAAATGAGGCTTACAGCTTTTTTTACTAAATCTAATATTCATTTGAAAATGTGACATTTTCAAATGACACAAAGACTTTAACAAATAAAAAAAAATAAAAATCAAGAAAGTGTTACAATTATTGTATAATCAATTAGTTTTTAATGGAAACACCTTTAGTGTCAAATTACTGTTTTTTTGTGTATGGGAGCCTTGGCCAACAGCAATTTTAGTCAGAATCACAGGCTTACCATTACTGAAGCAGACTTTTTAACACAATAATGGGTTTTTATGGCTTCTGTGGTGCTGTGGGTTGGCAATGATAAGATAATTCATTCATCTTCAGTATGCTTTTTTCCCCATTTTTCTTGCCACTTTGGTGACCTTTCAGTTCCCACCCATCAGTCAGCTCTCACCTATCATACGACAGCTACCAACCGAGGAAGGTGAAGGCTGACACATGCATCCACTGAGACACATGAAGCCAGCCAAGTGCTTCTTTTTTTTCAAATTGCTGCTCATGCTGTGTCAGAGGGCAACCGAACACACTCTCTATCTGCCCTCTTCCGCATACAGATTCCAAAGATTGCCTGGTTTCACTGTTATTGACAGGGGAGAGAGTATGCACCTCCCACCAATAGAGCCTGGCCAGTTTTGCTCCCTTGGCACCCAGCAACTGATGGCTGTAATGTCATCAAGATTAGAGCTTCTGATCTCCCAACGATAGGGCAAAGGTTTTTCAGTTGCACTGCTCGGGAACCACAATAAGCTTTTTATTATAATCAAGGTTGAACTCAGAGGAAACCCAAGTGGACACAGGGAGAACACGCACAGAAACTCCACACAGACAGTCATGCAAACTCAGGAATGAACTGCAGTGTTACCCTCTTTTCCCCTCTTTTTTCACCTACCTCTTTCAGCCGGGGGCAGTCATGGCCTAATGGTTAGAGAGTCAGACTTGTAACCCAAAGGTCATGGGTTCGAGTCTCAGGTCTGGCAGGGATTGTAGGTGGGGGAGTGAATGACCAGCGCTCTCTTCCACCCTCAATACCACGACTGCGGTGAGACCCTTGAGCAAGGCACCGAACCCCAACTGATCCCCGGGCGCCGCAGCAAAAAAAGGCTGCCCACTGCTCCGGGTGTGTGTGTGTGTGTATACACTTGGATGGGTTAATATGGGTCACCATACTTGGCCACACGTCACTTCACTTCACTCTTTAAGATAATAAGTAGAAATATTCAAACTGTAACCATACTTATCCTGATATATCTACATAACACTGTGAAAAGCAGCAGTGAGCTTCACATTATACTCATTAATGCTACGTGGATGCTGTTTGTAGACAGAGTCTACATTGTAGACAACAGCTCTCGACACTGCTATAGATCAAGACACCACTTAAAATCTAAAGGCTGTGGTTGTTTTTCAATATAATTTTGTTCTCAAGCTTTCTTTTACCAAATACGCCAGCACTACATACATGACAGTAAAGAAATAAATGAGAAACATTTTCAGACACCTTGAGAAACAGTCTTGGTGTGCTCCTGTATGGTTTTAGTCTGTTTGCTTCTGATGGTGATCTCTACTGTTTCTGACTGGGTGTATGATTATGTTTTGACAGAGCCATTGTTTATTTTTGTGAGATTTATGTGGCCATGTTAGTTAGATTTATGTACCCTTTTTATGGCCATTTAATCAATATCCTAGGCATGCGTGTGTGAGTGTGGGAATTGTGTATGTTTACAGTACGGTAAGTTTATTTGACCTTTAACCATTCTGTACTGCTTCGCAGATAGAGGAAGTAGAGAAATCTGGTCAGAACGTTTGTCTGACACAGTGTATATATATGTGTGTGTAATTGACTGGAGGCCTGTAGTGTGTGTATAGTGTCTGTGTAGTTGTGTTTTCTTTGTGCTTTTTGATTTGCGTATTTAACCCCTCTGTGCCTTTGTTGTTTGTCTACAACAGTATTAGTCATCATTGAACCTCATTTTGCAAAGAAAGATTATATGTTTACCTCTAAAAACCTTCTCTGTCTTTCTTTATATCTGTCACTCTCTTTCTTTCTCAGATAGAAGAAGGAGGGAAGGCAGCTGAGTGTAAGAAGCTGAGGGTGGGAGACGAACTGGTCAACATCAACGGCTCTGCACTCTACGGCTCCCGCCAAGAAGCTCTGATCCTCATCAAAGGCTCCTACAGGGTCCTCAAGATTGTTGTCCGCAGGTACAGATTTCTACACACACACACACACACACACACACACACACACACACACGAGTGCAGTGTATGACCAAAGGAAGGAAAGGCTGAAGTGATTTAGATTACATCACCATTGTGACCTTTCAAAGTTTTTGCAGAGAAGCAATATGTGAGGGTGAGTGTGTGAGAACTTCACGCAAGTATATATGGAAGTAGCCTCCCTGTGCGTGGTGTTTGTTTTAGTGGGGCTGATATTGGGCAGATGAGTATTAGGTCACTTCTGTCCCGAGACTGCTGTATGACTCAGTGCTACTCCAGTCTCGGCACACCAGACCAGTAACTTCCACAGTAGTCTGGTTTCAGTAAACTGTGAAACTGTGGGGTAATTAAGATTACAATTAATTAAGCAGAGATGCTCTGATCAGAATAAAAAAAATTGTTTCACCTAATACGTCTGAGTTTTACTTACTACATTTCTACTTTGTACTACATTTTCCAATACTGTATTACTACATCTATATGTAAAATAACTTTTCTCATTGAAGAACCTCAAGGAGTTGATTTAAATTCCAAACATATCTAAGCAAAAATGAGATTTAATACCCGTCACTGTACTGTATCTGTTGCTATGTACACTGAGTTTTTTTTCATGCTAGCTAATGATTAAGAATACAGTTGAGGTCAAAAGTTTACGTACCCCTTACAGAATCTGCAAAATGTTTATTATTTTACCAAAATAAGAGGGATCATACAAAATGCATGTTATTGTTTATTTAGTGCTGACCTGAATAAGATATTTCACATAGAAGATGTTTACATATAGTCCACAATAGAAAATAATAGTTGAATTTATAAAAATGAATTTATAAAAATGAATTTATAAAAATGACCATTTTGTATGATCCCTCTTATTTTGGTAAAATAATAAACATTTTGCAGATTCTGAAAGGGGTATGTAAACTTTTGACCTCAACTTTATGTTCGTTGATTTTTCCTTATATTTTCCTTTACATTCCTTGGTTCTTTGGTAAAAAAAAAAAAAAAAAAAGAGTATTAATATTAATTTATTTTATTTTTAATTATAGCTAATATTAATGAGATTTAAGACAGATGTCTTTTTCTGTGTAGTTTTACTTTAATACATTAAGGAGATTTAAGAGATATAACTTTAACTTGAGTGAAGAATAGGAAGCCGTATTTCAAGTATTTTAGGCTTTTTGAAATGTATTTATTTAGATGAATAATTGCACTTTCACTCAAATTTGAGTACTTCAAGCACCTCTGACAGAAGCCTTTCAGAGAGGCAGCAATTATCCACATACCAATAATCATATTGGCAGAGTTTAATTCTGAAAAGCCTTGTACTATAGCCTACAAGCTTGAATTTTATTTAATACTAGGTTTTCAGGTATAGTATTTGATGGCCGCATTTATCATTTCTCAATGCTGGAAACACAAGAAGACTTTTGAATGCATGAGTATTGGTATCAGGATACTAGTTTTGGTATTATTCAGTGATATTGCCCGTACCTACTTAGAACAGGGGAAAGACTCAAAAGGAGTAATCCATGGAAATTTATTTCTCCCCATTGTATACTGCCTTCCAGTGGTGGAATCCAGAACTACAATGAATATTTGCATGAAAGGCAGCATTCTTCCTCTTGCAAGGCTGATTGCAGGAGTTTGAGACTGTACATGCATTATGACGGTGTGTGTTTGCGTGTGTTTGAGGGGTGGATGTCTGTAGTTAGAGGGGCTTTCCCCACAGTTATTTAGTGGGGTGATCCTTCTATATTAGTAAGTGAAGTGAAGTGAAGTGACTTGTGGCCAAGTATGGTGACCCATACTCGGAATTTGTGCCCTGTATTTAACCCAACCAAGTGCACACACACAGTAGTGAACACACACACACCGTGAACACACACCCGGAGCAGTGGGCAGCCTTTTTTTGCTGCGGCGCCTGGGGATTTGCTGCCAAATAGTAACCAAATACTACTGGCTACTACCAACTCAGGAAGGGTCCTATACATCAGAAGCGGCGCTGTACATCACAAATAGCAATGTACACCAGGAACAGGCCCTGAAGTAAATGATACAGAGTTAGGGGCAAAGGGGATGAGGAGAGTAGGAGTGTGGGTTGGGGGGAGGGGGGAAGTGGAAAAATTCCTCCTTATTTCATATCCATTTATGTGGCAGCAGTTCAGAAATGCACCACTGAGTTTCAGTGTTACAAGCTCGCCTGTGGGTTTTCTCTCTATGGCTTTCAAGGCATCCCAGGTCAGTGTGTGTCTCTGTTCTGTGCTTCTCTGTTCCTGTGGATTAGTGAACTCTTGTCACACCACCAGGGATTCAAGTGGTGCATAAGGGGACTGGATTGCTGGTTAGGCATCTACTATATGGACAGATTATGTCTATATGTTTTCCTTGGTTTGTGTGCATGTGTGAGGATGTGAATTATGGGATGGCTGGTTAAGAAAGCACACTTCTCTCTTTCATGATTCTTGGCTGTATATCACAGAGCTCCACTGTGTCATTTTTGGGTGATGCAGTTAAATCTTGTTGCATGTTTTAAGGCCTGTTTTTTGCCAGTTACTGGTTTCTTGTCCTTCCATTTTTTAAATTCCTTTAAAATAGAAAATCAGAATAGCATTTCCCATGGCTGTTATGGTTGCTGAAATGCTTCCTTAAAACAGCATCTTAAAACTTGAAGCACATCCTGGGCATATTCACTGTTAGTTTGCCAATTTTGTACATAGAGAAGGTATTGCTGCTTCTCAGACAGTGGGACTGTCTATTATTGTATAACTCTGTTTCTTTTGTTTCCATGGTATTTTACTGGACAAGAAAGTCTTATGTTTTAGAAACAAAAAGAGTTACCATTACAGATGTCTGTAAGTGACTCAGTAAAATGACTGCAATAATAACTTAATAAAATAGTAGCATACTGTGTGTGTGTGTGTGTGTTGTGAGTGTTGGGCACTGCTAATGTTTATGTGTCTGTGGCCAAACTCATTTACAGCCACAATAAAACACAAACGGACATGCAGTATGTCTTCTCATTTAGAGCTATGATTGTGATGATCACTATCTGTGTGTGTGTGTGTGTGTGTGTGTGTGTGTGTGTATGTGTATACCAGATGCCAGCCATCTGGAAACCAAACTCAAACTGAGCTGACCCTTTACATTTGTCCCTTTTTCTATGCTCTTTTCTAGTTTTCTTTCCACTCGGTTTCCCCCTCAATACTAGTTGTTGCCAGTTTTCACTCACTTTCTCTCTTTTCTCTATTGCACAACAGCTAATTATCTTTCAGGAAGCTTACTGCATGACAGGTGTCACTACTCACTGCATCTTTTCAACCTGATACACCATTAGAGGATACTTTCTGTCCTGCTCTGTGTACGTATGTGACAACATGATTGGCCAATATGTGCTCATTGTGCACATTTACCATTGAGCTCCATCTGTGTCCTCTTCTGTTTGAACCACCAGATGACACATTTAGGGTGTGTGAAAATGGGAAGATGACGCATGCAGTAAATAGGATGTTTGTAGTGATCATTGGCTGGAAACTGTGTATCTCCTTCCTGCTTACATATATGCTATTGTTCAATGCCAAATGGTAAAACTGTGTTGTAGTCCATCTCTGATGTCATTTCCGACTTAAGAGCCTGTACTTATGTACAGGCAAATCAAATTATTGCTCTTTCTATACAGACCATATTCTATAAAATGCAATCTTGTACCATTTTCTGTACCTCTGTACAGTGTCTGCCAAGGGTGCGGTGCTCATCTTGCGGTGGGCAATTCCTTGGGAAATTCCTAGCGACTTGCGTCAGACTTCCTGGTCCTCCCAGTTGCTCTTCCTCCTGCTGCTTCCTGTTTCAGTTGCTGACTGTAGCAGCATGGTTAGGCAGTGCTTTCACAAGACTATTAACAGGGGACTGACCGTTAATCCCTGCCCAGGACAAGTCCAGCAGCACAGGCCATTGTTTAGACTATGAGTGTATAGGAGTGAGACAGAGGAGTGCGCACACCAGTCAAGCACACACAGACATACACACACAAAGAGGAAGGGCAGAATGCTAAAGGAAAAACATGTAAAAGAGGGAAGTGTTGCTGTCTGCTCTTTTGTATAGATGTTTCTTTATGTGAGGAGGGTTGAATCACTATTATTCACTGTGTACTAAGGAAAAAATACTTCCAGTAGACTCAGTAGACGAAGTAGTCTCACGCACTGTTATCACAATCAGTCATGAGAACCATCCTCTCTATACCACAGCATCCATAAGTACACATAAGTGAAATGTATCTTTTTTGTAAGCATTTATTTCTAAAAAGAAGCAAAATTATGTGCCAATAGAACAAGATCATTTCAAAGTTGAAATGACTATAAATGTCTAGAAAGCTTAATAATGTTTGTTATAACATTATGACCACTGACAGGTGAAGTGAATAATATTGATTATCTCGTTACAATAGCACCTGTCAAGGGTTGAGATATATTAGGCAGCAAGTGACCAGTCGGTTCTCGAAGTTGATGTGTTGGAAACAGGAAAAATGGGCAAGCGTAAGGATTAGAGAGACTTTGACATCGGCCAAATTGTGATGGCTAGATGACTGGGTCAGAGCATCTTTAAAACGGCAGGTCTTGTGGAGTGTTCCTGGTATGCAGTGGTTAGTACCTAACAAAAGTGATCCAAAGAAGAACAACCGGTGAACTAGCGACAGGGTCATGGGCGCCCAAGGCTCACTGATGCGCGTGGGGAGTGAAGGCTAGTCCGTCTGGTCTGATCCCACAGAAGAGCTATTGTTGCACAAATTGCTGAAAAGTTAAAGCTGGCTATGATAGAAAAGTGACAGAACACACAGTGCATCGCAGCTTGCGATGGGGCTGTGTAGCCACAGACCTGTCAGAGTGCCCATGCTGACCTCTGTCTACTGCCAAAAGTGCCTACAATGGACAGGTGAGCATCAGAACTGGACCACAGAGCAATGGAAGAAGGTGGCCTGGTCCGATAAATCACATTTTCTTTTACATCATGTGGAAGGCCGGGTGCATGTGCATCGTTACCCGGGGAAGAGATGGCACCAGCATGCACTATGGGAAGAACGCAAGCTGGCGGAGGCAGTGTGATGCTCTGGGCAATGTTCTGCTGGGAAACTTTGGGTCCTGGCATTCATGTGGATGCTATTTTGACACGTACCACCTACCTAAACATTGTTGCAGACCAGGTACACCCCTTCATGGCAACGGTATTCCCTAATGGAAGTGACCTCTTTCGGCAGGATAATGCGCCCTGCCACACTGTAAAAATTGTTCAGGAATGGTTCGAGGAACATGACAAAGAGTTCAAGGTGTTGACTTGGCCTCTAAATTCCGCAGATCTCAATCCATTCAAACATCTTTGGGGTGTGCTGGCCATCAAGTCCGAGGCCCCACCTCGCAACTTACAGGACTTAAAGGATCTGCTGTTAACGTCTTTGTGCCAGATACCACAGCACACCTTCAGGGATCTAGTGGAGTCCATGCCTCAACGGGTCAGAGCTGTTTTGGCAGCAAAAGGGGGACCAACACAATATTAGGCAGATGGTCATAATGTTATGGCTGATCGGTGTGTGTGTGTGTGTGTGTGTGTGTGTGTGTGTGTGTGTGTGTGTGTGTGTGTGTGTGTGTGTGTATATCTAGTCAGGTCCAGAAGTATTTGGAACCTCTTAAAATAAAGCTGAAAATCTAAACTTTGATCACATCTTGATTGTTTTATTTCAAATCCATTGGGGTGGTGTATAAAGGCAAAATCACAAAAACTCTGTCATTGTCCAAATACTTCCGGACCTGACTGTATGTGATATATATATATATATATATATATATATATATATATATATATATATATAAACACTGATGTATAAAAAATGCAGTTTTGTGAAAAAACTATTCAGATAAAGTCATGTTTTGATACTGCTTGTGTTTTGGGCTGCTTTTATCATGCAGTTATCTCCAAATGCACTTTTCTGAATCTGTTGTTCTAGCTTGTTTTATCCACAATTGTGTTTTCATTAGGGTAAAACCAGTTAAGAATGTCTTGTTATTATCAATGCTCTCTCCGTCACCTGTTCTTGCCCTGATGGCTGACAGTTGGCTTGGTGCGTCGTGGCCTGTAAAAGGAGAAGTTACCTTACATGTGAATGACCAGAGCTTTAGTGTCCTAATGTTTCTCATCATCTTAAAGCAGCAAATGGGCTAAATGCTGTGCTGAAAATGGGCTAAATGCTGTGCTCACAGCAGGAGGACAAAGTGGGGTGA
Source organism: Pangasianodon hypophthalmus (assembly GCF_027358585.1). NCBI lineage: Eukaryota > Metazoa > Chordata > Actinopteri > Siluriformes > Pangasiidae > Pangasianodon > Pangasianodon hypophthalmus. The sequence goes on from NC_069713.1 coordinate 17,309,960, forward strand.
GACATTTGGAGACTTTTCTGTCCCAGACTCCACTGACAACAGGATCAATAACATCCCACTTTATGAGTTTATGGGCCACAGGGGATGTGTCGGTTCCCTCAGATCTAAGAGAGGTTGAGGTGGGAAGAGGCGAAACGGACAAGTTCAGGGTGAACAGCGCCAGGAAGTTTCCAGAAAAGCACTTTGAGGGTTTGGTTAGACCCCCTCCTGCAGTGCCAAGGAACTTCAAAAACAAAAGAGCTGCAGCTCCTGCCAAAACAATGGACATTCCAAGCATTCTCAGGCCCACTCTCTCTCCCTCCCGCTCCCTCACCACTTATCCATGTGGTGCTCTGAATATATGGTTGTGCATGCATGCTTCATATGCTAACTGCATACCTAGATTGTGCCTGTTTATTTTGATATGGTGACATATTTTTAAGTATGTTTGTGTACAGGATATGTGTACAGGATTGTATACTTTTACAATGTGTGAGCACGTGTGTAAATGAAATGTAAGGACATTGGTGTAAAACATGCAGAGTCATCAGTGCAGTCTGCCTGCTCAGTGTGGGGCCTGGGGCCAGCTGCCATTGGGATTCTATTGCTGTCTGACCACACAAAGAAACATGACAGCTTTTTATTAGCAGCACTAATCCTGGGAGGCTACATCTCTCTTCACAGCTACACTGCAGAGATAGACATTTACCAGAACAGGACTGCACACATGCAGACAAGATGTGGCCAATGGTCATGAAGGGAATGTGTAGGATCAGAGATGGACATCATTGCAATCATTACTAAATGGACTGCATAAGTGAGCTACAGCCAAGGGGTGTGTGTGTGTATGTGTGTGTGTGTGTGTGTGTGAGCAACCAAGCATGTTTTAGATTATGAAATGCCTTTTTGTAAAGTTTGCTTTTACCTCTTTGATAAACCTAATATCTTGGTTTGTTAGTTTATCAAATGAGTTTTTGATATGCCATTTGCTATTAATTTTCTTCACATCGGTGTTGTTGTACACTTTATTGTAGTTGACATGCACCTGAGGGCATGACTCAACATTCCATTTAGTCTGCATTAAGAAGGCCAGACAAATCTTGAGTGGGGAGGGGGCAGTATTGCTGATAAGCTGTTTGTCTGGAGATATACTCACATACATTCTTTTCATTTACGAAAATACTTAAAAAGTGAGAGAGCAGCAATGAACCCAAAACAACAAACAAGCCATTGTATTGAGGAGGCCAGTTCAGGACGGCTCCCTTCCTCAGGGGCTCAGTTTCAGACTGTAGCATTAATGCCCAGAGCTCTGGTGATTATATGGAATGTGGGTAATGCAGTGTTTTTGGGAAGTGGGTGCCTACAGAACAAACAATGTTGATTGGAGACTGCATGAGAGACAGAGAATCTGAGTGTGTGTGAGATGGGGGTGTTTGTCTAAGGGCATTCAGGTTAGATGTCAAAGGTCAGAATAAACAGGAACACCCGACGGTTCATTCCTACAAACATGCTCACTCGTTTAAAGCCACGGGAATGTGAAGACCAACAAAGGCTTCGCAACATGGAGACATATTCTTGCTACGTATATACAGTAAATACATTGCCGTATTTATTTAGTAAATACTGCTTCATGATTGTCATTGTAATTGTGGCCTTCGCAACAGCGATATCACAGAAACATGGAATATGCTAGTGAGACCACAAAGAAACAATGGTTTCAAAGTGTTCTCTGCATATTCTGACCTCTTATAGGTTCAAAAATAAGTGTGGGTGTTTTCATTAATCCAATTATTTTTGACCAATCCAGGCCAATATTTAAATAGACACATCATGACAGTCTTTGTTTTATTAAATGTCTACATTGTAATATGTAGCCATATAATCACATTTCTTTGTCAATTTCATGCAACCGTAACACATAGCAGTATTTTTCATCAGCAACCTGCATAAAACAAATTAAAATAAAAAGGAAAACGTTCATTACCCTGGTATGAATAGTTCACTAATCTCATTGCTTAGTCTATATAGTGAAAAACAATGTGTGAGGGTTTGCTTTTAAAGTCCGCATGAAATAGTTTCTTGGCTGTGATTTGGGTGAAGGAGTGTGAGTGAGAGAGCGTATTGAAGTGCTTGACTGACACAACAGCTTAATGAGCTAGTTCAAAAGAACTGCTTTTTTAAACTTTTTTTTACTTTTACTGATGAAGAAGCCCTGATGATGTTTAAAGATGGAATCACGTACCTGCTCAGTCTAAGGAGGCAACATGTTCTAGCATTGAAGAGAACCAAGTAGGTAAATTACTCCAGTGAAGTGCCTGTCACATAACCACAACTTTGTACTAATACGACTTTGACAGTCTGGGATTTTCACACACAACAGTGTCTAGAGTTTACTCAGAATGGTGCAATAAAGAAAAAACATCCAGTGAGCAGCAGTTCTTCGGACTGATCGACTTTTTGATGAGAGGTGTCAGTAGAGAATGGCCAGACTGGTTCGAGCTGACAGAAAGATTACAGTAACTCAGATAACCACTCTACATTTGTGGGGAGCAGAAATGCATCTCAGAATGCACAACACGTCAAACCTTGAGGCGGATGGGCTACAACAGCAGAAAACCATGTCAGGTTCCACTTCTGTCAGCCAAGAACAGAAAGCTGAGGCTGCAGTGGGCACAGGCTCACCAAAACTGGACAGCTGAAGACTGGAAAAACATAGCCTGGTCTGATGAATCTTGATTTCTGCTGAGCCACACAGATGGTAAGGTCAGAATTTGGCACCAACAGCATGAATCCATGGACCCAGCCTGCCTTGTGTCAACAGTCCAGGCTGGTGGAGGTGGTGTAATGGTGTGGGGAGTGTTTTCTTGGCACACTTTGGGCCTGTTAATACCAATCAATCATTGCTTGAATGCCACAGCCTATCTGAGTATTGTTGCTGACCATGTGCATCCCTTCATGGCCACAATTTACCCATCTTCTCATGGCTACTTCCAGCATGACAGTACACCATGTCACAAAGCAAAAGTCATCTCAAACTGGATTCATGAACATGACAATGAGTTGAGTGTTCTTCAGTGGCCTTCCCAGTCACTGGATCTGAATCCAATAAAACACCTTTGGGATGTGGTAGAACGGGAGTACACCTGAAAAATCTGCAGGAACTGCGTGATGCAATCATGTCAACATGGACCAGAATCTCAAAGGAATGTTTCCAACAACTTGTGGAATCCATGCCAAGAAGAATTAAGGCTGTTTTGAGAGCAAATCGAAGCCCTACACAGTATTAGTATAGTGTTCCTAATAAAGTGCTCTGTGCATGTAGTATAGTATTGGTGTCCATAACACTAACAGATAGGTACAAATAATAATAATAATAATAATAATAATAATAATACCTAAAATACCCACTTTGATTTCAGGGACACTTAAAACTAACACAACTATATTGCACCTGACTGCCAAAATGAAAAACAAATATCTCAGGAAAGCCCAGTCACATGGAGGTGATCTCAACTTTATTGTCTTGATATGCAACATTTGTTTTGACAGATGTGAACCAAAAGGGTTGCAGATTGACTGTGAGAGACTGTTAATAGACTATGGTCATCTCCTCTGTCTTGCTCTGTGTGATTATAGTGGGTTGTTAATTTTTTTTCTCTAACTTGTTCACAAAAAGATGTTTAGAAGTTTGTTTCATAACAAACCCACAAGACTTCATTATGGTCTAGTCACTAAACCACTTCAAACAATTCCATTGTGCAGTGTGAATGGACAGTGACATTACTTTTTGGCAAACTCTGCATGTGTGAGTAATGCGTCTTTTGTGGATATGCAATCAGGTATTAGCATTTCATTTTGTCATGATTTGGTGCCACACAATGGAATATACATTAGAAAAAAGGCTTAGAAAAAGGTTTCTTCACAGGTTCTGTAAGGGTTTCTAGGCCCTAAAAGGGATTCTACATGTAGACCTTTCTTGCACTGAACCTTTACGAGTAAATTGCATTTTAACATGAGTTCTATTAATTTCTGATACAAATTTAGCAAATCATTTTAAAGGAAGTTATAAGTAACGAAATCAAGCAACAAGAAAATCATATAATAAAGACTTTGTTTTTTCATTTTGTTACTTTTCATGTTTCAAATGCACAATACACCATACATATTTATACTGTAATATTTATATGTAGTATCGATTGCTCCACTTTTCACCAAATTGCATTTCTCTTTGTTTTCAGTTTTAGCTTTGTTAATCCGAGTGAGACTAATGTCTGTCAGGTCAAAATAAAAAAGAGGTTATTCTCATAATTATGTCACAAATACATATGAGTCACTTGATCCACAGAGGCATATTGAACTGTTTAAAAGTGTGTGGTATTTGCACAAGATGTAAACCATACATTCACAAATATGTGTCTGTTTGTACAAATTGTTACGCAATCATTTAAATAACAACTTAGGAGAATAGAGTTCAGAGTCCTGTGTTTGTGGACAGTGATGCACTGATATGTCTCTTTTTGATGGATGATGAAAATTGCACATTTTTCAGTACAGTGATTTGTTCCAGCTGGGTATGATTCCTTTACATCTGTGTGAGCAGTGAATCGATGATTCATGTGAAGCATTTCAGCTTATTCATCATACAGCTAACTAGACAATGAGAGGACTGGAGTATTTTTAGTCGTCAAGTGCATACAGTACCTCTGAGTCATTAGAGTGTGTGTGTGTGTGTGTGTGTGTGTGTGTGTGTCTGTGTGTGAGTGAGTGCGCGAGAACCTAACCCACCACAAAAAAAAAAAATCATAACTCTGCATATATGTCCATTACAGGTTTGTCCTAACTATTGCATTATCTCTAAAAATTGAATAAAAATCCACTTAAATTCAGTTTAGTGTATTATTACGGTCGCAGCCCTTGCTTAAAAAAAAACATGAGTTTATCATCGATTATTTCTTCAATGCTTTTTATTTCCAGTTTCTCTTTCATATCTAAGTTTGGCTAGTTGTTGACTGGTTCTGTTTAAACTTCCTACAGCTATTGTGATAGTGGAGATTGCTCATGAAAGCCAGATGAAAGCTGAAAGAGTTTTTACTCTAATTCTTGTTTTCCATGTGCTGATTAAACAGCAGAACTCTGAGATCACACATTGCTGTTCTATCAGCACTGAGGGAATGGTGAGAAGACTTTTACCTGGCAGGAAGCCACAAAAACAGTGCAGATTCTCTCTCTGTCTTTACCTTGTCTTTGCCTCACATGCACTTCTTTCCTCAACTCTCACTCCTCCATCCTCTTTTCTACAGTCATTTGCATTGCTCATTGCTCTCTCTCTCTCTCTCACTCTCTCTCTCTCTCTCATTGCTCTCTCAGTGCTCTCTGTCACGCTCTCTCTCTCTTGTTCTCTCGCTCTCTCCACTGTCTCTCTCCTGGCCAAAGCTGACAGCTCTCCCAGAGAGACAGGAAGCAACCCTCACATTTTTTCCCCACATTCAAACAATAATAGGAGAGGACCCTGGCTATTATTTTAGCAGCGACTTGCCTCTTTATCTGTTCCGAACATAGTTTCCTCTCTGTTTGAGAACCGCTTCCTCTTGCTAATGTCATTAGAGTGAGTGAGCGGGACGTTTTGTGTGTGTGTGTGTGTGTGTGTGTGTGTATGTATGGGCAAAAAAATCTGACTGCTTAGTCTTTAGTTCTAACCAGAAGTATATGGAGAGAGAGAGAGAGAGAGAGAGAGAGAGAGAGAGAGAGAGAGAGAGAGAGAGAGAGAGACGGACGTGGTGTGTGTGTGTGTGTGTGTTTGGGGAGTATTTGTGTGTTCATTTTTCCTGGACAAAAAAAAAAATCTGTTCAGAGCCTCAGGCTGCCTTATTACCGCTAAGTGACCACAAGCTTTCACTCATATTCACTGGAGCTGTTTACCTTGTGATGAGGGTTGACCACTGACACCAAAAACAGAATATGTTGTTAGCAAATTAGTAAAGTTTAGTTTTAGGTCTTTATTTTTTTATTTTTTTCCAACGAGCACCAATATATAGCTTTGTTTCGTCTGGTCCTGAAACAGACCTTGGTCTTCTTTTCTCTCCTGCTCTGGATGGGATTCCAGTTTATGCAAGTAAGTATCTGCCATCGGGTGCACTAATTTTCTCTGTTATCTGTGTTGAGGACGTTCCTTTTGGATTTTTGGTATCACAGTCATATTCAGATGGATTGTGACTTATGGATCTAGAATCAACTTCACATATAGTTGATGCTGTGTTTACAGTTGTTTATGGTTGTACTACTAGTATATGGCTGATTTTTGTCATATGTTTGTAGGATTGTCTTTGACTTTTTATGTTCAAGGAACATTTACTAAATTGGGATTATAAATAGAAGCTTGTTGTGTCTTGTGAAGTCTGTTTTCTGATCACTTCCCAACTTCATAATGACAAGATCTACTTTGTTAAGTCACTAATTACATTTTATGCTTGTGGCTTTCTTAGGACAACAAACCTTCTTTAGCTTCAGTCACACAATGTTTAATAGAATTCTATTTTTATTTGTTTGGTGTCATATGATTATAATAATAGTACAAGTGTAAATGAAAGTTTTGAAAGTGTCAGATTTAAATAATTACTCAAATTACTGATAACTCTTTTCTCAAAGTCTAAGAAATGGCTTTGATTAAACAAATGGCCGAATTAACGCACCACACGTCATCCTGTGTCTCGGGACTGGTCCTAAATTATCTCTGATGTAATCCAGTATATTTTAGGCTTCCAGTGTTTTCCCAGCAGTGTTCTGATTATGCCACAATTTCCTATTTGGTGAATTTTGTTTCCCTCAGCTAAGTCTTTCTTTTTGAGAACACCATTATGATTATCAGTATAATAATAGGTCATTCAGGGCTGTTGTTCCCCTGGGAAACATTTTGTCATGTGGAATGTTTGGGTATGTTGTGTTTTTGTCAATGGAAGTAATGGGATGTACCTAGAATCTTGGTGGTGTTCCATGAGTGCTGTAGCTGAACATGTTAATGAAAAGATTATGTAGATTTTCTGAAAGACTTTGAGAAATCCTAATGCTGAGCAACCCTGATGGTGTAAAGACAATTCCAAAGTCAGATATTAATAACAAGGCTCCAGGTGTTTTGGAGGAGCCAGATATTACTATGGATGAGGAATGATGTGAAAAGCAGAAACAGCTTGGATTATAAGAACGAAGTAGCAGTAACTTTGATTTATTGATTCAGACAGTGCAGTGGTTTTAGGCAGATATTGTTTTAAAGTCAGTCATTTCATAGACATGACAAGGTGGGATTTACTGCCTTCCTGCTTCACATGTGGCGAGCAGCTAATCCAACTTATCCCACACACATACACTGCGTATTGTACTAAATCCAGACATCATTTTAGAACTTGGTAAGGTTTGAGACAGCTTTTTCAGTGAGCTCACTCAGTGAAACTGAGGTGAAACAGGAATGACAAACATTAATGCAATATCAGTTCTCATGGTCCGTGTGTTCTCTTTACAGACGCACTGTGCCGCTGATTCATCCTCACTCCTGGCACCTGGTGAAGTTATCAGAAGCACCCTCCGTGCCTGGTTCAGCAGGCAGTTCAGACGGCCCGCTGGCCATGCAGCTCCACCCCACACCCTTCAGTGTACCGTGGCACTCTGGGGGTGACAGGTGAGGATCTATGTACATGATACATATACACAATACATTGTCTTCCCATACCCTCACAAACAGTGTCATATACAGAGAACCCAGAAAGGACCCATGATACCTCTTCCTCTTTTCTTGTATGGACAAGTAGGCGATTTAATGAATTACTCATATATTATATCTTTGAAAGAATGTGCTTTAATATAGCTGAAGGGTGAAAATTTAATCTGTTTCATTGTCTGTGCATGTGCATTTTACTTGTGGAAATTTATGGTCTCTAACGACTATCTAAAGATAGATATTATCAGGAAACCAGGGATCTCAGTTTTTATGTCAGCACAAACCTCGCTGAATCATGCTGTTATTTTTTTAGACTTTGGGTTCAGACATTCCTTACGGATTTGTGACCAAAAAAAGCAGACTAATAAGGACATTTAAACAAAATAATCCATACCATAAAAACTTCCTAAAAATTTCCCAAACAATCTTAATGTTATTATTTAATAAATTCTTGTGTTTGCGTATATTGACAAGGGTAGAAACTGTTCTCTGCTGGTTTAGGATCAAATTTTGTAGATTGTAGATAGTCTTGCCAAGTGTATCTGGGCTTTTTCACTAATCTCATTTTCTGTCATTATACTAATGACTGGAAAGTTGCTTGTTGGTCAGAATGTAGAAATGAAATCCAAAATTCCAAAATCCCACACCTCCCAGTTTGGAACACTTCAAATGTATCTCAGGTGAAGAAGATGATGGCAAAAGTAAATATTTTCCTTGGCTGTATTCTAATATTCTATTTTTAAAAGTTCTTAATCAATTATTTTTTCAACTCAAGTGTTCTACCTATATCTTTTTAGCAGGCTTAAAACTCCTAATTGTAAATCACAGTAAGGTTGCATTGTAGCATGAACCATTGCTTGTAAAAATTTCCATTAATTTGGTAACTATTTACATATGTTTCTGTAGAGTCGTCTCTGTGGAAATAACAGTGCATTTGAAGTGTCGTGGAATGTTCTCACACATTCCATATTATATAGCTGCTGCTGATGATGATAATGATGATGATGTTGATGATGGGATTTCCCTTTTGGAAACCTTATTTCCTTTCTTTTTGGTACTGCCTCTGGTGCAAGAACAAAAAGAGAAAGAGAAGGTCTGTGCTTTCAAGCATTAAACAATTTTCTTCTCCCGATGTCCCTGTAATATATTGTTATTTTGACTTTGAATTTCCAAACATGTCAAATAACTTGTTTTTTAAGAAGCTATACACTATGTGTATGTACTATATATATATTTTTTTTATTTTTTTTTATTATTTTTTTTTTTCATGTTATGATTATAATAATTTCCTGTTGTCTCTACCTTTCTGACTAGTGAGCTGTCCATGCCGTTGGGCCACCTCTCCCGGCACTACAGCACAGACCGCAGCAGCTCTGTGGGGAGTATGGAGAGTCTGGAAAACCCTCCAAGTCAGGGTTACTACGACAGCCAGCTCTCTCCCATTGACCCTGCCATCTTTAATAATAAACGTGACTCGGCTTATAGCTCTTTCTCTGCAAGCTCAAACACATCTGACTATACGGTATCTCTGCGCCCTGAGGAAAACAGCTCTATGGACAGTCTCCTGCAGGGCTTTGGCCCCTCCTGCAGGTTTACAGAGGGACATCCACATTCTGCGGCTAGTGGCCCAGGAGAACTGCACTGTGAGGAGGGGATTCTCAAGTCTAGGCCTCTGCCTCATAGGCCAGAGGCTAAAGTACGTCCATCATCCTATAGCTATGAAGAAGACAAGTGTGGACCTCCACAACCTCCCATGAGGAAGGATAGTTTTAGGGCTACCAGAGGCCTACCAGAGGTGTTGGATAAACGTTGTGTGTCTGCTCCTGTTGGTGTGTCAAGTTTGACTTGCTGCACTATTGAAGACCCTCCTCACATCCGCAAGGCACTGAATGGGAGTATGTGTCTGAATGGTCCAGACAATGACCAGGACTTGAAGGGAAACAAAGCAGAACCTTATTACACAATAAATTCTCAAAAAGAATTGTTTACAGATAACAAAGTCAGCTCAAAAGAGGGATGCCAAAAGAGCAGTCACTTCCAGCCCCTAGATAGGCATTCACCCAGGCCCAGTCCTCCAACAGCAGAGAGCCTTGATAGTCAACTCAATCATTTAGATAACAATCCCCAGCCTAGGATGCACAGACATAGTGCCCCTGAAAAATTACTTGTCTCTCAGTTACACATGATAGAGCTCTCCAGTGACAATAGTGCACATTCCATGTCCCCTCCTAGCCTGTGGTCTAATACTCTGCACCCCAGGGAGGAACTACGTGAAGACAGTCCAGCTGTAGCTCAGGGTAAATGGGGAGGAAGCAGGTGCTCCACACCCGGTTCACTGACTACTTCGGAGCTAGAGGAACACAGGGCAGAGGGAGAACCATTTGATTCAGGCCAAATACTTACTCCTATCCAGCATACTTGGGGAAGATCTGTCAGTGTTCCAGGTGAAACTATAGGAAATGGATTTACTGAGTCTGGACCCTGCATAGAATCTCAGCTTCATGAGAGAGGTTTTGAGACCATTAGTGCTGCCTCCAGCATGGACACTCTACTTGAGAACCAGGAACAAGGAGAAGGCAAGAGTGATGATGGTGAAATTTCAAAGCCTCCTCAGAAGCGCCAGTTTCGTTCATCTAAGTCTCGCCGTCGAAGTGAACGTTTTGCCACAAACCTTCGCAATGAGATCCAGAGGAAGAAGGCTCAGCTACACAAGAGCAAAGGCCCAGGTGGTCTGCTGTGTGATGGCGAGACTGTAGAGGAAGAGGATATGGAAGAAAAATCCCCATCAGAGGTGCCAGCCATCCATCAACACAGGACCCAAACACAGACTAATCAACACAACAGCTTCCAGAAGTGTACTCCATCTCAGGCCAGAACAATTGCCTCAAACTCAACATTTCCAGGCAGATGCTGTGGAACAAATTCTGCAGAGCATTCAGGGAGCAGAACTGAAGATTTCCATCTTTCACAGGATGAAACCCATGGAGTCCAGTCAGCTGAGGTAAACAGACCTGTATGTGTGCGTGTGGTCGAAGAGTTGGCACCACCGGGTAAAGCCAGACGTTGGCGCTGGACACCTGAGCACAAACTGCAACCAGAAATAGAATCAACTGAAATAAAGAAGAATGGTGAAGGAACAGCACCGCCTTCTTGGAACCTTGGAACAACAAGGGGAAGAGTGGTTTCTTCAGGTGGGCGCTCTACCCGAGCTGATGATTGTGACATCCCACCTTTTGCAGACCGCAGGAAGTTCTTTGAAGAGACTAGCAGAAACCTGAGCCAGTCTGTGACAAACCTGGCAGGGCTTACAGGCCACCGCCAGAGACCAGAGAAGCATGGGAGAAAGAAAGATCCAACTTCCCCTGAACCCCTTGAATCAGTCCCTGACCTTGGACGTAGGAGGTTCTCTTACCAGGGTGGAATTAATGATGGAACCTCAGTCAATTCATTTGATACTAGAAGAAACAGAGTCCAGCAAGAGAGAGACAGAGAGAGAGAAAATACACTGGAGAGAGAATGGGAGAAGGAGAGGGAGAAAGAGAAACAGATGGAAAAAGAACAAGAACAAGAGATGCGTAAAGAACAGGAGAGGCTACAGGCATGGGAAAAAGAGCAGGAGCAGGAGAGGGAGAGAGAAAGAGCTAGAAAGGAAACCGAAAGAGAGCGACAGAGAGTGCAACAGATGGAGAGAGACTGGGAAACCAGTAGAGATCGCTTTTATGCAGGATATGACCTCAACAATACCACAGTGTTACCACCTTTGCCTCATGATAACCTAAAACAACCACTTACAGCTCAGAATCTAACCCTGCGTAATTCACGCTCTGCCAGTTTTCATAACAAGACCAACCCTGACATCCAAAAGCCATGCTCAGCCTTCCGACCTGTAACTAGCCAGCAGTATCAATCTGACCACTGCTGTCTACACCCTGGATACAAGGCCAGGAGCTGCACTCCAACAGAGGTGAGGTTGTCACTTATAGATACATTTAATATTGTCACATTGCAGCATACACCAAAGATATGCATAAATCCTAATAATATGTATGGAACAGAGCAGTCTCATGTGATTTATTAAGCCCAAAATGTTGGAAGCAAGCCACTTGCTTTAGGACCTTAGCAGCCAGCCAACAATAATATTGGACAAGATTTATGCTTTGAGAATTGTTGTTCCAGCCTAGCATCTACAGGAAGATATGTTAAATGGAGGTTTAAGCACATATTGTGTAACTGTCTGAATCTGCCACCCTTATATAAATAAAAGTGGCCTCTTGGAGATATATATATATATCGATCCTTTGCAAGCATATAATGTGAAGCCTTTTGTTTCAGACTGAAACTTCAAAGTTTCAATAAAAGGATTTTAGCTCAGTAATATTAGCATAGTTATTAGCTTAGTAATTAGCTTAGCAATTAACTCTCATTTACATCTTTATGATAAAATGTGTCTTGCACCACAGTCTCTTCTCTGTTACACTGAGTATAACTATTTCAGATTTTTTTTATATTGAAACAGAAAGAACAATCATATATGACAGTGTTTTACTGTTTATTGCCCCCAGGTGTCTTTCTTTCTGAGAGAGAAATTTTTTTTTTATTAAGGTCCTTGTAACTAGAGTGGGCTGCAGCTAATTAATTACAGTTTGCAGAAAAAACTTTCTACTGGGTTTCTCTTGTGCCTCAAGTATCAGGAAAATTATAGCATCCAAACATGTTCCTGTTTTGAATCATTTGTCAAATGTCTTCCACAGGCTTTTCCTGTGCATGAGCTGGAACAAACAAAACTTAGGAGGAAGTTTAGCCTGACTGAAAGGTATGGTCACTTCCTGTATTTGACTTCACAGATTGGTGGTCCTAGAAATGTTGTCTTTTTTCACTGTTTTTCATTTGTGATTATGGGCATGTGACTTGGAATCTGACTATTAAATTGTGCATTCATTTAGAGCTTCCCAAGGTTTCATATATTGTGCAACAGTCTCGAGTAGAAGGTTAAGCTATTAATCATGACTCATTTTCTTGGTCATTAGGGACTATACTCAGTGTAGACGAGATTCAAGACCAGCAGAGGTTACAGTGGGTCGGGGATTTCAGTGTCAGTGGCACAACAGACTATGTGATTGCAACAACAAGGATCAACCCATCATGTCATCAACACTGACAAACCGAGCCATGTCTGAAAATGACATTCGCATAGAGACCAAGTATCTTCATAGCCATGGTGCAGCTGCTACCAATAATAGCAGAATGTCTTCATCCATCGTCAGGGAACTGGATGAGAACGTTGTATCTGTAGTTGAGACAAAGAAGAAAAAAGGGCCTCCTCCTCCTCGGCCACCACCTCCAAAATGGGAGCAGTTCCATAAGAGAAGGGCATCTCACCACAGTCTCTTCTCTTCCCAACCTGCCTCTTCTTCCCAGTTCCAAACATACACACCCTGTCCATCCACTGCCCTGGAAATGACTCGGCAGCGGTCCTACAGCCTTCCTCCAAGCGATGATGCAGAAAGTCACCAAGCTCTGCTAAACCCTGCCTTAAATAACAGAGCTTTCAAACCTGTGGCCCTGCCTCCAAAAGAACGAGACACTACCAGAGTTCAGCACTATGAAATAAAGAGTTCCGAAGACATACCAACATCCTCAAATGAGTCGAGCCAAAGGTATGGCTTCTGTAAAGGATAATAGGTACTTTAAGCAACAATGGCTGTAGGGATAGCCACAATGGTCACACTGTAGCCATGGAAACCACTAAGAAACAACTCTAATGCCATGACAGAATAGAGTGTTTGACAGTCTTTCTTGGCTATGAAAATGTAATTTAAAAAGAAGTGCTTTATCCATTAGAAAACAAGCAAATCTCAGCAGAAGAGTTTGTACTGTTGTAAGATGCCAACAGGTACATTAACTTAGATTGTTATGAGTAGAGGCTGACATATCTTCAGAAAAAAATGATTAACTTGTAAGTGTCTGACCAAATTTCTCTGAATTCATTGAAGGGATAGTGTCGTTATCTAGTGTAAATATAACTTTAATTCAACATCAGTTAAAACATGAAATTAACTCTAAGATTCTACTCTGGCAAAAACACCAAAATGTGAGGTTCACTTACTGTAAACCTCACATTTTGGTGTTTTTGGGCCAAAGTAGAATTGCAGGCTATGGTTGCAGGAAGCAGAGATTCAGATTCATGCATATGTAGTACACTGCTTAAGGACCATATTACTTGTGATGCTGCCACATTATTGCTCTCACCTCATATCACATTTATGATTTCTTTCTATGGATGACCTCACTTGCATCTCAATCCTCTGTCATATTTCAGAGTTTCTGAGCAAAGCTTGGCCCAGCCTTCAGATCAGTACATACCAGCTGTGGTGAAACCAGTCATTTATAAGCATAGAGCAGAGTGGGACTTGACTTCTCCTCACAACTACACAGCAAGCAGCAATGCTAGCAAGTCACCAGTCCTGGTCCCTACTTTGGAGAATGGCTCTTGCACTGGACCTGTCTATCCTGAGTCCTACTTCACAATGAACTACAACCACCACCAGCATTTACAGAACCAGCCTCAGCAAATATGCATGCCTGGCACAACCATCAAGACTCTGGAACCTTCCAACCAAAGTCTACCTCCCAGCGAGGATCAATCCTTGCCCTATGAGACAGACATAGATGAGTTCCATGAGAATGAGGAAACAGCAGTGGAGCAGCAAAGGCAAGCAGAAGACAGGACTGAGATTCAATGTTTTGCTCAGCCAGTGACGGTGCTGGAAACTGACATCGACACTGTGACTGACGATGAGGCTCCGTCATCACGGATGAGGAGAGGGCAACGGGCGTCCATCGTGGACTCTTTATTGGAAGAGGATTGTGGCAGAGCTGGAAAGGAGCTTATGGGAGAACTGTTCCCTCACTATACAGGGAGTGGAGCAGAAGGCTGGAGAGGAGGCAATATAGTGAGTGGAGACATGGTAGAGAGGTATGACCTGTTTTAGAGAAATTTGGTTTATTTGCATATTTGTAATGGAATTGGGCTTGGTAGAGGGGAACAATAGGTTTTGCAGTGTTTTCAATACTTGGTTTAATTGCTTAGATTGAATGTTTATTACCCCAGGTCTTCTAGACAGAGCCCCTCAGTACCACAGGGCTCAACCTCTACCAGCTACAGAGGATCCAACAACAAAGCTCAACTCCTTAATAAGATGCCAAACTTCTCAGAGATGAAGGAGGAGGATGAAGAACTTAATTACAAGGTTTGGGCTGATTTGCATAGATTCCATCTATGTAGTATGTTATCTGAATAAGAAATAGAGAGAGTTTCTCAGTTATCCACTTGTGAGTGATCCGTAATTTCTGAACTGCAGTTTTCCATACTATTTGCAGAGGCAGCTGATGGAAAGCTTGCGTAAGAAGCTGGGTGTGTTGCGGGAAGCCCAAAGAGGTTTGCAGGAGGACATCAGAGCCAACGCTCAGCTTGGTGAGGAGGTGGAAAGCCTGGTGCTGGCCGTCTGCAAGCCAAACGAGGTCGACAAGTTCCGTATGTTTATTGGAGACCTGGACAAAGTGACAAGTCTTCTGTTGTCGCTCTCCGGCAGGCTGCTCAGAGTGGAGAGTGCTTTGGATTGCCTGGACCCAGAATCAGGCCATCGTGAAAGGGTGAGATGTGGGTGGTAGAAGAAGAAATATATGTTGTCTCTATATCTATAAAATATATATCTGTCTCTCCAGATTCTAGTTTTTCCAGATTCTTGTGCTGTTGAATTCTTGTGCAATACTAGTCTTTACATTGTTTTTCATTTACATTGTTTCATAGCTCAGTATCCATAAGTGAGGGTCACTCGCCATTTCATTTGATACTTTTCTCTTATGGTACTGTAGCTCCCCCTGTTGGACAAGAAGAAGCAGCTCCTTGCACAGCTGGCTGAGGCTCAGGAGCTGAAGGAGCATGTGGACCGGAGGGAGGAGGCTGTGGGCAGGGTGCTGGGTCGCTGCCTGACTCCAGAACAACTGCGTGATTACAGCCATTTTGTGAAGATGAAGGCAGCACTGCTGGTAGAACAGCGGCAGCTGGATGATAAAATCCGGCTAGGGGAAGAACAGCTCCGAGGCCTGAAGGAGAGCCTTGGCCTGGGATACGGCCCTTACTGAAACTGGAACTGGAAGTAAAGTACAGGAAGGTTGCGTGTTCATATATGCACATAAATGGGCACACCTGAAAGTTTCTGATAAATAATTATGTTTGACTGTATTTGAACGTTATAACAAACCTGCAACATTGACAGTCAGAGACTTCTTAAGAAGCACAAGTACAGTGAATTTATCAGCTGTAGTATCAGCTGACGCTTGGTGGCAATATGTTGCCATTCCTTCACACAGAAGCATTACTCATAATTGTTGAGAAATAAGTAACACTAAGCAGTAAATGACCTCAAACTCCTACTCTAAGCCACATAATGCTGTGTGCGCGCACGTGCATCTCATTAATATCAACTGAAGACCTGTCCATGCACTGCTATTTATTTATTTATATCTCTCAACAAAATCAGAAAATCAGATAAAGAACTCAAGAGTTATGTTGTTCTGTTTACTGAGATTTGGTCACCTTGTATATCAGCAAATTGAGCACTGAAAATTTTTGGCCCAATAATCATGTTACATTTCATGTTACTAGAAAGGTTTTTTGATCCATATGTGCAGGAATAGTGTTATGCTGTAACATCACAGAACAGCATTCTTCGGTTCAAACTGGAATTTGCTTTGTAATTTAAGTATAACAAAACCACCTTATGAAGATATCCATCTTTTCTTACTTCAGTCAGGTTAGAGCGATCAATGTGCATTCGTTACTCTCTGGGTATTTATGTGTTCTGTTCAGGTAACGGTCCACTTATTCAGGCAAATCATAAGCATTGAAGACATATTCGTGCCTTTTTCATTATAAAGTGCTTTACTGCATTTTTCGTAAGTGTTATCTGATTTTTTTGATGCCAAAGATTACTTTCATGTCTTAACACAAGAACAGAAATATGGTGCTTATTTTGGAGAACTACATGCAGTAACCTAGTCTTTAAAGGAAATTCTTGCTGTAGCTGTGTTTATTCAGTGCAGCTGTGTTTAACATTTTGATCACTTAAAACAGTTCTTACATTCCTTGTATATAATGTTCATGCTTGCAGTGTTGCAAATGTCATGTGTAATATAATGTATCATTTTTGTTTCTGACTGAGCAAAGTGCTTTTTAATATCCTTATCCTCTTTAGAGGGAAGAATGCTGCTTTATTGAACATTTAATGTGCTGAGTTTTCAACCAACAATGTATTAAACCATATGTTGTTGAGTTTCTCTTTTTTTTTAATTTCAGAACTGCCTTTCAGCATTTAAGAGTGCCAAAGATGAATGTGCATTTGTTACAGTAAACAGCCAAAAACTATATTCATGTATACTTTTTTTTTTTACCTAATGTATATACTGTGCTCTTTATTTTTTTTGTTGTATCATACCTGCGTAAATTATTTCACACTGGAAATGTATGAACATATTTGGTTGAACTATAAGTGATGAATTTCCCCAATTTTGGTTTGTTATAAATCCAGTGTGGAATATGTGGTATTGATTATAGAATATAAATATTTTAATCAATGTGTGTGTTTTTTTTTTTGTTCCAAGTGAAATAGTTTCTTTTCATACCTCCTTACACAAACACAAACACAAGCTGTAGCATTAAAAAGACATTCCAACTAAGTAAATCTGAAATCAGGATCATTACAAAATTGAATTCCTTAATGCTGAAATTTCTAGGAAGAACATACACATACTGGCCACTTTAATAGGAACACTGGTACCACTCTTTCATACAATTATCTAATCAGACAATCATGTGGTAGTAGTGTAATGCATAAACTCACGCAGATACATGCCCAGAGCTTCAGTTAATGTTCACGTCAAAAATTAGCAGAGAAAAATGTGATCACAGTGGCCACGACCACAGCGTGGTTGTTGGTGCCAGATGGGCTGCTTTGAGTATTTCAGAAACTGCTGATCTCCCGGGAAAGTGGACAGTTGTACAGTGGAAATCTTTGCCTGATCTTTTTCTATTTTTCAACTGTCCAGTTTCAGTGAACCTATGCTCCTCAACGATAGATACTTTGTGTGTTCTGAGATGATTTTTTTTTATCACCTTAGATGTAAAGAGTTGTTATTTCAGGTACTGTAGCCTTCCTGTCAGCTCAAACTAGTCCTCTGACCGCTCTCATCAACAAGGTGTTTCTGCCCCCAGCACTGCCACTCACTAGATGTTTTTGTACAATTCTGTGTAAACTCCAGAGATTCTTGTGCATGAAAATCCCAGAAGACAAGCAGTTTATGAAATCCCCAAATCACCATTTGGCAGTAACAACCATGCTATGATCAAAGTCACTGAGATTCTGATATTTCATGTGAACATAAACATACAGGTCAAGAGCTTTAGTTAATGAATTTATGCACTGCACTGCTGCCACAGGATTGAATGATTAGATAACTGCATGAATGATAAGGGTTACCAGTGTTCCAAAATACATGTGTGTACATTTGAGTTATCTTTGTTTGAGATATCTTTGCAGTTATTTTACATTCTAACTGTTGCTTCTTACCTGCTGTAAAATAGTACTGTATTTTCTTTAAGACATTTTATTCAAGGACCCCGGAGACCTAAGGTGAAAATCCCTTTAATAAAACTCATGAAACGCAGCATAACAAACAACCAAAAAAAGTAACTAAAAGCAAGTTGATAACATTTACAACCACAAAGGAAAACAAAAACTGTACAACCCTAATGCTGGATCACTGCTTACTTTTACTCATTCATTAATTCATTAGGGGGCTTCATAATAAGAGGAAAGTTTTGTGATGTTCATTGTACATATTTTGCAATACCATGGTGTCACCATCACACAGAGATGCATGAAAAATCATGGCCATTTCTCTGGTGTATTCTCCACCATGGTACTGAAGTTGCACATTTATTTGTACAGGATGTCATAATGACCTGGTCGATAGAGGAGGAAGATACGTGGCTCACTGCCCTCTGGGAAAATGTGGTGGTTAACTGTGCCACCCTCCCCTCGGTCCATGTATTCCACCAGTATGGACACATTCAATGCCTGTGCTAAGGCTATGATGTGGATGTGGTCACTTTCTTTGGACATTGGCTCCACCTCCTGCAAAAAGAAACATTTAACATTAGTCCTAAAGCTGGTTTGAACATCTATTTATTTTCTTGAGCTTTGTGTTAATCATTTTAGCTCTCTGTTCATCTGAAGTCCTACATCTGTAAAGACAGTGTAGTTTTGGCCATGTCCTACCTGCTGGCAGAATTCTTTGACTGAACGTCCTCCCTCTATGAAGTGCTGGAAGAAGGCATGCTCTCTCTGCAAATAGCCGGAGGTGAGCAGCCGCAGGTAAACCACCACATAGTCCGACACACTCTGGTCATTAAAGGAGCTCAGCAACTCCCCGAGGGCTGGCTGCTTCTCACACAGCTCAATCAGGTCCATGAACTAATGAAATTAACAATAACTCATGTCAGGATTTACAAATTACATCAGCATGCAGATAGTTTCTTCTTGTCTCTACTCACTGTGTTGTGAAAGTCTTCAATAGTGAACTCAGTAAAGCCCTGGTTCACAAGATCCAGTTTGCTCTTTGCTGCCACTGCTTTAAACCTAAGATAGCCATGTTTATATATGAATAAATATATATGAACAAAACACAAGAAAAATGTAACAAATGTGTAGGATACATTTTCAAATTCTATTTTCAAAATGAAATCTACCTTGTAGTTTAACCCACTGACCATTTTACAGGGGGTATAAGCCCACCTTGTAATTGTACAATTACACGCAATAGCTAATCCTTTCCCATACACAGTGTGTTAATCACCCCCTAGTCCTTCAGTGTCCATTTCTGACCACAACCCATAGTACTTCATTCCCCTTAGGCACAGGTTCCCAACCCTGGTCCTGGAGTGCCCCTTGTCCTGCACATTTTAGAGGTTTCCCTGCGCTAACACACCCACTGCAACTCAGGAAGGGTTTTTAATTAGCTGATTATTTGTGTTAGGGTAGGGAAAACAGCAAAATGTGCAGGACCGGGGGTACTCCAGGACCAGGGTTCGGAACCTGTGCCCTAATGGATGTCGTAGAGGGCAGTTAACAAATTATGTACTTATAAAGTGCAACTATATGGTAGGTGAACCTGATAAAATGGCTGCAGTGTGTAGGTAGAAGTTAAGTGTACATAACTTAGAGTACACTGCCCAGCCTTATTCACAGAACTCATCTGTTAGTTTTGGAAAACCCTTACCATAAACTATATGTACTATATAGACATTTAAAACAAAAGCCAAGCTTTACTTCTGTAGCTCTTTGCCATCATCCAGTAGTGACTCCAAATGTGAAAAGCCAAAAGCTCTGTAGAAACAATTTCCATCAGGTCGCGTCTTCCGAATATATGAATATTTTTTATGAAGATCCTGTAGGAATAACATTGAAAAACTTTCATAACATTGAATAACACTGAAAAGCTACAGACGGCTGTGGCATCATCAGGATTCAAACTTTACAATTTACCATACGTTTTTCTGTTGTGCCACTTGGGAGCCTATTACAGCAACCCTTAGTTTCAAACCAAGACAAAGATTTGACAAAAATGGCATAAAGAAGAATCAAATATAGTTTTAAATATTATTACAGATATAACTAAATGTGCAAATGATGGGTTAACCTTGATCTTGAGTTGATAGATTGTGTCCTCTTCAGCATACTCGCTCTGCAGCACAGAGAGATCCTGTCTGTCAGACACTAAGGGGATACTGATGGCTATCTGTCTCAAAACACACACACACACACACACACACACACACACACACATCAAGCCAGTTCATGAAATATAATGACTGCTTAATAACATTAAATGGAAATAGGAGATACTGTATATTAGCACTAAATTTAATACTGAACAAATTCACTATACACAGCTGATAGTACAATCTCTGAGTTATTAAATTATTTGGCCTGAATGTAATACAGTATGTGCAAAACAGTGTGCTGTTCAAATTCTGTCACACTGTCTCAATGTTATGGAGAGTCTTTGTGTTTTCAGGCTCCTGTTAAAGGTTACAAGAGTATAGAAAATGCACTACAGAAAAATATTGAGAAATCTCAAAGTATTTAAGAATCATGGACACAGTAACTACACTGGACAAATACAGACTATTCAAACTGTGGTCTTCCTTGTGTAAGTGCACAAAGGTGGAATTTTTGTCTGCAAGACTGAAAAGTCTTAACTCACTTCCTGCTGAATTCGGTCTTGCTGTGCCATAATGGCCTCATC
The DNA here is from genome assembly GCF_027358585.1 of Pangasianodon hypophthalmus. NCBI lineage: Eukaryota > Metazoa > Chordata > Actinopteri > Siluriformes > Pangasiidae > Pangasianodon > Pangasianodon hypophthalmus. The sequence goes on from NC_069713.1 coordinate 17,331,015, forward strand.
ATACGCCAGGCAGTTCACTCCTACCAAAGAAGAAGGAGAAAAAGAAGAAGATTAATAAGGAGCAAAAAATGGGTCACTTCTGGAAGTTTCATTCATACTGACTTTACTGAAGGAACCGATCAGCAATAAGTTGTCTTCACCAGTTAAGACGCATTTTGTGTCAGAAAATACTGATCTTTCAGAGCCAGTCAAGGACACAAAAACCTTTTAACTGGCGAGCAGGGACTGGTCATTGGGAACAGTGGCGAGCAGGGACTGGTCATTGGGGACAATGTGGATCAGGGACTGGTCACTGGGGACAATGTGGATCAGGGACTGGTCACTGGGGACAATGTGGATCAGGGACTGGTCACTGGGAAGAGTGGAGATCAGGGATTGGTCACTGGGAAGAGTGGCGATCAGGGATTGGTCACTGGGAAGAGTGGTGATCAGGGATTGTCTTTTTGGAACACAGGTGTAAGTGCAACTCGGTCACGCTTTACACACTGGTGATGGGACGACGAAGCCTGCTCTCCCATCCAGCACCTGTGATGTGAGCTGGAAAACCTCGTCAATTGCAGGATAGTTGCTCACTTCTGTTCAAAATGTCTCAAAATTTGTCACTAGGCTCTTTCGTGTTGTTAAAGGGGTTGTTAAAGGGGTCTAAAACGTCGCCAAATCTAGCTAGGTTTGCAACACTGACCAGGGGAGTGGACCACAAACACCTGCGCTCACATGCAGTCAAAAGGTCAATGTTAATAATTTTAATAGTGAAACAAAGACCTATGAATATGATATAAACGTGGACTTGTCTTGCACTTGCCTCTGATGCTTTCAGGTCTGCTGGCATGTGTTTTGTGGTTTTGCTACTGTCTGCCATTTTCCGTTTGTAAATTATGGTTTTCACTTTGGTATATTTCCTAGCTTTCTCCAGTTCTGAAAGGTGAAATTTCACCACTTACTATTTTATATCTTCTGAAAGCAGCTCTAATTGTCAACAGCAAACTATTTCAAAGTTACCGCCTGTGTGAACGTAAATAAGACTTATACACATGCTGACTGTTTTAAGTTATTAGACACTTGAATGAGGCGCATTAAAATAGCTGAAGTAAAGCATATCCATGCGAAAGCACATTTTAGAGCTTCCTAATAAAGATGACCGCAGGAGCATTTGAACGAGTTTTCAACACTAAATCACCATTTAAATGACCATGAAATTAAACTGTACGGTGGATTCTGCAGCCAGGAGCAAAAGGGGGTGAAGACTTTTGCACTCGTCTGTATGTAAACAAACGAGGTTTACTCAAGAGAGCAACGACGGAGCATGATGCGAGCTCGCGGACTGCAAGAAAAAGAAATGAATATGCAAATGTTAAATAAATGTAAGCAGTCATCGTGCTGAACGTTGGCAGATGAAGGTATTAATGTGCTCTACAGTTTATGCTGCAGCAGATGACCCTAATTTAGACTGCGCCAAAGCATATAACAAGCAGGACAATGTGTAAACAATCAGCTCCCACTTTACCACAGTGGCGGTCACAGACTTTTCTGCTTTCTTAACATCATTATCTCCTTTCTTTGTTGGCTATTCTCTGCTATTTATATTGCGGACAACAGATAAACATTTTTCCCGAGACAGGTTTTGAAATAAAACATAAAAAGCCCATAACACTGTGCTCTAAATCCTGTAGCTGGAGACCCATACAAAGATACATATTTTCATTTTTAAAAGGAAATGTTTCTTCACTCACCCTCCATCTCTCCCTGTGATGTTTCCTGCTGCTCGTCCGCCATCTTGGATTCAGGGTTCTGTTTCCCCTCCCTCTGTGATAGCGGTTAAATCCCAAACAGCTCTTCGTTACATCGATAAGGCCACTTCGTAGGGAATTAAGCAATCGTTAAGTAGTGCACTATGAAACCAGCAAGGTGTTATTTTGGACTCAGCCACTTCCTGCACTTCCGGGTCAGATTTGTTCCGCAGCAGCAGACGTTGTGTCCTCACTAGTTGAACGTTTTGAGTTATTCTCCAGTCGAGTTAAAATGTTGCTATTAAACAGGGTTTGCTTGTCGTTGAAAATTTTGAGAAAAGTGTCAGCCCGGCGCTGGCATCATACTAGTTTGACAAGTTAGTTAACGGTTTATTTCCTTATTTTAAAACACACATGTCGAACAAGATATAAGGGACTGTTTTCAAGTACATCATTTTGTATCATGGTTGAGAGAAATGTGCCATTATTGATATGCAAATTTGTTTTTCGCCTGTTCGTATTTATAATCTGACTGTGCCTGAAGAACAGTGTGCTACTGTTAACTGTTTTGCATCTGTTAGGAGGACTGCATGTTAATAGAAATGGTGTAGCAACTAATTAACTGGGCATACCTGAGTGCAAAAGTTTGCATCTCCCAAGGTATCTGAGTATAAAAGTAAAACATTTTTGCATTACAATTTATGTAGAAAAAAATCCAAGCTAAAGGTGAAATCCTGCAATAAGATTACGATGTCAAAAATATCATACAATCAAGAGAAGCATGGTCTGAAAATGTCAGTTTGGCTGTGACCTTGTTGTAGGATCTGACCTGAAGAAAGCAGTAGCCTATATGACATCTGGCAGAGTGATAACAAATATGTAAAGAATATGCAAGGCGAATATTGCAACCGAGATTATTTAAAACAGGTGTCAAATCTTGTCCGCAAAGGGCCGGTGTGGCTGCAGGTTTCCATTCCAACCAAGCAGGAGCCTTCGGGACTCTCATATATGGTGCCTGCTTGGTTGGAATGAAAACCCGCAGTCACACTGGTCCTCTGCAGATAAAATTGAACGTCCTTGACCTAAAAGGTACTTGGGGCACGTATTAGGTTGGATGTGGTGACAACAGCTATATTTGAGCATAAAAGTTAATAAGAAATATTTATATCACATTCAGAAAGGGAGTTGCTTTGGAACTCTACTTTTTTATTATTAGTACCTTAATATACACAATTTGGCCTCTTTTGTTGCTTGCGATAATGAAGGAATAGTTTGTCTTAGGGGTGTGAAAGCATTTGTACTCAACTGTATGGTAAGGTTAAAAATGTGTTAGTGCAAGGACTTGCATTTTCACTATCATATCTATTCACTAAATGTATGCTTGCATTCGCAGATGACCTAATTAACAACATGGACAAGAAAGCAACATGGGACAGATTTTACACAGAAAACAGCCGGAAAGGAAAATTCAAGAACTTTGAGTGGTTCTTTGGCTTTCATTCAGTCAAAGACTACATCCTGCCTCTGCTGCAGTCCATGTCTGATACTCCTGCACCATTACATGTTCTGGACATTGGCTGTGGCACGTCAGCATTAGGGCCCAGTGTCTACACACACTCCCAGTGTGCAGTGAAGGTCACATGTGCTGATATCTCTCCAGTGGCGGTGCAGTTAATGCAGGAACATGTTGAAAGTACACCACTACAACCCTGCAACCCGGCTTCCACCCTCATCTTCAGAGAAATGGACTGCACAGAGCTGGAAGGACACTTTGAGCCCAGGAGCCTGGCCTTGATAGTAGACAAAGGTACAACAGATGCACTGGTGAGGACTAAGGAAGGGCAAGCAAAAGCTGGTCAAATTGTACGGCAATGTCTGACTGTGCTGAGACACTCAGGGAGCCTGCTGCAGTTTTCAGATGAAGATCCTGATGCCAGGCTGCTTTGGCTAGAGAAAGAGAGTCAAGGCTCAGAGGTGGCAGCTGATGTATTAGTACACGAAGTTGGAGAATTACGAGGGGTCACTTACTTCTGTTATCAAATAACTCCTTATACAGCCCAGCACTGACACCTTGAACATTACTCTGTGTTTTATGTGACATTGTCATTTTGCTTTGTGTAATTACATTACATCCTCCAAACATTAGATTACTATTGTCATTATTCCAGTGGTTTTTGACCATGATTACTGTATGCGCAATCCAGTCACAGTGTCTGCATTTTGGTATTTGTGAATCACACCCTTTGGCAGAACAAATAGCATAAAGATTAACCATTGCTTTAATGGATGCAGATGCATTAGCATTATTGTACATGCAACATTTTATTTGTAACTTGCACAAGTGCCAACTTTAAAAAATAACAACAAAAGACATTTACAAAAAGACAATATAGCCCCATACAATATTTTGGCAGACTCCAAAACAGCCAGTATTGTATCCATACAAAGCAGGGTTGAGGGCTGTATGGCATATAAAATACAAAAATTGGAAACTGTAGACAATACAATGGTGTCCATATAAAATACCACCAATAAAAGCCTGAGATGAGTAAGAACACCAACAATGAAGCACAAAAACAGTAAGCTGTTAAAAAAGTAAATAATGATAATTTTGGAAATCCACAATGGCACATTATAAAAAAGTGAAAAAAGCTATAGCTTACAGATTTACATCTTACATTAAACAAAAGAACTAAGTTTCTTCCAAAGCAGTTTTACATTTAGTTCGAGCTGATGAAGGTTCTGAAGAACATCAGTATATTTCAGCCATAATCAAATCACATTATTGCTTTTTTTCAGTATCTGTAAGGCCGGTTATTAGGATTATACCGAGCGTATGGGTTATACTGGCGCTTTGTGTGTTTTTGCTTCATCACAAAGTTGTTCCCTGGCCAGGAGGGGGCAGCAGGAGCAGTTCTGCCATTACCACCACGGCGGACGTAGCAGTTCCCACCTTGAACCAAAAATGAGAAAACTCATGCTGACAAACAGAGCATAGTGTAACGATTCTATAATCATAAACTCTTAAAGAAAGATGAGCTAGAACACAAATGAGATTGATGGTAAAGGCTATAAATCTGACCCTTACCATTATCAGTTGTTTTGTTCTCAAAGCTGAAGTAACCAGTGCTGAACTGAGAGAGTGTAGGTAATTCATTCTCATAAAAATGGGGTCCAAAGCCATCATACTGCAGCTGTTGTTGCCAGACTGGCACTGAAAAGATACATTAATAATATTATGCTACAGTATACTCTAATTTCATATTACTTCACATACAGAGTCACTCACTGATTTTAGCTAAATTTATTTAACTTTCTTTTATCATATTACTCTCAGTTATATTTAATAGTAGTAGAATATTGACAGTTGCCTGTAGAGATGAAGCCATTAGATCCCATGTAAAAGCTATTACCTCATGTCATCATGTGGGCCTGCTGCAAAAATTCCATTATATATTCTTAAAGAACCAGTTCATGCATCTATCAAGACTGCTTGTAAGCTTCAGTTTCTATGCAGGCACTTCCTGGCCTAAATGCCACCAGACGGGCTGTTTTTGGAGAGGACATTTAACACAAAGTATAAAACCTAAAACCAGATAAAAGATTACTGTAGTACTATAAATATACACAAATGTTTTCCTGTCTGGATGATTCTTTGTAACCACTTAATTTTATTATATATTATTTTGAAACTGCCTAACCATTTTGTTTGCAGTGACTCCACTGCAGCTCTTTACGTTGTCCAGTTTTTAGCAACAATGTTCAGGTGCTAGCAAGACTGTCCAGATAAACCTCATTAGGACTGTACAGTCAGGCAGATAAATAGTAATAAAGGGACAGACTCAGAATTTTACCTCCATAATGACCAGAATCTGCCATGGATCCTGCTGGCCTGTAGTCACTTTGATTTGGAGTCTGCTTGTAATCCAGCAACCACGTCTTACTCTGGTCTATAAAATGAAGATTACTGATAAAAAAAATGCCAATAAAAAAAAATACATTGCGATAATCTTATAATTCACAACACTTTGTACTAAAACTACTTTTCTCTTACTATTGTAGTTGAGCCACACAGCCCTAATACATGGCTAAAATTGAGCATGAAAGTAGGGTTTGTCTAAAGTGTACAAAATTTACTGACACTAATTTGTACATTTGTGCTATTTAAGACAAGTTGCAGTTGTCTCGGACACTTTACACAAACACTACTTTCATGCTCAGTTTTAGCCATGTATTAGGGCTGTGTGGCTCAATTAAACATAATCAACCTGCAACACTGGTTAGCTTAGCTAAAGAAATTTATTGACTCTGGATTGTTAAATGTGATATGTTTTTAAAAGATAATATGTTTTTACTGCCTGACTAATCACAGCGTGCTCTTACAATTTCCAAACTCTGCTTTCTACACCTGTTAGGACTGCAAAAATACACAGCAATATACAATCTAGGCTCGACTTAGAATAGCCATGAATGTGGTGACATACTGATTCAGTTTTAGCACAATTTTCTTTATATTTAGCATTATATGTCAATGTGTTTCAGATTATATTATACAGTGTAAATGAATTTTTTTTTCCTGTTTAGTTAAAGCACAACAACCCAAATAAGTAAATAATTGTAGTTTCAATAGGAACATGAATTGAGTCACAAGAGTCCTATGGCCTTGTTTAACTTACCTGTGGCTAAAGGGTTGGGCAGCTCTACGCCCCAGGCCTGAGCAGCATGAGCCAACAGCAAGCATGTGATCTGACGATGGGCTAAAGCATTCCAGTGAACCCCATCATTCATGCGGTGCTGGAGGCTAAACCGAAAGAGAAAGTGAAGGTCTAGAACGTCCAGCCCATATGCATCTGCCAGCATTGCACCATAGAAGTTTGCCTCAATCACATCATAGCGAAGAGTTGGGCCCATATCCTGAATCTGAAACGTGGGAGGATCTTGATATAGTTACTGATCTGAATGAATCAGCCACATAAACACAGGCTCTGTGGAATAATTCAGTTTAACATAACACTTCTCTTGATATATGCTGCCAATATCTAGAGAAAATCCAGTTTAGAGTAGTCTAGCTCAAATTAATAAGTACTGACCCACCTCGGGTACCAGAAAGCCTCCTATGATCTTCTTACCCAGAGGCATGGTCATGTTCCACACCACAAGGCTTTCTTCTGGCAGAACAGCCTTCAGCTGCACAAAAAAATTATTTAGGTTCTCCTTGTACTCTGGGACCCACTTACGGTTGTACCTGAGCAGCAAAACAGAGCAAAGTTTAATATTGCACACAATGCAGAGACGATTATATCTCCCAGTCATGTGGAGTAACTATAATCTATTGAGAAAATCTCTTTTTCTTTCGTTCTGAGTTTAGACCAGTATTATGTATAGGTTTAGATGATAAACCTAACCGTTCACACTTTTACCTTGATACATCCCAAACACAGGAGTTGACTATGACCACATCTGGCTTCAGATCATGTTTGAAGTCAGCAAGGATGCTCTCCATGTAGCGTGAGAAGACTCGTGTGATGAAGTAGAACCGGACCAGGTGATGGTCTGTGCGATACTGACGAACCTCTCTGTACTCAGTGCCATTGTTCATATGACCTAGTCTTCCACCCTCTACTAAACAGTCTTGTTCAAAGGACAGCTCACCCTTGATGAGAGGGGGAGAATTATAAAACCCCAGCATATTATCATTATTGGCATTTACTTATTTGGAAAAATGCTAATATACAGTTAAACACACACTAAGAGCTCTCCAATTTAAATAAACAAACGTCCCACAATCATAGTTGTCAACTTTACAAAATTAAAGGCTGCATTTGACCGTTTGGTCAAACATTAATGAAACAAAGAAAAACAATGTTGTGGCCATCATCCAAGACTTCTCTGTAGCAATTCTTCAAAAAAACATAAATGAAAATGAAGTACAATACAAACCTTGTCAGGTAAAGCTGGCATTTTCTAATTGACAGAAATGCTAATTCCTATATAGATTTAGTCTAAGCAAGACATTTACATATCCATGTGTTGTCATTAATTAATCACACTCCATTGTGCCAAAAACAATACTGCTCATCCAATGATTCATCCATTAATTCACTTTCATGAAATCTACACTGTAAGTACGTAGGCATCTGACCATCACACCCATATGTGGGCCCTTCCCAAAACTGTTGCCAGAAAGTTGGAAGCACATATTTGTATAGGATGTCTGTGTATGCTGTAGCTTTAAGATTTCAATTCACTGGAACTTAAGGGGCCCAAACATGTTCCAGTATGACAATGCCCCTGTGCAGAAATCGAGCTCTGTGAAGACATGGTTTGCCAAGGTTGGAGCCCTGATCTCAACCCCACTGAACACCTTTTGGATGAACTGGAACACCAACTGCACCCCAGACCTCCTCACCTGACATCAGTGCCTGACCTCTCTAATGCTCTTGTGGGTGAATGAGCACAAATCCCCACAGTCATGCTCCAAAATCTAGTGGAAAGCCTTCCCAGAAGAGTGGAGGTTATTATAACAGCAAAGGGGGACTAAATCTGAATGAGATGTTTAGTAAGCACATGGGTTTGATGGTCAGGTGTCCCCAAACTCTTGGCCATATAGTGTATTTGAAAACCTAACTTGGGCAGCTGCAGTTAATAACAAAGTTAAATGGCTAGTTTTAGGTCTCCATGAGAAACTAATGAAAGGGTTAATCTACAGGCATCCACCTAAAGATGGCTTTATTCAAATACAAAGTGTGGCTAATTAAAAAATATACAAATTAAATATAAAAAAAAAAAAAATTTAAACAAATGAAAAGAAAAAAAAAAAAAAACATACCTTGCTTTTGAGCTGGGATACCGACAGATAAGAGTCTCTTTGCAAAAGCAACACCAAGTCTTTATACACAGACCGCTGAACTAGAGGGAAATACAGGTGTTTACCAGCAGCTACATGCTGTGGGATCATCAAGGCGTTTTGGTGTTCAGGGTTAATACTCACTTGAGTCGCCAAGCACAACAACAAATTTGTTATGGAGAAGTTGACTAGCTTGACGATGAGTTACAGTTCTCATACAGGCCTCTCGCATCTTACCAGCTAATTTAGCTAACTGTAATGCAGTAATATAGCTAGTTAACTAGCTTAGTGTGGAACCAAACCAAAGCCGTCAAGATGTCTGTGGCAGAAAATGTCGTCTGCAGAGTTATGCCAGATAATTTTTTTTTTCAGCTTCAAGTGCTTTAGCTGCTCCAGGTAGATTTAACAAGCTCAAATAACGTTATAACGTTAACAAGCTCAAATAACTCAAATAACGTTATTTAGCTGGTGCCCTTAAGAAGAAAGTGAGAAAACACTTCCCCAGAATTAGTGAACGATATTAATGGCGGATTTAAGTAACTCAGTCAGCCAGTAAGCAGCGTTCACAGGAACCAAGAGCTTCATCAGGAAAGTGGAAGGAGGTTGTTTAAATGCTGCTGTCTTCCTACAGAGAGGGTTTTTATTAGTTACAACAAGCTGACTAATCTGTGCTGTCAGTCAGATACAACCCGAACTCCATCAGGACTTAAATTAAAGGGTTAAAAGGACCATTATAAAATATAAACACATGAAACAATATATCCATTTTTGGTAATTAACAGTATTAAAATTAGCCTTAACAGTACTTTTTTTTTCTTTAAGCACAGGAACGTAAATGCACATAACACCCTTTAGTAAAAAAAAAATATATATATATATATATATATATATATATATATATATATTTTTTTTTTTTTTTTTAATTCTGCCGGAACTCAAAATATTTTCCAGAGTTGATAAAAATGAAATGCAGTAAGTAAAGGATAAAACATGACAGGGCGTGCTACTGTAGGAAAATAATCAACGCCCGGTGTGATTGGTGTGATGCTTATTCTCCAATAACACCACGTCCCAAAGAGTTTTATTCCAAGACTCCTTCCATTAATGTTAAATAAATGCCTCCTTACTGAAAGCTTCGCCATATCATTTTCATACATGACTATACACTCACCGTCCACTTTAATAGGAACACCTGTACACCTGCTCATTTATGCAGTTATCCGGTCAGTCAATCATGTCACAGCAGCACAATGCATAAAATCCTGCAGATACAGGTCAACAGCTTCAGTTAACGTTCACAACAAACATCAGAATGGGGGAAAGGCGTGATCTTTGTGACTTTAACCATGGTTGTTGGTACTAAAAGGGCTGGTTTGAGTATTTCAGAAACGTCTGATCTCCTGGGATTTTCACACACAGCAGTTTGTAGACTTTACACAGAATGGTGCAAAAATAAAGAAAGAAATAAAAATATAATACCTCCCATGAGCAGAGGATCTGCAGGCTGAAACTCCTTGTTGATGGGAGAGATCAGAGCAGAAATAAATAATCACTCTTTACAAATGTGGTGAGCAAAAAAGCATCTCAGCATACACAACACATCAAACCTTGTGGTAGATGGGCTACAACAGGGTGGTGAGTGAGTGAGTGGGTGAGTCTGTGCCCATGATAGCCTCAGATTCTTGTTCTTGGCTGACAGGAGTGGAACCTGATGTGGTCTGCTGCTGTTGTAGCTCATCCACTTCAAGGTTCGTTGTTTTGTGCATGCTGAGATGCTGTTCTGCTCACCACGGTTGTAAAGAGTGACTATATATGAGATACTGTATCCTTCCTGGCAGCTCAAACCAATCCGGCCATTTCTCACTCAGTGTTTTTTGTTTTTCACTCTATTCTGTGTAAACTCTAGGTACAGCAGTTTATAAAATACTCAGATCAGCATCACCATCTGGTATCAACAACCATGCCACAGTTGAAGTCACAGAGATCACACTTTTTTCCCCATTCTGATATTTGTTGTGAACATTAACTGAAGTTCTTGACCTGTATCTGCATGATTTTATGCATTGTGCTGCTGCCACATGATTGGCTGTTAGGATAACCGCATAAATGAGCAGGTGTACAGGTGTTCCTATTAAAGTGAACAGTGATTTTACATTTTTCTTTGTTAAAACATTTAAATAACAATTTAAATAAATAACAAATAATAATTCCATTTATTATTAGGCTTAGATTTTGTGGAGCATCTGCCATACAAGCCGTGTGAATGCGCTCTTACTATAGAAATGATAACATATTAGAAGGAAAGCATTAATGTAAACCTGTGATTTGAATTACAGCTGGCACTACTGTCAGAGTGGCTGTTATTAACAATAACCAACACCTTCTAAGTGGGTTAAATAAGCATGTACACAGCCAAAGGACTAATTGTAAATGTAGTAAATGTACACCACACACACATCTATACATACACACAGTGTATGTGGCCTGGGTTTGGACCTAGATTCCCAGTCTGAACTATTTTCCCAGTCCAGTCCTGTTTGTTCTGTTTCAGAAAACTAAATGTTCTGTGTTCAAACGTGTTTTTTATTTTACCTACTATGCAATACACTTACATAAAGCAATTGTTCCAATATGCTTGTAGGATTTTATATACAGTATATGTGTACATCTATAAATATCTTGTTAATCAGACGGGTTTAAAAAAAAAACTGCCAGACAACAAAGACGGAGTGAACATTTTTTAATCTTTTGTCTTCAAATAAGTATAATTAAAGTTTTTCTTTTTCTTGAATGAGCAACAACAACTAAACAAGAACCAACTGGGTTAAAAAAAACAAGAAAACTAGTAACATTTTTAGAACAAGTGAAACGTACATATGTATTGTTCAATTTCTGATCAAGCATCTGATCAAGTATTTTTGATTAATAAATTTACTTTAACAAAGAATAATGCAGGAGATTAAGAATATAGTCAGCAACTGAAGCTGTCCACCAGATGTTTTGAGTTCCATGGTCCTGCATTGTTGGCTAAGAACTGCTGGTTCACCATAGCTTTGGCCTTTTGATACATGTGGGCAGCCGTCTTTAAAAAAATGCATATAAAATTCAAAAAAAAGACACAAATCCACATTTATAAATTGATATAACGTGATCCTCATGAATCAGTTTCTGGATACAAATTAATCTTAGTCAGGGATGTTCTTTATAAACTTTATTTATCCTAACCTATGTCCAGAAACCCAACCAGAAACTTCCATACCTTGGCTTTGTGGTAGATTACAAAGGACAGAAGCTCTTGTTGACCAGAAAGCATAGCAACTTTTCTGAAGCTGAAGAACTGTGCTCTTTTGCATAGTCTACTGGAGAACCCAGGTCCACTTACAAAAGGAGACCTGAATAAAAACAAAAACTTTTTAAAAAGTGGTGCATGTTATGAAAGGAAAATTTGGAGATTAACTTTATCATACTTTTACAGACTAGCTCTTATGAAATAGTTCAAATTTGTGAACAGTTAAGCCTTACCCACTGATGGCGTATCCACTTGTGCTGTCTAGAATCTCAATACTGGAGTCTCCCAGGCACCAATTAACACTGAGGTCTTTGCAGTGGTCTGAGCTTACAGCCAGTTCCACATTCTCTCCATTTTGGAAGAAGATGCTCGTTTGTTGGTAAGGGGGGATCAGGACGTCTTTCAGACCAGTCCCCAGGCGCTTGTTGATGGTGTCAGACACTATATCAGAGCAATGGCTAGCGTCACCTGGACAGTAAAAAAAATAAAATAAAATAAATAAAACAATTGAGCACTGATATAAACCGTCTCAAACATCTCAGGAGCATACTACATTTGTGAGTATAAAATGTGTTTTTCTCATGTTTTAAAACACAAGTTTTGGTAATACCAGTCACAAACTCTCAAGCACAATATAACCACTCACCAAGAATGGCACTGGTGATGTACAATGGCTTAATGAAGTGACTCAGCAGTGCTCCCTGAACTCCTGTGACAGTCCAGCGAGTGAGTTTTGCACTGTCAGACATGCAGCAGATGCGAGCGCCCCAGATACTGGGAGACAGGAAGGCAGCAGGAATCAGAGAGCCTTTGGCATGGCATTGCAGCTTCAGTGATTGGTAGCCACTGCTATGGGACTTCCTGTGAAGATAACCCTTTTCATTACTGACCAACAAAAATTAAATAGCAATTCTGAGAATGTTTGATTAGATCATCCTTAAGATGAAATTTCTGACTATATCTATATGAAAGCTAAAGGTTGTCCTGGACTTAGATTTGCTTAGTTTTTAAAGATATCTGAACCACAAAGTTCATATAACATTACATTCTAGGGTGAATGAAAGTCATTTAGAAGTTGCAACTACTGACATCCGTCTATTCAGAGTAATATAAATGTCAAATATAAATGTCATACATGACTGTTAGTCTCAAAGAACTTGATTCCAACAACAAAAACATGACTATTGCAACTATTGCAGATATGCAAACAAGAAATGAAAACAAAAGCAAGTTATACTGGTTATAGTGTTGGCTTTATAAACTTGGTCATTAAAGCATAGAATACATCAAGAGAAAAGTTTACTTGACTAGCTAGCAAAGGTTTCTATTAATTTGGTTTGTCAGGTTAGCAGTTTATACTTTCTTACAATGTCTTATAATGTCATTCTTACAATGTCTAAGCTTTACAGTTTTATAGAGTAAACAAATACCTTTCCATATTAAGGCAAAATGAACAAATAAAATTGTACTTCTTTTTAGAAATGTTTGTATTTTCTCACAGATATGCATTGTCTCTCTGTCACTCACATTATGTATTGTGCTGCCCCTTTAGGGGTCTGGTTGGTGTAGAGATGCAGGTAGAACTTTGGTTTGACCTGAAGCAGCAGCTCTGTGGGAGTGCTCTGAAATATAGAGCGCTCTCGAAGCTCTGGCTCAGAGCTGTAGAACAACATGAGCTGCTTATACAAATATCTGATTTAAAAAAAAAAAAAAAACACTTGTTAGGGTGATAATTTCAAACATATGTAGGAGAGATGTAGCACAAGTAATTTTAAAGCTACAGCATACAAAGACATTCTAGACAATTATGTGCATTCAACTTTGTGGCAGCAGTGTGGAGAAGGCCCACACATGGGTGTGATGGTCAGATGTCCACATACTTGTGGCCATATAGTAATGTAGGAGATGCATCAAGTATTATTAAAGCTTTAATTTTAGAAATCGTGAAAAATCTAATGACACACAGCAGATCCAAAGTACAGATCAGTGCTCAGGCAACAGTAATAATGCTTGGAATAAGACTCACTAGGACACTGGGTTGAATGTATGCATGGTCATCTATTTTTGTGGAAAGCAGCTGAAGGTAGCTATTTCCAAGCTCAAAATTCAAACAAATACAGCACCTCTCTTCAGTGCTCCCACCAAAAGCTATGCCCCAAAACATACACACACTACTTAGACTTAAATGCCTGACAGGCAACATGATTAACAGGCAGGGAGACCCATCCTTGTCCTGATTGGTTGGATGCTGTTGGTCCATTTTCTCCTGTTATCACAGCCTGGGGCACCACAGAGTCCAGATTTTCTCATCTGAGCAGATATTCTATTGACAGCTACTGGAATGTGAGGAGAACGTATGAAAAGTGTTCTGATTAACCTTTTTTTCCAGAGGCCAAAAAATGGAATTTCCACATGTTTTGGGGATTCCCGTGATCAGTCTTGAATTTAATTCGTGATGTCACACTCTACAGTAGTGGTTAATGGCTCATATGAAAGTAGACATTCAGGGCTTTAAGAATTTGTTTTCCATAAGTATTTCTCTTTTTTTTTACCTAGCGTACTAGGTTTAAATGTTATAATTTTATTGTGGCAGTTGTATACAGTGTTTTACTATCGAAAAAATTTTAATTGTGCTGTCTGTTTTATCTCAATACCAACGTTATACTCCCCTTTCCCGTTGCCCTGCTCACCAGCAGCTAAACACAGAGTCACGATACTCTACATACAGAAACCCATCAGTGTCCTGACTAATCTTATAACAGACTTGCAGCACTAAAGTAATTCAATTGTTCATACCTATTGAAAATGTCCAATAAGTCGATTTTGGCTTTGGAACAAATAACAAAAACGTACTTGAATCAAAGGTATCAATCATATGACATACTTTCACCACTAGCAGAATAATTTAGGCCCTAAAATTGTTTTTTGCCTTACCTTTTCAGGGCTTTGCGTGCAATGACGATACCATGGCAGTCATGAACGATGGAGCCTGTAAAACAGTGCCAACCACTGCAGCAGCTCTGTCCTGTGCCCAATGCCACCACTTCATATTGTTCACAACACCGCCCTCCTGTGTCAGTCACCTCTGATACATATACAGATTTTTACAGACCACCATGTTTGCTGCTAAACATAAGCAAACTGTGTTTATGTTCTATGCAGGCAACTTATTTAGTCTCTGTATCACACAAACCTCTCTCCAGGACAAAAGCAGCAAGGCAGCTTTTAGTACTGTGGTACTCAGGACATTCTCTCAGCAGTTTGTCAAAGCGTTCACTACACAGGGCCGCCACGCGATTCTTGTGCCAGTCTGTAAACCTCACTGAAATCAGAATCAGATTAACTGTTTATACATTACAAGTAATATTACACTCACCAAGTACTTTATTAGGAACACTATACTAATACTGGGTACGGCCTCCCTTTGCTCTCAAAACAGCCTCAATTCTTCGTGGCATGGATTCCACAAGATGTTGGAAACATTCCTTTGATATTCTGGTCCATGCTGACATGATTGCATTTTTCAGGTGCACCTTCATGCTGCGAATCTGCCGTTCTACCACATCCCAAAGGTGTTCTATTGGATTTAGACTTCCAATGAATGGGAAGGCCACTGAAGAACACTGAACTCACATGTTCATGAAACCAATTTGAGATGACTTTTTCCTTTGTGCATTATCATGCTGGAAGTAGATGATGGGTAAATTGTGACCATGAAGGGATGCACATGGTCAGAAACAATACTCCAATAAGCTAAGAAAACATTCCCCACACCATTACACAACCTCCACCATCCTGGACTGTTGACACAAGGCAGGCTGGGTCCATGGATTCATGCTGTTGGCACCAAATTCTGACCTTACCATCTGTGTGCATCAGCAGAAATCAAGATTCATCAGACCAGGCTACGTTTTTCCAGTCTTCAACGATCCACATTGCTGCCACACGATTGGCTGATTCGATAATTGCACAAATGACTAGATGTACAGGTGCTCCTGATAAAGTGCTCAGTGAGTGTACACTATATGGACAAAGGTCAGGATAACTGACCATCACACCCATATGTGCTTGCTCATTCAGCACCAGGATGCACTATAATAAGAAGGCAAGCTGGCAGAGACAATGGGATGCTCTGGGCAATGTTCTGCTAGGAAACCTTGGGTCCTGGCATTCATATGGATGCTACTTTGACACGTAACCCCTACCTAAACGTTGTTGCAGACCAAGGACACCCCTTCATGGCACCGGTATTCCCTAATGGCAGTGGCCTCTTTCAGCAGGATAATGTGCCCTGCCACACTGCAAAATTGTTCAGGGATGGTTTGAGGAACATGATAAAGTGTTCAAGGTGTTCACTTGGCCTCCAAATTCCCAGATCTCAATCCAATTGTCAAGTCTGATCCATGGAGGCCCCAACTTGCAACTAACAGGACTTAAAGGATCTGCTGCTAACGTCTTGGTGCCAGATACCACAGCACACCATCAGAGGTCTTGTGGAGTCTGTGCCTCAACAGGTCAGAGCTGTTTTGGCGGGGGGATCTACACAATATTAGGCAGGTGGTTTTAACGTTACGGCTGAATCTTAATTTTTATATATATGAAACAAGAGAACGTTAAAATTATACATGAACATCAAATGACACATCCAGCTCACCTCCAGTCCTCTTTCCTCTTTTAGGGGAGCTCTCTGCTGTATCACCCTGACCTGGTAAGAAGCCATCCCCTTCAGAAGGGCTGTTCAGGCTCTCAGAAGAGAGGCATTCCTCTTCTGAGTCATTATTGTCCTCCACGAAGGTTGGTGAAGTCACCATATGGCCTCTCGCCAACTGCAGTCCAGATGGATTGGACTCCTCTGAAGGAGCTGGAACCAGGGAGTCAGGGGACTTGGATCTGGATCCTGCCGAAGAGTACGGAAAATCCCCAAATTCAAGGACAGGTGAAGTCGGTGGAGTAGGAGAAGGCCTCAAGCTTGCCCTTTGCACACTGAAGCTGGGTTCCCTCTCTGAGGCGAAGCGCATAATCAGAGAAGCAGCTATTCTGGGAAGGCGTTTCCCTCCTCCACTGTTTTTGGGATCCATGGTGATCCTGCAGGATGTTACTTAAAAAAAAAAAAAAAAAAATCTTAAAAACAAATACATTTTATATATTTAAAAAATACCTATGACTATCACCAAAACCTCATATTTACTAATCCTTCATGTAGTAGTACATACAGTATGTAGCAGTGTTAGAATTAGTAATTCACCAAGTGGCATACTATTCTGAGATACTACTTAAAACAGTAAACGTTGTGAATGTACAAATATGACTTGACTTTTATTAAAAATAGTTGATTTTTCATTCTGTATAACAAACCAAAAAGCAAACTATAGGGCATTAACTGACTAAAAATAAAAATAATAAGGTAATAAGCTAAGGTTCGCTGGCTGAATAAATTAGCTAGTTAGAATGCTGAAATTGCCAATAAATTGGACAGCAAAACAGCAAGACTTTCAGCCAACTGAAGTAATTTTCATACAACAAAAGTACATTAAAGAGAAAAACACATTAACGTCCCGGAAATCTTTCACATATTTGACGCACCGTTTCTTCGTTAGCAACTTTTTTTCCCCCAACACAATTACTGCGCCGAAGACTTCACTTTTCCCCAATAATATTAACAAATGCTCCTTATAGGCTGAAACGCCTGTCCATCATCTGTGAGGCGGAGCCAAACCCACTTCCGCCCGAGTTGTGGCGCCACGTTCAGATTTAACTCAGAGTTGGCGGGAGATGTGCTGCTGCTGCGGCTGATATTTCTCCAATACGGGTCGGATAAAATTATTAGTTGCCTCAGTTTTAATTTTCAAGCTATATCTTACTAATCAGTACATTGACGGAAAACGGAAAACATGGAGGAATTTGCTGTTTACGCGGTGTTTGGACCCGACGAACCGCCGCAGCAGATTGCAAAGTAAGCAAAACAAGTTCATATTGCTCTAGGCTATTGAAGTTTGTAAACATGGCTAACGCAAATGCACAGAATTTTATAGCTTTTTTTATTTTTTATTTTTCACTGCAGTTAAGTACGCAAGGTTAGCTCTAGATAACTGTCTGAATATTTTATTGCTTTTTCTTCTCTGTATTTGGAAGACCCCAACATGTTGGCAACAAAAAGACAACAGAGCAGCTGTTTATTTACTGACTAACCAGATCTTATATTGTGGTGATCAAGCTATGGCCGCTCCCCCAAGGTCAGCTTTCAATACAATAACGTGTCAGAGCAGTCCGAGTTTTGATAAATTCACATATTTTTTCATCTTTGTGAGGCAGTTTCCTCAGTCTTTTAGTGTGATGAAATGAAGTGGACATTTCTCAAACCAGACCAGATGGTTTAATAAAGTCATTTGCTTAATCTCACAGTTATCAATCAACTGCTGCAGGCTTTTTTATGTCCAAAGTCCAAAACCAACACTTTATTATCCCATAATATCATGGAACGTGTTTCTGCTTAATGTATTTTGTCCATGGGGCTTGGAAGTCCAGTCCATTATTTCTCCCTGTGGATGGAAATCACAGAAGTTAAGGATTTTATGTGCAGTGCTCATCAGGCCATGTAGTACACACTAGAGCATACTGTTTTCTTTCCTGTATAGATGATTACTGTTATCTTTTTCATCATGTAGATATTCAGCATTTTGTTTATCAGGATATTGGCCTAACATGTTCATTCTTAATTGTCGTGTGCAGTCTTCGTGGACATAGGGGCAGATCTGCAGTAAAGCCAGGTGTCCAGCAGATTGTACTCTTTACTAGAGGAAGATGGGAAAAGTGCAGTAGTGTTTCAGTCGAGCTCAATGATGAGAGGGACATGCTTATCACTCTGGGCAAATTAACACCATTCAACAAGTAAGATTACTTCTCCAAATTGCCTCAGGTTTTACATCTTCCTGTGAAAATAAGGATTTGTTAAATTCTAATAACGATCTAAATGTTTTACATGTCAGATGTGTTTCTTGGGAGTTAGGGGAAGATGGTGTATGGAGTGATGGAGCAACATTAAATGTTCATATTGAGGGGGTGAGTGCTATCTGAAATCTTCCCTAATATTGGTATTCTAAATATTTATATATTAAATAAAAGCTAAAATTTTTGTGTTTTTGTCTCTCTCTCAGGTTAAAAGTGAGTCGCTTGATCCAGCACTGACCATTGCACAAAAGGAATACACTCCAGAGGTGAGGTGTTTCCCTGAATTCCACTTGGTTGCACTTCTTAATTTTCTGTAATTGTTTAATGATGTCCATGTTAAAGCTAATGGAGAAATTTGCATTACAATTTTTCTTTTTTTAGTGCAACACCACGACAGTGGTACCACGAGCAGGGTTGGGCAAGAGGAAGCGGTCGCGAGGAGAGGAAGAAGAGGGAGAGGACACAAGAGGACAAGAGAATATTTGCCCAAACTCTTCAGAAAAGGTAACACCCCAGCGACGAGGAAAGAGCAATCCCCGCACTGGACAAACACGGCTGTTCCAGCAAAAAGAAGAGCAGAGCACCACCCGTACCCCTCCAAACCCTAAAGCTAAAGGAAAACAACAAACCAAACCCCCCACACAGACTGGTGAGTGTGTCTCTACATGTACAGTAAATGCATTAGTGTTCTGTTAATACTTTGTATATTCATACATTTATGTACTGTTGTATAGCAGAATGGTGTTATATTCTTAATTACATGTCCTTTTAAGCTTTAATAGACGGTCCATCAGGCCGGTGGGGTCAGACTCTCTGTCCAATTGACCCTCAGACAGCCATACTTATTGGAGGACAAGGTGCCAGAATGCAGTTCTGCAAGGATCCCATTTGGAAGCTGTGTACAGGTGAGCTTTCATTTCACCCAAAGACATACAATATTCCTCTGCTTGGATATTCATTGTTTTGACAACAGGCAAGGTTTTTTTTTTTTTCCCCCCCCCCCCGATCATTAATAACTGTTCTTTATCTTCATATTCAGAGGACTTGTCATGGGTCCCTGCTGAAACTCTGGCAGAGGGCCCCACACCAGAGGCTCGGATTGGCCACACAGCGACTTACGACCCCGAATCGAAGCGGATCTTTGTGTTCGGCGGCTCCAAACATAAGAAATGGTTCAATGACGTCCATATTTTAGACACACAGAGCTGGCGCTGGACTATGGTGGAGGTTATTTCATTTTCAAAACATTGAGTGTTAAATGCTATTAGTCACACTCTTTTAAAATTCCCTTAAATTAAAAGTCAGAGCTAATTTTGTCTTTAATTTGATTACATGTTAAAGAGGTTCCTGGGTACACAGGGAACAATGGAGTGAAAGACAGGAAAAATTCTTTCTTTCTCTTACATTTTAGGCACAAGGTAAAGTTCCTCCTCTGGCTTATCATAGCTGCACTCTGTTCAGAGGAGAGCTTTTTGTGTTTGGAGGTGTGTTCCCTCGTCCCCATCCTGAACCTGATGGCTGCAGTGACTCCCTCTACATTTTCAATCCTGAAATGGCCATCTGGTATCAGCCCATTGTTAATGGAGACAAGCCAGCTCCACGCTCTGGGTTAGTGTGTTAGGGAAAGAAAAACTGAAGTGTAAAATCATAAGATGTGCTGATCATAAAATCATAGAGCAGATGTGCTGATGAATATAAATCTTTTACCTCTGAATGTTCATGGGTAATTTTTTTTTGGTTATTGATTTGGATTGCTGTTAATTATCATTCATTTCTCTTCCTATTCAGGCATTCAGCTTGTGTGGTGCAGGGGAAGATCTTTATTTTTGGAGGCTGGGACACACCAGTCTGTTTCGATGACATGTTCATGCTTGATCTGTGTAAGAACTGTATTTACACATTCTTTTATTTGTTTTGTCTACTACTGGCCCTTTTACATATCTAGTGAGGGGGGAAAAAAAAAACTGGAAATCAGACTTTAAGAAAATAAGCAGTGCATAAAAAGTAATATGTGATGCTTGTCAAAATTTGGTCTATGTTTTTGCCAAAAAGTACTGAAACACATTTCCTTTGAACTAAACACACTTTATTCCTTTTCAACCAACTTGGATGTTCAGCATATGCTTTTTTTTTTTCTTTTTTTTTAAGGCCTTATGGAGTTTTCAGCTGTGCAGACAAGTGGATCAGTACCCTCACCAAGGAGGTACTAATAAAATCATGGAAAATCAGATTTAGTCAGTGTTTTAATGATCAGTATCTCTTTACTGCTCATTAAATGGAGTTTTTGTTGTCCTCTCTGACTGACTGAAGTCTTATTTCAGCATTATGATACATCAGTTGCTGAATATCTATATTGGAACTACTGACTCAGCTTTGATCTTACTTTTCTGTCACAGCTGGCATGGCTGCGCTGTTCTGTCTGAGTCACGTTTCTTGGTCCATGGAGGCTACAATGGAAACGATGCTTTGAGTGACACGTTTTTATTCAACACAGGTGAACATGGTGTTCTACTTACTGTCCCATTTCATTTAATACCCACAACCTTTTGGGTGTTTTTTGGAGGTGTCATTTAAACTTATCCTTATCTTCAAATCAAGTTTTTGAAGCAGGCATGTGCTTATCCCAAGTGTCCACTTTGCCTGCTTTAGTCACTCTAAAGTTCAATGTCCATACTTATCGTTTTGGTCTTGCTTAAATGCACACTTGCATGAAGTATTGGATCTTCTGATATCTTGCCCTAGCACAAAACAATATGTTGTCCAGAGTTTTCTTGTAATTATTTTTAATAGAAAATGGTCATTTTCTTCCTGGACATTGTAAATGGTACATCTTATTTTGAGTGGAGGTGCATTTTCTGCACTGTTGATTTTATTTTCTTTGTTCAATAGACACAAATTGCTGGACATCTTTGGCATGTAGTCAGCTGACCTCAACACCAAGAGCTGGACACTCCATCATCACCATGGCAACAGCCTGTGTGAAGGTACCTGGCATATCCTGTGGAATATACAGATAAAAGCTTTCACTTGTAAAGAATATGCATGCATTTTGACACTAATGTGGGTCCTGTTTCTTGGAATATGAATTTATTTATTTATTTATTTTTTTCTTTAGCAGTCATGAAAGTCTGGCATTGTTTCTTTTTTTTTGCCATAGGGTTCCTCTGATCAAGAGCAGGTTTCTGAGTCTCAAACATTGCTCATATTTGGAGGAGGGGACAATGAAGGCAGCTTCTTCTCTGACTTGATCACTGTGCCAGTGAAGGAGCTGTGTGAATGAGAATCAGTGCTTCGGTGAAGGGACTATGAGATTGTCTTCCTTGTGTTTCAAAGATTTTATGTTATGCTTTTGTTTCAGAAGTTTCATGGTGTCTTAAATGGAAATTAAGACTAGGACCTATGTTGGCTTGGCATTTAATAATAATTAAAAAAAGGCTTCAACTCTTATTTGTGAACACAAGTGAAAGACATTGAAAATGTTTTAAAGGTGTATATTATCATTAAAATGTCTGTACTATACATAGATACAGTTGTTGTGGCATGTATCCTGTTCCAAATATATTCATTCATCATAATGGGTTTCTCTGTACAGTCTTGCAGCTTTGAATTTCACTCATAGGACATTTCATAGAGTACACCTGTATAGTTACGATTACTGACTGTAGTCTGTATGCTACCATGCACAGTTCAGGTACCCCCTACCCAGTCTATTGATGAAAAGCACCACTCTGAGCAGAGCAATGACTGACATGGTACTAGATGTTGCTCTGATACAAGTATATCAGACTCAGGAGTGTTCTATGGGTTTTAAACACCATGATGTAACTAGTAAACATGGGTTGATGGATCCATATCCAAAAATATCCAGATAACAGCAGTCGTGTGGGCAGAAACAGACCCAGATGAAGGATTGGAAGACTATTAACCCCTTGTGTGTGTAAAAAGATGAGCATGCGTTAGAAAAAGAAAATCCTCAGCATTGCTGGTGCACCTGATAACCTTGATTTTTAACAGTGTAACCATGTTACTTAACTCTGCCATGCCAGTGCCAACACCCAAATAACTGGTCACTTTCTGTTAATGAACAGATTATCTGCAGGGAGGTGTGGTGGTGTAGCAGGTAATGTTGCCACCTCACAGCTCCAGGGTCCTCAGTTTGATCCTGAGTTTGTGTACATGTTCTCCTCATGCTTGTGGGGGTTTTCTCAGAGTTCTCTGGTTTCCTCTCAACTCCCAGAAAAACATTCTGGTAAGCTGATTGGTTATGATAAACTGTAGGTCTGCTGTATTTGTGGGTGAGTTTTACTAGGTGTGCTTGACGGCCCAGTCAGGGTGTATCCCCACCTGTGTTCTCAGTAAAGCTTCCTGAGAGTGAATGAGCGTGAGACTAGCTTACAAAGAGCCAGTGTATGGCAGGTAGGTTTACCTGATAAAATGGCCTCTGAGAGTATGTTATTGAGACAGGACGCTGGGTGTCAGGCGCAGTCTGCACTGAGCTCGGTGTTGTTATTCCGGTCAGAGGCGGCAGGAGCTGAGGTGATGTTTCCCGCCCCTCCACTGCGCGGCGGCCGGCCATGTTGCCTCGCGTTGTTCCGGTATTCCGCACTTTATCCACCAGCCTGAACCGCCGCTGTTCTCACTCGCTAAAGGAAGAAAGCGACTTAAACGGTGCGAATAATGGATTTTTCTTTTTTTCTTTTTACAACTCGACGACTTTGGACGTTACCTTGAACAGTAGATAGTTTGCTGCGTACCTCATAGGTCGTATTTTTTTTTTTTTTACCGAGTAGCGCCTGTACTCGGATCTGGGCGGACTGTGGAGGAATCTTTGAGTTTTTTGGGGATCTGCCCGTCTGAAGGCTGGAAGGCTGGATGGCTAGCTAACAGTTGCTAGTGCTCGTCTGTATTAGGTTAGCTGCTTCAGTTCCGCGGTACACCCCTGTAGTTAGTGTCTTACATTAGGGTTAGTCAGCTGCAGACGCGTTGACGTTGATTTTCTCGACCGGTATCGGTTTCGTTTAAGGTCGCGCTGATTTGTTTGCTTGTCATTGTGTGTGTTTTTTTTCCGCAGCGATTGTCAAGTTAAGGTGAGCTAGCTGGCTAGCTAACATTACCTGCTCCCAGTCTGGCCTGACATACTTGATTTTAATCGTCCATGTACCAGGAAAAGATTCATAAAAACTTTACACATCTCTTTTTATCTCTCCTTTTTCAAGAATGGGTGCTATAATGGCTTTGACATGTTGATATGTTTCAGACATATTGAAGTTACCCAGGCAGCGTTCAGGCAGATTTCACTCGGTCTTCTACGTTAAATCGAATTAATTAGCTTAGTAAAGTTCACGATAACTAAACCAGCGTTGTACTGAACTGTTTGACAGCATTTTAGAAATAGCTACCAACAGTTTAAAGAGTGGTATTTTTAATAACCTGCTACACTGTTGACATGGACACGTAACTGATGTGGGACTGGACTTGTTGATCTGTGTGTGCGTGGCTAGCTAGCGTTAGCTGCCTCTTTCACATCCCTGCTGGGGGAAGCCCAGAAAATCTCTCACACACGCTTATTAAATGCGTGATTAACTCCTCTTTACGCTCGGCCACATCTCTGACAACTCCTCACAAATGTCCACCCGGAATCAAGGATTAGGAGTCATCGAACATTCTTCTGGACAGGTGAGATATAAACATTTATGCGGTTTATTACTCATAGGTGAACTTGTTTACGCTGCAACTTAGGATAATAATATTAACACAACATATTAGGGTTTTTTTTAATTCAGCATTTGTTTATGTTACAGTTTTATGCCACAAGTTGGCCAACAGTATTGAATTATGCATTAGATTATTAGTCTTTTTTTACTTGTATACACACGAGTGTGTGTGTGTGTGTGTGTGTGTATATATATATATATATATATATATATATATATATATATATATATATATACATATATGTGTGTGTATGTATGGTAAGTGACTGAAGACATATAGATTATTAAATGCCTGCTCCCAGTCAGATTTCCCTTGGTACATAGTGTATATATACACTTGTGTGTATACAAGTACAAAAAGACTAATAATCTAATGCATAATTCAATACTAATACTAATTCTAATTAATGCTAATTCAATATGTGTGTGTATATATGTACATATGTGTGTATGTATGGTAAGTGACTGAAGCTAACAAAATGGTGCGGAACTAAGATCAGTTAGTCAAAAAATGACAAAGCACCTTTTTATTTTTAATCTGATAAAGAGATGCCATATCAGTACTGACGTTTATCAACATGTTTCTGAAGACGACTATGTACCAAGGGAAATAAAAGTCTTTCTTGCTTGTTCTCTCTTCCTATGGCTGAGCCACATTACTCAAAATGAAACAGTGTGCAGTATACGTGTGTCTGTCTCATCTCATTTTTATCTCCAGTCATATTACAACGTCATAAACTGACAAGCTCTTTCAACATTTCCTGTGTGGAGTTTGAACTACAGGAAGGAGGAGGAGAATTTCTGTGCTCATTGATTACTAACGTTAATACGCCTGACTGAATAGTGTCTAATGAGAGGTATGGTGTAT
Source organism: Pangasianodon hypophthalmus (assembly GCF_027358585.1). Lineage (NCBI taxonomy): Eukaryota > Metazoa > Chordata > Actinopteri > Siluriformes > Pangasiidae > Pangasianodon > Pangasianodon hypophthalmus. Next base: position 17,356,408 of record NC_069713.1, read on the forward strand.
CAGAGCTTAGTGATTTAATGAAACAAGAGCTGCAGGCTTTTTTTTTTTTTCCTTCCTCCTTCTCTTCCCCTATTTCCTGGAATCCCACACAAGGAGCTCTCACTCCCACTGAAAGCTAGTCTTGAGTGTCTGCTTTCAGAGGTTCAGGGTGAGAATGATGAGTCAGTGGTGTTAATCATTCCACTGAAACGTGGGTGAGCCTCAGCTCCATAAGAACCCTGAACTAGCGTGGCAGCCATCTCTGACTGATGTGCTGTACTTTATTGTTGCAGCGTTCACACCTGAATCACATGTGCCCTTTGTACGTGTAGGCAGAACGCAAGTTTGAACATGTGCCCAAAAATCGGAATGAAATTTATATTTGATATATTTGTACAAATAAATAGTGAAACGAGTTATATCTTGATTCTATACACTGAGCTAAAAATGTAAGTATACTACTGTTGACACATTCTAGGAAGTGTGCATGTGATTTGTTTGCTTCCACGGTAACTAGCTTGACATAATCAAAATTCACCTGGAGTTGGACCATAAGATTTCAGTTAAAACCTGATGATGAAATGCTGGTGTTTTCATTTCAGGTGGAATTACATTTACTCACCAAATTGTCTCTTTTGATATTTTGAATTTGATGTTTGTTACATATTTAACAAAACATTTTTGGCACAAACTAAAATGACTTACCCCAAATATAGTCTGTCATCCAAGATGTTTGGTGTCTGGTGTTTGACGTCTGGCACCTTTGGTTTTATACAGAATAATGTAGCTAACAGTTCTTATCCACAAGTTTAGCGCTGTAGAATAAAAGAATAAAGCGTCACACTTTCAACTCGTTTGATAAATGGATGCATTTGATACACACACTGTAGTTTCCTGCCTATCTAGTTTCAGGTCAGTTTGAATGAGTGGAAATACACTTTAAGGACAAAAGTATGTGGACGCCAGACCATCACACCCATATGTACATTTTGAACATCCCATTCAAGATTTAACCCCTTCTTTGCCGTTATAATAACCTCCACTCTTCTGGGGAGGCTTTCCGCTAGATTTTGGCCAATCGAGTTCTTCCATTCCAACCTTGGCAAACCTTTATGTCTTTATGGAGCTCGCTTTGTGCATAGGAGCATTGTCATGCTGCAACATGTTTGGGCCCCTTAGTTCCACTGAAAGGAAATTGTAATGCTACAGCATACAAAGACATTCTATACAACCATGTGCTTCCAACTTTGTGGTAACAGTTTTGGGAAGGCTCACATATGGGTGTAATGGTCAGTTGTCCACAAACTTTTGGCCATATCGTGTATATCAAACCAGGGCAGAATTTCGGGTTTGAAGCCCTGCTGCAATATTACACGACGGTTCCAAATGCATTTTCGTGGGTGTTTAACATGTCACGCAGACAGCAGCACTGATTATATAAGTGTCAGATGACATTTTAGCTATGATGTTCAAAAAATGTCAGCGTCAAACAGCTTTACTTTGGTTAATCACATTTTATTAATCGCTATGGCGATAAACAGGATTAACCAATCAGGATCATGCATTTTCCCCATAGATCTGGTTTTTATAGGGTAAGATGTCATTACCGCCGCATTGCTAGCATGTTATTTTAATCATTTTTAGTGGAACTGTCATAAAAGTATTTCATTACAGATTGGTTAATGGTGAGCTGTGTGTGTCACACTTATTAATATAATTGAACAACTCATGCGGTGATTAATATATTTCCTCACCCCACCTCCTGAAATTAATTCCTGGCTACGCCTCTGTATCCAACGTACGAAGTCTAGCAGTCTGCGCAGGTCAGTAGCTTAAAATCTGAATGGATCCTTTCAGTAGCCAGCCAATGAGAATCTGAAAACAGCAAATGCAAGAACATAAAAATAGCAACCAGGCAGTTGTAAGTGCATATGAGCTCCTTAATGGAGGTTAAATTAATTGAGTTGTGGCTGGAGTACAAATGCCTATGCAGTAGAAAATTGAAGAACTGCCTCAATCACATGGACAAGAAAAAAACAAAAAGCTGGGTTACTTTGAACTAATGGGGGCTGCCTCTATGCTTATGGTTTTGCTGCTAATACCAATAACCGGAATGCAACTAATAACCTGAAAACAACAATGTGTGGTCTCCAGTGGTTAAATGTATGTTCCACAATTTTAGGTTGTAATAAAAATGTACAAAATGACTCAAAGTGAGTGATGAAGAAAAGAAAGAAAAATGATTCTGGCTTTAAGATAGCTGCTCCTGTTGTATTTTCTTAAGCCAAGTAATGTACATTTGTAATGTAGAAGTAATGACTGGCAGATCTATTTGAGATTATTTAGCAGGAGTGTCATTTATGCATGCAGTTTGCAAGATGCTATAAGCTTCACTTACTTATTAGCCAGCTCTGGTATAAGACGCTTCCTACGTTTGGGGTAATTGTGAAATTGTGTCAACTTTAGACCTCAGACCAGCAAATGATGCCCCCAGACCAGCGAAATGAAAAAAAAAAATGATTTCACAAGTGTAGGATTTGTCATTAACAATGAAAAACAAAAACTTGATTATTACATCAATAAGATGCTGTGAGTCGTAGTTCTCAGTCAGTACTGTGTTATTGGTGACAGGCCAGAATTGATGAGAAATTTGTACACATGCCTCATACGCCAGCTAAACAATAAATACACAGCTTGACCTTAGTATTATAAGGTTCTGCCTGCCATTAATTTTTCATTTAGATAGAACATTATACTATTAAGATGTTGTAATTAAATTAAAATGATGTAAACACACAGAGAACACAAATACACATACAGAGAACACAAATACAAACATTGGATAAAGGTGATAGTTTTGGTTTCTGTGCTCTCTTTTAGCCGGAGTTAGTGGGCTAGTTTGCATCTGTCCGCCTAGTAAATGTGCAACGTGATCTCCGATGCAGATAAACGCAAACCAATAAAACACCATGCTGTGAGAGTACAGTGGAGCAACCGAGAGGTTTTGCTCTTTCACATGCCAGTCAGTAACTGTGACATCACATTGATGTGCACAATAAAGTATTTGTTATCATAATGCATGTGTGATGTTGAAGAAACACAGCAGAGTCACGAACGCTTGTGCCGTGTCCCAGGCTGCCTTTTTCTGTACTAAAAACATTATCGTTACAGTTTAGGCATCATACTTAGTGTGTATTTTGTGGTTTGGGACACAGCCTTGAATTCTCTCTGACTGTGTGCACTCATGACCATGAGATTAATTAGTACAGTGTCAAACAGTACAGCACACCACACATTCTCCTAGTAGCTTGCAGAAAGGGTGAAATTTCAAAACCTTGCATCCAGCTGCTTTAAACTGGTTAATCTAAACACTGGGCCAGTTTTTACACCACATGTCAATGCAAGCTGAAGGCATCAGTCACAGATGATTAAAGTCAACATTTATCACCTCTTCCTCTCGCATCCTTTGTATGTCAGCTGATCTTAAATCAACCACTGGAGTCATGCTTAACATTCACCTTTGTATTGTCAGTGCAGTGTGGATTGACTATTACATGTGTAACGCTGGATATTGCCAAATAGGTCGCGATATGATATATATTGCATGTGTCATGATTTGACAGATAATGATGCGTCACAGTATTGCAGTAGGATTATCATACATAATGGCTGAAACAAATTCTTAAAATTGAAGGGTACTTTTGAATTTATACAAACGAGACAAATTTAATCAAAAGCCTACTAAGAACGAGTAACTTGCATTCAACGCAGATCTTGTATTTAATGCTGACTTTTCCAACAGAGCAGGTACAATTTCACAAATCAAGTTCTCAAACTCACCTAGGACTTCTTTTAGTGTCAAAAAATATATAATCACAGGTCTTCTTATCATAATTTATAGATATTTATAATTTATAAATTCACCTTCAGATTATAATCCACATATCGAAATATTAAGTAAAGTAAGATAGAGAATAACACCCCCACCCCCAAACCAGTTACTGTGTATTAAAATTTTGTAAACATTTTGCTTCATTTTTTTAATTTAATATCACCTATATGTGTTCATATGTAGTTTGACTGATACCTACACCCATTCTGCTCCTGTATTCAGGATCTGACAGTACAAAGTTTTTTGTTTTTTTTAATATAAAAACAAATTTTAATTTAGTAATGAGCAACACATTATGCTTTTTAGCTAATGTTGTGGAATGTCCATGAGACAAGTTAGTTCCTGTTAACTGTTGTTTCCACCAGTCTCTCTGTCTGTTTTTTCTCTGTTGAAGTTAGTGAGACTGCTCAGTCCTGAAGTCTGTACTGACTCTTACAAAGCTCTGACACATGACACTTCTTTCCAAAATCTTACATGAATGTCTCCTAACAAAAAACTTCACCACATCAAAGATTATACTTTATTCTTTTTTTAAACAGCACCATTTATTTTAATCTGTTTATTATTTGGCTTGGATTATGTGGAGTGTCCGCCATACAAGTCTGTGTCAGTGAGCGGTTACTTTGAAAATATATGTTACAGCCAACTATTGTCAGATTCATGCTGTTATAGAAAATTAATACACACCTTCTGATTCAAGAATTCCTGTGGTAAGGACAGATATATTAAAGCGTACAGCCTAAAGTATACCAGTGGTGTTTAACATGCTTTTCAAACCTTCTTTTTTTAAATCACGCAGTGTTGCGTGTCTTTACAAATTAAGAGAACCACAACATTTATCATGTATAAAATATTTTGTGTTGTGGTAAGAACTGTATTGAGCCTTATCTGACATGCAGTGATGCATTTTGTGGCCTGTGTGAAAACCACATTTTAAACTTGAGTAAATATGCTCAAAGATATGTTGCGCTTCCACAAAATGTTATTCTGGTGAGGCATCGCGTACAACCCATGTTGTAATTTAATTATTGACTCTGGTATGTTCGCTAAGTCATAGTGCATCCACAGGTTTAACTTACACAGTGCAGAAGCTGGATATCGGTGATACAACAATATGGGATTAATATTGCTGGAAATTTTTATATTTTTTATGTTCTTGGTCCTAGCAAACTAAATCTTTCATACTTATATTGTGGAAGTGTCTAAATGATGTTTCTGCTATATGACCCACATCTGCGATCAATAGGTGTTGAATTGTTATGGTAAAAATAAATAAAACAGAAATGACCAAAGAATTACACACCGTGAAAAAATACCTGTTAGAGTCAGCAGAGTGATCTATGCTCTCCTTGGCAGAGGTTTCTGTGTGGCTCATGATTTTTATTATGTCAATTAAGACAAATGCTGACGGTGTGAACACTGATGGTTCGGAGCAGAGGTTATTAGCTGTAAATCTCTTTGTTTCTTTGCCCTGTGTATGAAAGAAAGTGTGTGTGTCCATGTGCGAGAGAGAGGAAGAGAGACTGCAGAGTTTAGCAAAGTACCACATTTAATACACCCAGTTCAGCTTATTGGTTAATCAGCAAGGCTTTCATGGGTCGAGTTTGGTCAGTTAGATATGGAACAACACGAATCACTTTACAGACATGAATGTCTGGTAAGATCGCACAAAGAATTAAAAACTAGTTGCAATAACGTTATTCCATTTTGCGAATGAAATGTGCAGACACGTTAGTGGATTCTTGATGTGTTTGTTTGAGAAGAACTAAATTAAATATGTCAGATGTGAAACATCTGGAGCTTGAGCTTTTATATCACCAGTTAGAACTTTTGGTATTTCAGTGCTAAGCTAGCAGGGCCTCAGCCTGTACAGCGTATTGTAGTGTAGCTCGAGGAGTGTACATTCACTTTAGCCAGCTACTGGCAGCCAGTCCTACGGCTCCGAAGTACATGCTAATTTGCATACTTTACTCAACCACATACGCACACACCCCACTGAACCAAGGTCAAAATGAAACACAGTAGTGTGGTTAAGGTTGGTACACTACTCAATGAACAGAGAGAACCACGGTAAATAAATATCTGTATATTTTGTGGAGGTAATGTTCAGTAAACACGTATGCTTTATTTAGGTCGGCAAACGGATATCTTTTTATTATCAGGAACTGCTGATGAATTTGTCTTATCTTTCTAAAGATCTTACTTTAAGTCTTAGTTAAACTTTCACCCACTGTGATTCTCACCTGTGATCACTTCTGCAGTCGAAGATTAAGTTTTCATTACGAAACCTCAGACTGTAGCTGGCTTGCTAGTTTCAGAAGGTTTTGACTGGTATCTTTGTGTCTTAAAAAACATCTCAGCTCAATGAGATAAGTTTTCATTTCATATGAATCATTAGTATAGACATTTTCGGAAAACCTCAGTTTGAGTGAGTAAGGGAACAAGCCTTTCCAGTTAAGCTGGGTGTGAAATTGACTGGAGGGTGTGCCGAGGCTTTCTCACTCCCAGTATGTGATGTCAAGTATGGATTTGTATGTGCGTGTGTGTACGTAACAGCGGACTGTGTCAAAGCCTGTATGGCAGGTTGTTGACAGATCAGTGCTGCACTACCTCTTTTCTGAATATTTGGCTGGAGCACAAATTGTTGTGTTAGCAATTTTGTAGTGGAGTTTTAAATAAAGCCTTCTGCTTCATTTCATTATAATCTATAATACTTGTTTCTGTTTTGCTGCACAACAGCTTGCCCTATTACACCTCTGTCTTACATGCACAATGTTTCTTCTATTGTGTCTATTGCCTAAAAGTCTTGGTTCATTCAGAGATGTTAAGAGTTTTAGCTCAATCCATGTTACTAACAATTATTACATCAGCATGCGGCCTTGCATGTGTTTAGTTCAGTTTTGTGGTGCTTACATAAGCTGTTTGTTTGTTTGTTTTTTCCTTTCGTAGTCTTCGGTTTAAATGCATTCCATGGTGTTCACACTTGGCACTTCAGGCCTCCAGTAGGTCTGAACTGCTTCTCTAATGTTACTTTCCATATGTAGATAAAACACCAGTCTAATTAAGGATGTGTAATTTGGTTATTTTGAGATCTTGAGTCAAAGAAAATGAGCATGACTGTATGCAGCCTGTTATGGTTGTGTCCTTGACAAAACCTAGCGACAAAACCTTAACTGGCCGTGGTAATGATCTGGCAACTCCTAGTATCATACATGCACTATATTTCAAAAGTTTGGACACCTGACCATCACACCCATATGTGGGCCTTCCCGAATCTGTTACCGCAATGTTGGAAGCACACAGTTGGATTGTATAGAATGTTTTTGTATGCTGTAGCATTACAATTTTCCTTCACTGGAACTAGGGTCCCAGCATGACAGTGTCTCTGTGCACAAAGCGAGGTCCATGAAGACATGGTTTCCCAAGATTGGAAAGAACGGGATGTTCACAAGCACATATGGGTATGCTGGTCAGCTGTCCACATACTTTTGGCCATATAGTGTATGTTTAACTATGGTCAGCAATTTTGTGTTTTAGTGTGTTATGTGAGTTGATTGAATTTTGCACAGTGTGTATATTTGAATAAGCAGCTCCAGTCTCAGTTTCTAAAATGAGGGTCACCATGGTTCTCCTCCCAAGGCCATTGTAACCAGTTAAATCTCTGCCCAAAATGTCTCAACAAAGTTTTATAGTAAAGATTCCGATGCTTCTTTGGAAGGATTTATGTTTGGTTGTTTCATATTTCATTATTCACAAATTTATTGAAGTACGGTGGGTAGTGTCGCTGCCTCACAATCTGTCTGAGTTTTGCATGCCTGTGTGGTTTTCCTCCAGGTTCTCTGGTTTCCTCATAGAAACATGCAGGTAGTGGTTTGGCTACACTAAACTGCCCCTATGTGTGAATGAGCGTGTAAATGTGAGTGCACGGTGCTCTGCGACTGGTGTTCTTTTGGGTGTATTCCTGCCCAGATCCCGGGATATCCGCTCCTACCCTAGCCAGGATAAAGTGGTTATTAAAGACTCATAAATGTATGAGTGATGTGCCTATGCCTAGCTTCTATTTCTACTTGTGTATTTAGCTGACTGTAACTAAGAACCCGTATTTCTGTGTTATTTCGCTAGTTAGCTTGTATCTCGATGGTAGTAGCATGGCACCATCAGTGACCTCACTGTCATTCACTCATATGAAACTAAACATGCTTACACAGTATAAACACATACACACACACACCACGTAGGTTTAACTGTTTTATTTTGTATTCTACAGTATCATCTGTCATCAATATCAGTTTGTTAAAGAGCCGTTGACAGCTTGCTAAAAGAAGAGGGGATAAAAAGAGGCAGAAGGGATGTGAAGAAAGAGAGAGAGATGGAAAGAGAGAGAGAGGGTGGGAAGGTGCTGAGAACAGAAAGAAGGTCCAGCTGCTGTCATATTTGTGTCACTGATTTGTCACAAGACTTAGTTGGAAATAAAGACTGAGATATTTATACTCCAACCCAATACCTGCACACTTTGCTATATGTTCCTTACTCTATTTGTTCATCCATATATTCATCCATTCTTTCTCACTTTATTTCCTCTTCCATGGCTTTGCTCTGAGCAGCTGGCACATACAAATAATTTTGATCTAACAAATAGGTAAATCAAATTATTTGATCATTCTCATTTGTCCCCATGAGCTGACACATCAGCGCCTTGTTGGCGACTGTGTTTCAGTAGTCACATCTAAGTGTGTTGAAAATTTGTGTTTGTGAGTAGGTGGTGTTTTTATTTTTAATACTGCATCTTCGTGACTGTATATGCGTGAGAGCGAGAGAGTGCGCACAAGAATGTGAGACCACTACATTTGTGTATTCTCTACCTGTGTGACTACGGGGGTGTGATTATGGTGAAAGGAGCACAAGTGCATGAACGACCGATTCTTTAACAACGTAAAGAAAAGAAAACACGTCGAAAGGACTGCTGCAGTGAACGACAGATTTCCATGGCAACACAGCAATCAAAAACCAGAGCCTTTTTTTTTGTAAGAAATGGTAGATTGTTTTATGTTTGTGTGTGTGTGTGTGTTTGCAGCTGTTTGAGAGTGTATCAGGTTTCCTGGGAATTGTGCTGACATACATGAGCACCCTAACTCAGATTTTCACAGAAGCTGTTGTAAAAGGTCAGTTGATGCTAAAACGGCAGTCCACACAGGTCTGGGTGAGAGTGAGACGTGCTGCTTTCTGGAAGAGTACGTTGTATCATCACCTTAGCAACAGTGTCGCAGCACATCCCAGCTTTCGCAAACTCATCAACTCTGACACAAGGTACTGTAAACCCGGTGTCAAAGCTCAGTCTGAATCAGTAATAAAGCCTGCTGATCCTGTGACAGGAAAAGAGCTGTTCATTCAGACACAAGTGGTTAAAACGTACGGAGAAAAAGGAAGACAGCACTAATTTTGTGTCTGTGTGAGTCAGTGTGAGTGTACTATCTGGATGATGTAATGGTAGTTCCACCCATACCAGGCTGCTTTTGTATCAGCTGTGTGAGGTCATGCACATGCCCACACACACACACACACACACACATTATGCCAAGGTCTACAATCTAAACACCTTCTATATACACTAAACTGTACAACGTCTGTGAGGCAGAGATGACCTTTGAAGCTCGAGTCCTTTCCTTTGTGCCAGTCAGCACTCTGTTAGCATCTCCTCTTTCCATACCTTTGCCCCCATTTTGGATTTACTCCAAAACATGAGTGTAAATGCGCACACATTTTGGTGTTCCAGCTGCCATTTTTCACATTTATGATGTGATCTAGCCGATCTGCTAAACTGGCATAATGTGAGCTAGTGTAAAATTGAGTACAGAGTGTACGGGTACACGCTTCTCGAGTGCCCATTTGTGTTGCATCAAGATGGAAAGTGCACTACTTGGACTTTGGATTATGGTAGTCTTCGAAGATGGAGCAATCTTTGACTGCAGGGCGATCTCTGATATTGCATTTGAAGATCTCACATACTTTATATGTTACATTAACATGCTGTAATTACAGAACTTTGACAAAATACAAACGTGGGCGATTGGTTTTATTTACTCCAGATATTCTATCTGCCAATTTTAGATCAATATGTGCTTGTGATGGTCTATTCGTTTATATTTGTATATTTGTAATAGGCATAAACAAGATGTTAATAGACAGAAATGTAATTAATTGGAAAGATAGAATATGTTAAGCAGTTTAATAGATATTTAATGTCATGGCTTTAAAATTGGCAATACATGTTAAGCAGTAATTTGTCAGGTATGATACTCTGAGTTGCCACTGTCTGTGGTTTAGCCATCTTCACACTGACTTTATCTAGGTGAATTCATGAGTCTGTGAGATCTCAAGCTTCAGCTTTGTGAGCCAATACAAACCAAGTAGGAGGTACGGTTGTCTCTTCGGTCAGTTAAACAAACATTGAGGGGCTGGTTATTATTAAGTAGCTGTCACACCAGTCTTTTTTCTTGCTGTATGCTTACGGTTGTTTGGCACACAATTAAAATAAACCTTGATGAGTGTGCATCTCTCTGCCTACTAGGATTTTCTTGTTACTAATATCGGCAACTCTGAATAAGCTTACATTTTGTTGATAATTTGATTGGAGTGTAGTGTGCTTTCAGGGAGTTGGGGATTACTACTGCTTGGCCCATTGCTCATTTGTGTTACTTCTTTACTTATGCTACAGTTATATTAAAAATCTCTCATAATTTGACAACTGAAATGAATCAGGGAAATTCCAGTGTGGAATTAGGATGTGAAATTTAGAAGTGAAATTTAAACTCTGCCCAAGGAACTTGTGACATTATCACATTCACCAAAAAATATGGTCAGTAACTTAAAAACTACAAGACCCTACAACTAAATAGGTAATATTATTTTACAGAGCAGCTCCAGCAGCCTTTTTCTTGTTGTTAATGTTCTGTGTTCAAACACCGTCTGCATCACCGGCTGGATGCCCTGACGTGATCACTGGTCAGGGGGGTCACCCGCAGAAAAACACTCCATGTTATTTATGCGCTGGGAGAAGCTATATAAAGGTGTGTATTTTGCTCATTTTTACAGGGCAAATACTTGACAAACAAAATGGGCAAGTTCATTAATACCCAGGAGCTGACTTTAGAGAGTGTTGCTTTTGTGCCCTTGACAAACTTAATTGCAGAAAGTCTTGGACTGCTCTATAACACAGGCTGTGTTGGCTCTCTCTCTCTCTCTCTCGCATCTTTGTTCTTGTTTAAGTATGTATTTGTGTTTGTTTTTAAATGTGGGGTGATGGAGTGCTCAAAAGAAGTTAAAAAAATAAAAGCTCGCTGAAGATTTGTAACCAGCACCATTTTAATAAATGCTCATTTTAAACCAAACGTGTGGAAAGTGGCTTCATGCACACTAAGCTTGTTTCTTCAGGCTAATAAACTTTATTTCGCATTCCAATACAGACAAGTTGCACAATATATTTACTCACTCGTGCGAAAGCACAAGATGATGCACTACAATCCAGATAAATGGCCCCCAAATACTGAATATAAACAGATCGATGACACTCTAGTGAACGCTAGTGCACTCTAGTGAATGCTAATTAAGATGGCTTACGTGACAGCACGTGCCAATACAATTGTGTATTGTGCCACGTTGCCTGTGGTGCCGGAACATCTAGGCCATGATATAGGACTACTCTTCACCAGACTAGTTTATCTACCACATTACGTGTGATTAGTGCAGTCTGCTCTTAACCTAAGAAATCTGCCCTGTGTTCTGGGATCAGTTTGGACCTGCTGCCAAAGAAGCCCTAGATAGGGCGATAAAACAGGATAAAACCGTCACTCAGATCAGCGGGTCCTGATGTGGTAGAAATGCAAACTTGTCTGCTGCCAGTACCCAACTTTGGAGTTCCTTGTCTTTGGAGGACCTTGTCGGTGTCAGACCCCAACAAAGTCATTGCTCTGAGAGTTACTGCTTGCTTTTTTTTTTTTTTTTTTTTTTTTAAAGCTATTGACCCGAGAAGTTCCTTCTCTCCGTGGACAGAGCCGAGATTGAAAAATAGAACCTACAGTTCAAACCAAGAGGTTATACTGTTTAACTGACATTCTTGTTTAGAAGGTGGATGATAGTTGTCACCCAGTTGTAGTTCTGAGAGGATTTTTGGTTTCTTTAAAAATATCATTAAATATCAGTACAGAAAGTAATGTTTATTTCTTGGCATACTGTGAAAAGCTGTAAAGCGAGAGGAAAAAAAAAAACATGAAAATAAAATAGCCCAAATGGCAACTTTAAATGGGCATGAGCTTTCTTTAGATTTTGAAATATCTAGAGCGCCACCCTATCATGCTGATATTGGAACTCGCACTACATTGCTTAATTTAAATGTTTCATTGTGATGGGACTTTACTGACATACATAATGAATGAGAATGGCACACCATGACAGGAGGTTTAGTTAGTTTATATTTTGTAAATTGTGGGACAAAAAACATTTTTTTTTTTTTAGCCTTTTTGTTTATGTAGGCAAACTATGCATGTTTCCAGCAGTAGTTGTAGGTTATACACAAGGTTTTGAATAGCAGTATTTTAAGCATTATTAATTTTGAGACAAAAAGGGCCAAGGGCTCAGGCATTTGCAGCTCTTCTCCTACGCACATGTACACATGAGAAGTTGACATTTTTTCTCTCTCTCTCTCTGTGTGTGTGTGTGCGGCAGAGCCTTTCTGGAGCACCCGCGTCTGTGCCTCTAACCAGCTTCACCTGTCTGCCTAGCTTACACACACACACACACACACACACACACACACACACACACCTAGAAACTGCAATCCTATCTCGTTTTGTCACTCTGTAATTTTGTCGTAGCGAGGTATGAAGCATTTTTCCATGCATGCTGGCATGCTCAGGAAATAAACCCATCATTTATTATTTCCACTGCCATGTGAACCGTGCTATAGCTATGAATCACGTGTAGGGCCGGGACATATAGGCAGAGCTAGAAATGGTGTAGCCCATTGAGTGGTCAAACACAAACATCACAGAATTGTCCTGAACACGTCTTGGGCTGGAGTCACTTCTCTGCTGAACAGCAATCCTCAATATTAGTGTGATGAGAGTGGTGAGATGGGATGTCCAGAAAATGTACTTAAGCACCTGAGTAGCATGACGCTCAGTACCCTGAAAATATTGACATAACTTTTGAACTTCACTTTCCAACTCTGAACAGATTTTTACATGAATCACGGCTAAGAAATTCAAAATTAAGATAAATATCATTGACAAGAGAACCTTAGATTGCGCAAACAAAAGCTCGAGTGTCTTGCAAAATTTAGGAGGCGGATCACAGTTTTTGCATTAAATTAAGTATTTCAGATTCATGGGATTCTGTCTGTGCAAAGTACGATTCTCTTGTTGCTAATATTTATTTTATGAAACAGGGTAAATATATAGATTACTGAGATCGTTATGATTACACCATAAAATATGTTAAGAGGTTATGATGAAATAACCTTAATAACTCTTAATAACTGTGTCATTTCTCTATTATCTTGAATTATAGTTCAAATCATCTTAACCAGTAACATGATCCTGAACAGACAGGCTATAGGAAGCAAATGTTTGTAACCTAATCTATGTATGGAAAAACATTAGTGACACTGTGAATGAAACATCACTCCCTGCAGTTAAACAGTCCCATCATCATTGGTGCTTAAATTCATTTCATTTTTTATTCTGTTCTGCTCGCTAAATTTCCATTTATATTAGGTCAATCAAACATTTTAAAACTTTAGAGTCCGTGACACGCTGTCACCTGTGCAGAGTGTGCAAGTGTTTTTCTCTGGTTTGATGATGATGTGAAGGTGCAGGTGGTTTGTTTTGACTGCCAGTATATGATTACAAACTGAATTGATTAGTCATATGTCTGTTTCACTAGAGCATGTAGCTGTTCTGATCCATAGCGTGGCATTCACTGTGTGAGAAAAGCACACTCATCAAGCATTTAAACATCTTTTACCCCTGCATTTGTTAAACTGGCTCCTAACACAACATGATATTTTCAGGCAGACAGCCAAGACAAGATAGAAAAACTAAATAGAAATAATTCCACTTATATTTAGTGAAATATATTTATGGTTACTGAATGCTGCTCCTCACTGGAGGTGATACCACGCAAGAAAAATGAGCTTAAGTTCAATATCAGAATCACATGTAACTGAGACACGCCTGTTTTTAGCAAGCTCTGCTGCGTGCAGCTCCTGTGCAAATGGCTGAGAAGTGCTCAACTCCATGGTTATGTCTCAGGTCTGGATAACAATATGCAGAATTTTGATGTTAAATCCTCACTATGCATGTTTTGGGGTCAAAGAAAGTTTGTGCCATTGACCATGTACTTGAGCCAGACCACCCTTTACAGCAGACACAGTGCAAGTGGAAATCAATGTAAAGCAGTACGCATTACAAGTGTTTAATGTCTCATTCCTTTTCAGACCCCCATAGACGCCAAAACAGGAGGACGTTCAAGCATGTCACGAAGCCGCAACACGACCACCATGACAACGGATGAGCATCCACACATCGGAAACTACCGTCTGCTCAAAACCATCGGCAAGGGCAACTTTGCGAAAGTTAAATTGGCCAAACATGTCCTCACAGGAAAAGAGGTAACCAGATAGTTTATCTGATTTGTCTCCACTTCTCTCTCTCTCTCTCTCTCTTTCTCTGACTTGGACTCTCTCGCTCTCCTCCTCTCACTTATTTCAAATTCTTGTATTGGAGTGTTGTATTAGGTGTATTAGGCAGAAGATAGGGCAGGGTACTTTGTAAGTTTTTAATATTTTTATGTTTTGACTTTCAGCACTGACCAAAGTAATATATAAAGTAATGAAGTTGATCTAGTTTCATATCAACTTATGTAAGCATGCGGCCAGCATACTTTTGTCTAAACTTAAGGCTAATATCCTGTTTGAGGTTGCTGCTTTTTCTGTCTCCTTTCTCTGTTTTAGGTGGCAGTGAAAATCATAGACAAGACACAGCTCAATTCTTCCAGTCTTCAAAAAGTGAGTCAAATTTTCTTTTAATTACAAGAAGAGGGGCTGAATGACTTGAGTCAGTGAGCGAACAGCCTCTTTAGTTCTTCTTACATTTCTTTTTAAAGATGCATACACAGTATGCGTCAGAATTATTTTAGACTGAAGTGGGTTTGGCTTGCTGTAAGTCTTTGTGTATGAAGTATTGCCTAGATGGTGTTAAATAACTCTGTGTTCTTTCTGCCCCCAGCTCTTCCGAGAAGTGCGAATCATGAAGCTTTTAAACCATCCAAATATAGGTGAGTAAAGAGAAGAAGAAGAATCTGCTGTTCTACATATATGCATGTGTATAATGTTTAGTATCAGGTAGTACTGTGTGTGCTTATGTAAGACAGATATCAAACTGGTTAATCAGATGCTAATTCATATTTAAAAGTATGTACATGTAGCACCTTAATGCCAGAAGTAGCTCACTAGGCTGTAGTGAGGCCTCATAAATGTCAAAGATGAAATGTGAAGATAGCCATGCATGCTCTGAGAGTGCTGCACAAAAAAGAAAGAGGACGAATCAGCTGTCTTGAAACTAGTTACCTTTGCATTGAACCCCAGTGGAATCGGTAGATCTTCTCTGCCAGTTTACTAACAGCAAATCAGTTAGTACATATGTTTTGTTAATTGCCTTTCACTGCAGAATTAGTGGGCTATTGCTGGTTTTGGCATGGTATATTATGATTAAGATGAGGGCAATCACAGCTATGTTTTCTTAAATTATATTGACAGGTTATTCTTCAACTGGATTACACACTGGATTATACACGTTCAGTTCTTTGCTGCTGCATTATGTTTTTTGTGCTGTTTTGTTTGTACCCCATTATGTAATCTTATACACTTAATGATCTGTGTAGCGTAGTCTTTAGTAGTTTCACTGGCATTAAAATCCGTGAAAGTACTGTGCATTTTTAAAAATGTGAACAATGTTTTAACAAATTTGACTCAAATATCATGAGACTATACTATACACTAACTGGCCAAAAGTATGTGGACACCTGACCGTTCCCATTCCAAAACCATGGGCAGTAATATGGAGTTCCCATTTTCCCTCTTTTGCTACTGTAACACCCTCCGCTCTTTAGGGAAGGCTTTCCGCTAGATATTGGAGCAGGGCTGTGGGGATTTTTGCCCATTCACCCACAAGAGCACAACAGGTTGGGCACCAAAGTTCAGCAAGAAGGCCTGGCGCGAATTTGGTGTTCCAGTTCATCTCAAAGATGTTTAATGGAGTTGAGGTCAGGGCTCTGTGCAGGCCACTTGAGTTCTTCCACTCCAGCACTGGCAAACCAAGTCTTCATGGAGCTTGCTTTATGCACAGGAGCATTGTCATGCTGGAACAGGTTTAGGCCTGTTAGGACCAATGAAAGGAAATTCATACAGCATACAGTGATATTCTAGACAATTGTGTGTTTCCTTTGTGGCAACAGTTTGGGGAAGGCTCATGTATGGGTGTGATGGTCAGGTGTCCACATACTTTTGGCCACATATGACAGAATCTGTCATCTAAGTTTTGACCATTTTTGCAGTTTTAATTTTTATTGCGGTGAAACATTTAGTATATATAGATAACACTGTGTAAATAACATACAGTATAGCATTTTGTTTCATGTTTTACAAAGTTTATATGGGAAGCCTTTGGCTCACCTTAAATTCTTTCTACAACACACAAGCCAAATTACTAACTAGTAATTACTAACTAATTACTAGTTTAATTACTAACTAGTTACAAGTACTAACGCTCAATATTTGTAACCGTCCTTTATTTCCACCGTGTGTGGTTGCCTTTGTGTTGCCAAAAGCCAAGATAACTCTTCCTAGCCAAGGTAAATCCCTTTCTCCTGACATGTTTTGACAGCTAATGATATTCTCTCTCCTGCCCCCATCCCCTTTCCCTCCCTCTAGTGAAGTTATTTGAGGTGATTGAGACAGAGAAGACACTGTATTTGGTTATGGAGTATGCCAGTGGAGGTAAGGAGACCATTCAGCCTGTTTTGCACCATTGAGCTGAGTTGTTAAACTAGGTGCATCATGCCTTTCCATGCCAGTTTGAGCTAGTCAGCAAAATTGCGATTTATTTTCCCAACTTATGTGCTGCTCAATCAAAACTGGAAAGTACAATAACGAAGTGACTCAGCAATGTCATCTCGTGTTTGTAATAAATATATGGCAGTTGACCTGGGTTTGAGAATAAATATGCAAGTTGCAGGAAAGAGTAGCAGATATTCAGTATTGTTAAATGAAATTTTATTAAAGTGAAAATCTTTATCTTATTTTGTCATCTCTGCATCCCTGTCATTTGCCGTTTTGTTTCTTTTTCTAAACCTATTTCACACTGTCCATCTTTCTGTCTCTGTTCCTCGCTTCTACCATCTAGGTGAGGTTTTCGATTACCTTGTCGCTCATGGAAGGATGAAAGAAAAGGAGGCTCGTGCCAAATTTAGACAGGTATGTGTGTGTTTGCTTTGCTCTGTTTATGCCTAATCATTCATATATATTTGGCATTCAAAGCATGTTTTATCTGCTTGCTGTATCTGTGGAAGATGCTAAATTCATTCCTGTTGTGATCTCTGCTGTATTTATGGATGACAGACTTGGTTTTTACATCTGGCTACAAGATCACACGATCTGATCACAAGTGGAGAGCTAAAATGGATAGTAGTATTTTCATGTGGCTTGAATGTGTCATCAGTGACCACTTGCGATCACACTGTGACAAGATGTGTTGCCATATATAGCAGAAGCAACCCATTATTACCTTTAAACCAGCCCCAAAAATATCCCAATACCAAAACTTAAATGAGCTGTATTTGACCGTCGTATGTTCACAATGCTGTAAAATTACGGTTCACACTAACTTAGCATTGCAAAGAGTTTTTTCAGTCTAGAAGTACTGAAACTTGTTAATTGTTTTATATGCATTTTTGTGTAAATGCATCTCATTTAGCCATAGATGAATCATCTCACTTCATTTCAGAGATTTTCTTTTAGTCCAGTACATACATATTTAAAAGTGGCCCTGTATTGTAGCTAGTCTTTACACTTTGTGTCTGGCAGACAGGAGTTTTAAGTCTATGTCAGGAGTTTTATTTACTTTGATTGTTAGTGCACTCTGAAGTTTTAGTATGGACTCCTTTAGCAATACTGCCCAAAGTTATAACGATGTTTCCTTTAACACTGCTATACAATGTATAATCATATACTACTAATCTCAAAATCTGTCCCTTCCAAGCCATATGCACTAAATCCAGCATCAAGACCAACATTGCAAAATGTGTTTTAATTGAATTCGAAAGTAACATAGTATTTTCAAAAAGCAGTTTTAAAACTCTGTTTAAAATTTTGTTAAATCCCGCTATCTTTGCCCGCTATGTCGCTTAGCAAGCAAAGCTTATACACAGCATAGTGAAAGAATTGTTTATAGCTAATATTATTAATAATAATTTTAAGTATTTATTAAACACTGGATGTTATTACATTTGTTTATGTTGCTGTTTTATAAAAGCAATAAGTCACTCAAGGGCATGCGTCACAAAGATTTTAACCATGATAAATAATTGTAACACATGCCTTCTCAAGGCTTATTGCTTTAATATAATTTTTTGCAAAACTTCAAACGTGTGACAAATGGAGTCAACTCATCACATGTATCATGCACAGAAGTGTGGCTGAAAAAAATAGCTTGCTTCCGTGTGAAAACCGGGCATCTGGCAACACTGGTGACTATGTAGTCTTTTGATGATGTCAGAGACTCATCAGGACTCATTAGCGTTCATGTTACAAATGTAATGTGGCCACACATGTTCCAGACCACTTCTGCAAGTGGTTTGAGTCATCAGATAACAAGACGTGTTTGACCTCGTTCTAGCACTGTCCCTTTGTGATCTGATCTCCCGAGATGGATGTTAATAGCAAGTCTGCCAAGACCGAGGTTAATGCATGTACTCTTAGACACAGCGTACAGATGCTGTATATGGAGGGTAGGTGGAAATGTGCGCAAGTATTGCTTTAAAGTCTTTCTCTTATGTTACTTATGTCTCTCTCCCTCTCTCCCCCTCTCTCTACTGTCCTGTTTCTTTGTGTTCATCTGTGTATCTGTCTAGATTGTTTCTGCTGTGCAGTATTGCCACCAGAAGTGCATTGTACACAGGGACCTAAAGGTAACAACGTTTGTACCAATGCTTAAAGAGTGTGGATGGTCTTTCAGGGTTTATAAGTGTATGCACTTACACAAGAGGACAAGAATAGGGTCATAGCTTTCATGTCCATTTGTTACATAAAAGCTCTTATCGTACTTCCATCTTTATGTACGCTTAAGCCTCACATGAATTAATCAGAACATAAGTGCATGTATGTGTACACTTCAACACAGTCCTCTACACACTGCCCCAGTTTCACACATTCGTTGTTAGACTCTCTCTCTCTCTCCAGTTAAAGCACAGTAAAACTGTACACAGTTAACACAGTGAGCACAGGTCTGTTTTACAGTTTCCTGTCCACCCATACACCCACTGTTCCCATGGCGATGCCCCACCCCATCCTTTACTCTTCATTAGTGTATAGGTGCAGAACCCTGCCACTCTGACCTTTGAGCTCTCGAGTTAATCTCCATGGTAGCATTATTTTTTAACAACCTCTGACAGAAGTGCTTTCAGGGTTAGATTAAATATGCAGCCCTATATGCATGCTTGTGCATGAGAAT
Source organism: Pangasianodon hypophthalmus (assembly GCF_027358585.1). Lineage (NCBI taxonomy): Eukaryota > Metazoa > Chordata > Actinopteri > Siluriformes > Pangasiidae > Pangasianodon > Pangasianodon hypophthalmus. The sequence continues at coordinate 17,376,061 of NC_069713.1, forward strand.
TGTCTATAATCGTTCATTACTGTAATAGTAACTTGCTTGCTCAGAATGCTGAGTTATGAGGTTTTAGATGGATACGTGGATGTGGTTCCTGAATGTAGAATCCCTTCATAACTGGGATGTGTATCTTAGCTTATTTTAATATTTAATTACCTGTAAAGGTTAATGAACAGAAATTTTAATTTACTTCATGGAAGAAGAAATGTTCTTTGGCCTTTATCTACATATAAAAAGTTATTTTCTTCCTGCAAATAAACTTTAGTCGAGTTGGTGGCACAAAGTAATATACAGGAAATAATGATTGAAATATTAAATATATACACCTTTTCACAGTGTAGTTCTTTCTTGCTCATAATTCCCCAAAAAGGTGAACTGGGTCATAACTTAGGGTATTCAGTTATTTAACAAAATCAGTAATTTAATGAATTGTCCTGTTTAGCAGTAATAAAATAAGGTATAAGCCGAACTCATTGTATCCCTTATCTTTAACAAAACTGAGGGGCAACTAGTGCTGATATGTATTCATATATCGCTGAATCACATTCAAGCAGGTATAGTAATCCATGTCAGCCTTCTAAATGTCCTTTCCATTTTCTCCCCTTGACGTTCCCTGATGCAATGTAGTGAATACTACTACTTTTATCTTGAAATTTTAATCAAGTATTTGATTAACTGAATACGCACCGCTACATCACACACTCAAAAATAGATTTAAAAAAATATATCACAATATTCATTATCAAGAGCTGTGTAAGCTAACTGCAGCAGCAAAGAAAAGCATTAATGCTGACGGGAAAACTTTAAGTGTTATCTAATTTAAAGGGAAAGATTAGCATTAGTATAGCCAAAGCATAATCTATTGCTGAATGTGAACTCAGATTGACAAGCTAAATGTACATAATCATTATAAAGCAGAAACACAGCCAGGTTTTCAGGGTGTCACAACAGCATATAAACACACATGCATCATGTGTAATAATATGGAGTGAAGATTTTTGCACACATGACTAATGGGTGAGGGTCTGCTTGATTTATGTTTGTTTCTCACCAGACTAACAGTGCTGTAAAAGTGCAGTCATATATTCATGTGAGAGCATGAGAGAGCACCTTGACTGTTGCGTGGGGTTCATGGAGAGTGTGCGGGCATGTGTGTCGTCTGTCTGTGTGTGGGTGGGTGGACTTGTGTGCGTGTGTAATGTGTAAGTTAGTTGATGTCAGCCGGCTAATATTTAACTGTGCCAGCCAAGCCCAGTTAGCACCCTGCATCTGTTGCTAGGCAATGCGGGCTTCCAACTTGGCTAAAGTTGGTGGATAAACATTTGAGTGGCAGCACCGAGAGTGCTCATGCATTTCAACACCACCCCACACACAGATACACAGACACATGCGTCTACCCGGATGAGAGACCTTATAAAGACTATTTGAAGCGACCAGAATGAGAGTGCAGTGGAGAGACACAGAGAAAGATCATCTATAGGTTGCTGATATTGCAGGACTGTGTTCCATTTTAGTTTATGCTTTGTTTTCCTTCTGATTTAGCTGACTCATCTTTACCTAGTAGGGAAGGGTAAATACTGTATGTGGCAAAAATATAATAGAGCAATACTTTAAGACATTTTCCTGATACATGCTATCCTAATATATAATTTTATTATAATAACTATAATAAATAACTAACAAAACAATATTATAGTAAAAATAATTTTTGAATTATAATTGAATTTTTATTCAAGGAAAAGGTCTGTGTGCAATTAAACAGTTGGTAAAAAATATATATATATATATTAACGTCTAATCAATAAGTTGCTACAGTGAGTAACAATGAAGTTATAAAACACTGGCCTTGGAAAAGTGTGTCATGATTATATATTGAAAGTCTGGAACCAGTGAGAAACATTTCACAGCTTTGTTAGTTCATTTAATACCTTTGATATTTAAAACTTTCTGAAGATGCGTAGTGTAATTTTTCTAATAGCTGTCTCATTAAGATTTTTTTTTTTTTTTTTGATTTGCCTAAAGTGGCACTTGTGCTCCTTTGGTTCGAAGGCTGATATCCTATCCCAGCCCTGTCATCTAGTAGTGTATTTCTAACCCTTGAACAATCTTCAACTTAATCTACCACAGGCCTGTGAGTTCAATATATCCACGTTTTTCCTCTCTCCTTCCTCCTCTGCCCCACAGGCTGAAAACCTTTTGCTAGATGCAGATATGAACATTAAGATAGCAGACTTTGGTTTCAGCAACGAGTTTACTGTGGGAAATAAGCTGGACACATTCTGCGGCAGCCCCCCCTACGCCGCTCCTGAGCTCTTTCAAGGCAAGAAGTACGACGGCCCCGAGGTTGATGTCTGGAGCTTGGGGGTCATTCTCTACACACTGGTCAGCGGTTCCCTGCCCTTTGACGGACAGAACCTGAAAGTAAGAGAGAAGAGGGAGGGAAAAGTAGGAGTAAGGGGTTACAGAGAGGTTTAGATAGACTGTTTGATGACAAATCTTGTCTGTTCATTTCTCACTTTCTGACTTGGAGCCAATATGCCTGACACTCTCTCTCCCTTTTTTTCCTCTGTGTCTGTCTCTTTTTCCCACAGGAGCTTAGAGAGCGTGTATTGAGGGGGAAGTACAGGATTCCCTTCTATATGTCTACAGACTGTGAGAATCTACTGAAGAAATTCCTTATTCTCAACCCAACCAAAAGAGGCAGTCTAGAGGTGCTTTATTTTATTTATTTTTTTTGAACACACATTTTAAGTGCTTTATTTGTTTCTACGTAAAACAACATTTTACCAAATGGAATCAAATACCTCAGCACATTTTATTACTTTAGTTCTGCTATACTTTTTCACTGATAAATTAAGCCCATCAATGTCAAACCGTGAATTTTAAGACTGTATCTGTAGTATATTCAATTTTGCTACAAAAACAGATTTAAATCTTATCGATCTCAACATGGACATTATACATTACTGGACCTGAACACATAACCTAACATAACAGTAGTGTAACTCACCCAGATCAACTGTTTTTTTTTTTCTTCATTGGAAAATTCAGCCATCCTAACTCTGTAATTGCAGCACTTTTGATTTTAGCTTAATTTCTCTTTTAATGGAAATGCAAGAAAGTATATAGAAAGCTAGTTTATTTGCAAGCTCTGAATCTTGTAGCATTCTTTAAATAGATGTGAAGTTTATGAATGCTTTATGAATTATAGAATGGTTTAGCTGAAAGACTGTTAAGCTTTATAACAGACTACTAACAGGCATAAAACAGTAAAACATGCATGTGTATTATATAATTGTTAATCACAGTGCTCTCTCTCTCTCTCTCTCTCTCTTTCTCTCTTTCTCTGCGTTGTTCTAAGCAGCAGATCATGAAGGACCGCTGGATGAATGTGGGTCATGAGGAGGAGGAATTAAAGCCCTACATAGAGCCCCAGCCTGACTATAAGGACCCCAAAAGAACAGGTAGGGTTGGGGGTGTGTGTGTGTGTGTGTGTGTGTGTGTGTGTGTGTGTGTGTGTGTGTGTGTGAGAAAGTGATGGAAACATGAGAGAAACACAAACAAAACAGTATAAGGTATACATATATAGACTTGTTAGTAACATACATCTTATTTCACATAGATATAATGCTACAAATGGGCTACACACAAGAGGAAATTCAGGATTCACTTGTCAACCAGAAATATGATGAAGTTATGGCAACTTACCTGCTGCTTGACTATAGGAACTCTGAGGTACACCGATGCATAAACACTCTTCAGTTCCTATCACACATGAACACTATTTACTCTTGTGTTTTACCATGTCCTAAAATATCACTAATATTTTCATGTTTCAGCTCGATGAGAGTGTCAACATGTTGATCAAACCACGACCAGGAAGTGACCTCACAAACAGTAATGCACCTTCTCCACCTCACAAGGTACAACGCAGTGTGTCATCTACTCAGAAACCACGAAGGCCCACAGATCAGGGTGAGTTATAGATATAGCAATTAACTTGTAAGGGTGCTGAACTCTTAATTTAGTCCCACCGTTTGAGTTTTTTTTTTTTTTTTTTTTTTTTTTCCCTCCCCTTCTGCATTTCTCTAGTCACATACTCTAAAAGGCCTCAAGGGGATAACAAGTACACAGCTGAGGATTCTGGGCGGAAAGGGTCCAGTAGCTCAACCAAAGTGCCACCCAGCCCCGTCGTCCCAGGAGACAGCAAAAAGAGCTCCACACCCTCCACTGTAAGTGTGTGTGCATGTGTGTATGAGACGCAACAAAGAGCATGGTGACTTTTCTTACTGAATAGCTGTACATTTTAACCAAAAAAATGTGACAACATGTATGTGTGTAAGGTGTAGCGTGAATGTCAAATTAGTCAGATTTCTTGTTGCTTAACTATATTTTATGTTTCTTATGCTACCTGAGGTCCATATAAAAAGTTGTCTTTATGCATGAATAATTCACACAGTTAGGCAAAATCCTAAAATGGCTTCCTATTCACTGTACATGCTCGCTGCAAAGGGTATAACAATTTCCTTACATACTGCACTATATGCTCCCAAAAAAACTTTTCTAATTCAGCTCCAGAAATGCCTGTTGGGAATTTACTACATACGTGTTACTTTGTTTTTTGCATATTGAATTAGTAAATTCATATATATTATATATTATAAATACATAAAAACAAATTATGCCATAAATGACATTTTTATTGGTATTTATTCACAACCCTTTTCCTACATGACAGTAGAGTTATTTGTCAAAAAAAGTTTAAGAAAGAAACATACTTCAATAGACTGACATTAGGCCTGTGGATTTTTTTGGCTGTTCAGTGCATAAATATTATGAAATTTCAATTAGTATTCAAACATTGAAATTTGTTTTGCCGGGCCTAAATGTGTAGTAGCTGATTGCTAACCTTGATTTTGGTGCATGACCCTACAGAACAGTATCCTGTCCACTGGCACAAGCCGCAGCAGAAACTCTCCTCTCACTGAGAGATCCTTGCTGGGAGTCCAAAACGGCAAGGACAGGTACACACAGCTGCACACACAGCCTTACAACTTACAACAACAACAAAAAAAAGACAGTTTGCATCGAACAACATGAGTCAAAAATTGCGTTAGTTGCGTGTGTGAACATAGACAGGTATGGCATGAGCTATGCTCCCTCTGAATCTACTAACTGAATAGTTGGTTTTCCATTTCCTCACAGTTTATTTTTCACTGATAGAAATGTAATCACATGCACACGTTATGCCCCTCTATCCTGCTGTATGCTAAAATTGGTTACCCATTGGTTACCAACTCACTTGTTTGGCTTGGACTGGCCTTGACTGTCCAGTGGGTAACCAACCAGCATCCCTGGGTTTGGCTGTCACTGATTATCAAAGTTTCAGGAAAAATGAATCGTGCTTCCATGCTGATATACATGCTATACATCTCTCGCCAAATTATCACGCCTTTCTGAGAACACATACCCCCATTACCTTGATCCCCACTCTTCCTCACCATTCCCTCTTTTGATGGACCCACACAGTTTTAATTCATCCCAGTGATTACCATGGCTTGTACCTCGGGTTATATGTACATAAACATGCTTTAAGGCTTGAGCTTTAATGTGCAATATGTATTCAGTGTATATCCATAATGATGTGTGTGTTGTGCGTGTCCTAATGCATATGTGGACTTTTAGGGACATATTACAGTGCCTGCTGCACATTCCAATCAAATGTTAGTAAAGATATGTCCAAATTTGCTACATTGGCAACATATGCAAAAAGCTATATCATGCATAAAACATATTTTTATAGTTTTTGAGTCATATATATATATATATATATATATATGCCCTTATAAAGTCAAGGTAGCTGGCATGTCTTTGAATATTGAAGCAGCTCAGGAGGATATTTTTCCTTATTTCAAGAATAGTCGATTTCTCTGTGTAGAAAGCACTGCTTCTTTATGCCCTTAGCAGCATGAGTGCTCATTAGAAGGCTTGATGCAAATGCAATATAATGTGTGTAGTGATATAACCGTTAAATGTCGTCATAGGTACTGTGATTAGAGTGCTTTCATTGGAACTTGTGCATCTTCAAAATATTAACTAGTGCTCTGCTGTGTTTGGTTTCGTTTTTTTTGTTTTGTTTACTACTCCCTTTCCTACACTTCGCTACATCTGTCTCATTTTCTCCTCAGTCTTTCTGTAGTCCTCGCTCACTCACTCATTCTTTGCTAAGGCATTTCAGGAAGCTCTGTGAGTGTTGTGCCTTATCTTTCTCTCTCATTTTCTCTCTAGTCTGTCTTTGCACACTGATTTTTGTTTTCTTGGTTTATCTATGTTTAAAAGGATTAGCAAAGCTTGTGACGGAAAAAGGCACCATTCAATTTGTACAATTTATGTAGTTGACCTGTAATAGGCTTACACTCTGTGTTCTTCTCAGTAAGGTGATAGCATGGTTTTCCCAACAAGCGTTGCTAATCTTGTGTATGTGTGTGTGTGTTCTTCTCTTTTCTGCTTTTCCCCCTCATCAGCACTCTGTTTGACCTCTCCCTCTCTCTCTCTCTCTCCCTCTCTCTCTCTTGCTTGCTTGCTCTCTTGTACCAGTCTGCACTGTCTCTGTATATACTCAATGCCCAAACTCACACTTTCCTTTGTGCTCTTTCTTTGTGTCCTCTGGGTGCTGTCTCTCTCTGTCACTCCCTTTCTCCTTGTCCCTATCTCCCCATTGTCAGATAATTATGCCTTCTAATAAAATCCTCTTTCCTCCCCCAACACATATACGGCCATGACTATGTGTGTGATGGTGTGTGCGCGTGTACGGTGCCGCTGCTGTATGTTCTCACCACCATCAGCCTGAACACACCCGGGTCCCGCGCCTCCACGGCCTCGGCCGGCGCCGTACTCACATCGTCCTCGTCCTCACGTTCCCGTCATCACAAGTCCATGTCCTCCTCAGCCCACCCTTGCCCCGCTGACCTACACGCACACCAGCCCAGGCAAGTTACATCGAGCCACACGCATTCTGAGAAACAGCCTTTACTTTTTGCATTGAATGAAATGAGGGGGAGGGGAATGCTCGGTGAAGGACTCGCACAAAGACCTTGCTGGCTGAAGAAAGGAAAGCTTGTCAGGGAGGCCTGTAAATGCCTTGTGTTTTAATTTATAACACTGATGGTGTAATATCATGTTTCTTAAGAGGGGTTTGCCACGGGTATGCGATTTTTTTTTATAGTTATTAGTCTGTTTGATTGGTCACTTTAATTGAATGGGTTTAATCCAAACTTAACTAATTCAAAACTAATGGGCCTATAAATTATGATTCCTATAATGTAATTGTATATTTGTATAATTGTATATGATTGTATATTTCTCATCAGAAATCATTGCTCTTACAGATTTTGTAAATATTTTCAAAAATAGAGAGTTGAGGTCACGGGAGAGGGTTATGATAACGACACTTGAACCAAAAGAACAGCAATGCTGATGGTCCATTCCTCCAATTTCTCACCGGTCCTTTACACTTTATTTTCCAACTCTCCAGTTGTTCTGGCATCGTCTCCTGCCAACAGCACCAGATACGTGTTTACTTAACATCTGTGCAGCTACATAAGAAAGCATTTCCTAATGAGATTAATGCTTTTAACCTGTTGTAATGGGTTTAGAGCACTGTGTGTGCACCCTTTGACACCAGCATGACCATGATGAAACATTTATTCATTATTTCACCCACAAAACCACATTTACATTTATGGCATTTGGCAGATGCCCTTATCCAGAGCAACTTACAATTATCTTATTATTTACACAACTGAGCAGTTGAGGGTTAAGGGCCTTGCTCAAGGGCACAGCAGTGGCAGCCTGGTGGCGCTGGGATTTGAACTCTCAACCTTCCGATCAGGAGGCTAGCATCTTAACCACTAAGCTACCCCTTCCCAATACAGGATAGGACAGGATAGGACAGTATACACATGTTAGGATACACATCATGTATCCTAACACTTTATACTTGTAATTGTTTCTCCAATTTCATAAACTGTAGATATAGTGTTTGGAATTAATGGTTAACATTAGCCTGGTAGCATGTATGTGTCACTGGGAGTGAATGGCTGATCCAAAAGCCTGCTCTGTTGCATGCAGTGGACTCGGACTCTTCCACATGAGGTTGAGGACAAGTGAAAGAAGGTACCGCTGCCCTGCCTCATAGCCACTCTCTAGTTCTGCTCTGTTTCTATACTCTGTACTTATTTTTCTACTAATAATAATTATGTCTACTAATCCTTCTACTAGGTATATATGGAGAATGTTGTTATGGTGCAAAGTCTGTGGAAAAGCTCTGCCCTTTAGCTTGGGTTTCATTCAACCAATTAATGGTAACTCAATTAGCACTGCTTAAACCTTCCCTTTGGGAAATATTGAGTGCGTATTCACTCCGTATGATTGTGTTATTGTCTTCATAAGTTTTGTATTTTTTGTTGTTTTTGGTTCTAAAATTAAAAAAAATAAAATAAAATTCATGGAGATTTTAAATTTCTAAATCACAGACCCTTAAACTTATGCTATACTATAGTCCCATTTGATAGTATTGGAATCGCAAGGCCAATTCTTTGGTTTTTGCTATATATTGATGACGTTTGTGTTTGAGATCAAAAGATGATATTTGTGTTTGAGATCAAAAGATGAATATGGAAAAAAATATGTTTGAGCCAACCCATTTTTCAAGTGATCAAAAATACTGGAACTGGTGTTTCTCGTTGCCCAGCTGTGCCGTGTTTCTTGTTGCCCTGTGCACTGATTGATTCTTTAAACTAGCTCTAAATGTCTACTCTTGGTTTGAGCCCTGGGTTTCCCCTATGAAGACTGCATTTGTTGTTGAAAAGGATAAACCAACATGAAGACCAGAGGGCTGTCTATGGGAGAAAAGCAAGCTATTTTGAAGCAGAGAAAAGAGGTAAAATTGATCAGAACCATTGCAAAAGCATTGGGCATAGCCAATACAACAACATGGAATGTCCTGAAAAAGAAAGAAACCACTGGTGTACTAACAACCAGACATCGAACAGGTCGGCCAAGGAAAACAACAACAACAGTTGATGACAGAAACATTGTCAGAGCTGTGAAGAAAAACCGAAAACAACAGTCAGTGACATAACCAACAACCTCCACAGGGCAGGGGTGAAGGTATCACAATCCACAATTTGAAGGAGACTTTGAGAGCAGAAATATAGAGGCCATACCACAAGATGCAAACCACTCATCAGCAGTAAGAATCTGAAGGCCAGATTGGAATTCGCAAAGAAATACAGAGATGAGCCGCAAAAGTTCTGGAACCAAGATTAACCTCTACCAAGGTGATGGAATCCGCTCATGATCCCAAACATACGAGCTCATCAGGCAAACATGGTGGAGGTAGTGTCATGGCTTGGGCTTGCATGACTGCTTCTGGAACGGGCTCACTAATCTTTACTGATGATGTAACTCATGACGGTAGCAGTAGAATGAATTCAGAAGTTTACAGAAACATTCTGTTTGCCAATTTACAGAAAAATGCATCCAATCTAAATGGGAGGAACATCATCATGGAGCAAGACAATGACCCAAACACACTTTAAACACAAAAAAGGACTTCATCAGGGGAAAAAAGTGGAAGGTTTTAGACTGGCCAAGTCAATCACCAGACCTTAACAAAACTGAGCATGCATTTCACCTGCTGAAGAGGAGACTGAAGGGAGAAACCCCCCAAAACAAACAAGAAGAAGCTGTGGTACAAGCCTGGAAAAGCATCACAAAAGAAGAATTCAACAGTGTGGTGATGTCAGTGGGTCACCGGCTTGATGCAGTTATTTGAAACAAGATAAGCAACAAAATATTAAGTGTATTTACTTTAAGACTATCTGTTCCAATACTTTTGCTCATCTAAAGATTGGGTGTTCTGCCAACAAAGGTCCCATTTTCTAAGTAGTTTAGCACATCTAGATGTAAATATCAGGAAATTAAATCTGAAATATGTATTCTTATATTCATCTTTTGATCTCTTCCTCAAATATCTTTAGTATATAGCAAAAACAAAAGAATTGCCGTTCCAGTACTTTTGGAGGGGACTGTATGCTCATTCTGAATTCAGTATGTGTTTGTAACTGGCATCATTTAATAGTTCAATAGCTCATAGACAAATTGGCTAAAGGTCTAATATTCTATAATATTAAATTCCATGAAACTGCATTGGGCTTTCCTAGACAGCCATGAGCCAGGAAAAGACACAGCCCACAACTTATTGGCTGCTGGTTCTGGCAGGGATTGCTCATTGGAACAATTCAGTTTTTGGCCAAAAAAGTTATTTTGTGGACACATGATTCTCTGATTATGCGATATTAAGAACCCACTTCCTGGATCTCACCTTAAACATTATATGTGAGCTTTCAGCTCCATGATTTGATGAGACGTGATGTCTGCTGAGTCCTCTTTCTATGCAGAGCATATTTCTTTATTTTGAGATTATATAACACATTCTACCAGTACACTGCAGGAGTGAGTCATTATCACACCTCCCTGTATCTCACACCCGGGCACATTTTAGATGTGCTAGAGATATACAGAGATGTTGGCATATACTTGAGATGTTGGCATATCTTTTAAATTAGAATTCCTGATCACTGAATTGTTTGCATTACAGAACTGCTCTAATTGCACGTCTTGTTTGCTGTGCTAGGAAAGATCAATGCTTTGTCATCTGTGAGAAGTTTGAAAGCAGTTAACACATTGTCAAGCAGGGTTTGAATTTAACATTTATGGTCTTTTTTCCCTATTTTTGTGGGAAAATATTTTTTGTCTTAGTGGTCCTCCCCAGAGAGCACCTGGTGCATCACCGTCAGCTTACAACATCAGCAGCGCTACAGGGCCGGAGCGTACCAACTTTCCGCGAGGGGTGCCCGCTCGGAACACCTTCCACATCGGTCAGCAGAGAGGGGCACGGGATCAGCAAGGCTCACCATATCACGCTCCTCCAGCCTCGCCTTCCCTGTCTCATGGCACCAGCCAGCAGCGGAGACCCCCAACCTCAGGCATCTTCAGCAAGTTCACCTCCAAGTTTGTGCGCAGGTGAGAATGAATGACAGGGCGCTACACAATGTGCGTGGCTGGAGCTCTGGGTGATGAAGGGATTAGGGCGGGATTAAAGGTTTATGAGGTGGCTAGGTGGAGAAAAGCTATTTGTCCAAAATTATCATAAAGTGAAATAAGGGCAGGAGTAGCATGTGCGTCTGCTTTAGAGGAGAAGCAGATGGAAGCGAGAAAGGAAGAGAGAGAGATTCTTGTTAAGTGATAAAAAAGGAAGTCACCATCACATCACACATTCTCACGCCTCTGCTTCCTTCTTGCAGCTGGGTATGTGTGTAGTCTCGATTTCTTTTTTTTTTTTCCTCACTCTCTCTCTGCATTTTTAATTTGTTCATTTGAAATAGGGAAGTGAGTTGTAGAGGTTTTGTTTGACCCATACACACCAGGTCTTTATGAGGGCTGTCTTTCTCAAGTCATTGCACACATACAAATGCATGACTACTCTGGAGAGTTTGCTGTTTAAACAATGTCACAACTGATCTTTCCCCAAAGGTCAAGTCCTTGTTAGGAAATTAAATCACATTGCCAGTGCCTATAATCTTGACAATACTGTTTTAGTACACATACACAGCCACTCACATTTCTCATCTATTTCATCATTTCCTGCTTCTGGGTTCTATCACACTCCGAACGTACTGCCACTGCCACCTTTTCTCCACCTCTGTGGTGACAGTATCCATGGTAACAGCGGAGGTATCACATTCCCCAGCCCTATAAATACTTGTGTTGGGGACACCTTGGCGTGCGCTTACTGCCAGAGCTTTGTAGAAAAAAATGCAGGTGTAACTTCAGTTAAATATTAATATTCATAGTCATTTCAGATATTATTAAACATGGCTAGACCTCAAATCTTAGCGTTTTACTTTAATACAACTTAGAAAACACACCTAAGTACACAGAACAACATTGTGTGTAAAAGCTAGTACGGCTTTTTGAACTGCTAATTTGTATGTATTAAGCACCTAAGAGAATTGGTTGAGCTATAAAATCATACACTGGGGTTCAGTCTAATCCAGTTCTGTCCCAGAAACATTCTGAGTCAAAATTGGCCACCCCGTATATTACATCTTTGGTTTAGATAACCGTTACATTTATTTCTCAGTTTAATTTCTTCTGTAATAACACCATTAGCTGCTTTCAAATGATCTTGGTATATACTTTGTATAGTACGTGTAAATAAGCACAAGTTTTGGTGAGCATTACAATTACAGACAGCAATAAGAATATTGTAATATCTAACATTTTTCTCTTAGCACTATTGTACATGAAAGAGGGAATATAGAGATAAAGAAAACTGTTATATGGCTCTGATACCAGTTATGCTACATGTAAAGCCACTCGTGCTGTTATATGCTATGAATACTCATTACAAGCATACTCATGAAAGGCATAACCGGTGAAAGAGCAAAGAGAGCGCTCTCCATCTCCAGCTAAATTAACAGACTGTTAGCTAGGTAATCTCGCCACCATATCATGCTGACAGGATTGACCAGGAGAGTTTACTTTAAAATGTGCATTATTGTTAATAGTGGGTTTGTTTTTTACGCCTGCTACCACACTAACATCCGCTTCATGTCTTTTTAAATTGTAGTTTTTCGAAGAGTCTTGATTAGTAGCTTTTGTAATATGCTATATGCCTGTTGTTTAATCCAGCTAAAGATACGTTTTCAGAATACTATGAAGTTCCCTTTAATGGAAGGTCTGCCTGTTAAGAGGCAGTAATACTCATTGTCAGTACCATTCATTTTTAACATTAATGTCATTCTGTAATTATCAGTTACATCAACAAACTCATACTCTGAACTTATATAAAATACCACTGTTTGTAGGAACACCTTAAGGTTTAATATTTTGCTTTTCGCATATTGCCATTCATATTTACATGCATACGTTGTTCTTTTCTTTTTTTTTTTTTTTTCTTTGTTGGTTTTATTTTTTGTAGAAATCTATCATTCAGGTTCCCCAGAAGGTAGGAAAGCACAATGATAACCCCTCTGAAACCTTTTATTTTGATTTGCCCTTTTACCCTTTCCCAGTTTTGGTGTTTTTATGTAGCTTATATTTATATTTCCCCTCATACTATTTACCCCTCTGCTGTTTTATGGTTGGCTCTTTATGGATGTTTGGTATTTTTGTGATGTGTTATGACCAGTACTAACATCCCACAACCAATCCAAAAGCTCACCCTCAACATTCTTAATGTCCCAAGAAATTAATATCCTTTTCCCCATCCTCTCTTCTTTCATCTCATCCCCCTTTTGTTGTCTCCATCAGTGTAAACGGTGACCTCGTCTATGTGTTGACGCTGCTGTGTAGGCTAGCGTTCCTTACTTATTCAAGGTTACCCCCAGGATAAACGGGACATGATGTCGTAGCAGTTAACCAAGATAAAGGGTTTAGGTAATGTAAAAACCCAGAACATGGTTGTGAAATTTAAAGATCAGGGTAGAATTTGGAGAAACTACTGAACTATTCTCTTTAGGACTGTCTCTCACATATAGGATCTATTTAGGATGAACACCAATTATGTCTTGTAACAGTTGAACAGGGTGAAATCTGGAAAAGGGGATGCTGAGAATGGAAAGGAGTGATGGAGGGGATTATATTACTCTGCATTCTTTCAGAAGAATCACTTTGCCTCTTTTATTTCTTTTTCTTCTCAGCCCTTTTAACATGATGATGACAGTGATGGTAACAGCATCTGAAGCTGAGATTAACTGACTGGCTTTGGCCTGCTCTCGCAAAACCACTCTGTCTCCTATTTTTCCTTATACCCTCCCCTTCTGTGTCTCAATATTTCACTTCTATGTCTGCCACATTGTACATGAGAACATGTAGGACTCGGGCACCAGGTGTATGGAAATCTAACTCAACTCACTGCAGTTATCATAATAACCAAATACATTACAGCATTCCAATTTATATGCTTTACTATATGTTCTATTTGTAATAATGTGCTTCGTATAAAGGTGTAACTTCTTGGTGTTACTGATATGTGGTCTTTTGTCCAGAAGAGGGCACTGTCATGTAATACACAATGACTTTGCGTCCTCTGCTGGTCAACAGTTGTATTGTTTGTCAATTTGTGAAAACTTCCTTTACAGGTTGTATTATATCCACCTACCCATATTTCCTGCTCTTTAACCTACAGATGCTGCTTTGTGTTTGCTAAACAGCTTCATGTCTCCGTTGTGCTTCTAACCCTTCGCTGATGTTTTTGTTGACTGTTCTGTTTAATAGTCTGTGTTTACATATAGACCATTCTTTGTAAGTAGTTATCTGTCTGTGTCTGTTCATAACAACTAGCATTCATTCATTAAGATGGCTGAAGCAACCCCTTAAAAAATCTGCCTTTTTGTGTATGTCTGTCATTGTTTCTGTGTTTTATGTTGGTGTGTTCGGGTGCTTGTGTGTGTGAACAGGGGCTGTACCAGCTGTAGGGTCATTGTTGGGAGACTAGTTTACATGGTGATGGGCTCATATAAAGACACTGAGAGTGTCCTGGGTGGATCTCTCTGGTTTTGTTCAAATCCATTCCATCCCATATTATTTGCTCTTTCAGTTCCCACCACTATAGAGCACAATGCTACTGGTGCCCTTACACATTTGTAATATTAGACCCCCTGCCTTTGACGCCTTAAACCAACACTGAAATGGAGCTTTCTGTAATGGAATGGGATTTGCGTACCTGGGTATCCATAATGCTTGAAGTGCTTGGTGGCAGTACACCAGTACAAAAACTAATCTTGTTGCGATTTCTTTCGAGGAGCCCATATGAGGGAGAGAGTCGAGACGAGGGCAGCAGGTGAGGAAAACAAAAAACAAAAAAAAATAAACGCAAGACCTGATCAAATCATTTCCTAATCAGATCTAATCAATGGATAAGTAAATATCTAGAGTCATAATTGACTAAGAAGGGGTGTATAATTCAGAGTTAATTGGCTTATAATATTACTGGTAACCAATCATGATTAAGGTTTGTGTGTGTGTGTGTGTGTGTGTGTGTGTGTGTGTAAGAGAGAATGTCTGACATGCCTGTGTTTTGTCATTAAATGTTAGTTTCATCATTTTGTGACTAACCCTGTCCTCATAGATTGGTTTTCCATTCTGCCCATTCTGTTTAGATGTTGTGTTTTTTCTCCCCAATCCCTTTTTCTCTCACACACACAAATTCAGCAAGGAGTTAATTCCTTATATGCCTTATTTACAATCAGCCTAAAATTTAGATTTTACTGCACCTGCAGAATTGTTTACAGCAGGGTTTGGTATAATCAAGACCATGTTTTTTTTTTTTTTTAAAGCCTTACAGTTTATATCTGGACAGAACATTCTCCCTCTACACACACACATCTTGTCTGTTATAGGACATGAGTGACATTTTAAAGTTGACTTCACTTGTGAATAAAACTATATGAAAACACGAGGGCAGGACAGAGTTATAATGAGATGTCTTTTTAGATCCAGCCACTTCTGTTCAATTGAATTGATAATAAATGGACAGCAGTACTTTAACATGCATGCCTTTTTCTTGGCTGTTCTGTCTTCTTTACTGTCATTTTCTTCCCCATTTATTGCCACTGCCTCCTCCTCTGTCTTTTGTCCAACACTTCAATGATCCACTTGTTCTTTTTCTTATCTCTGTCTTCTCTTCACATCTTTTTCTTCACATACATTTGTTTCTTTGTCCACATTTTTCTTCTGTGCTGTTTTCTTTCGTATTTCTGTATCATTTTCCAATTTCCATCTCTCCCTCTCTCTTTCTTCCCCTTTCTCTCCATCTCTGTCTCCAGATCCATGCTGAGCAGCGCCGACAAGGCAGAGAAGACTGGAGTAGGAGGTGGGACGCTTGGCTCAGGTGGTGGGGATGAAAACAAGGACTCACTCTCCTCCTCCTCTCCAAGGGGTGGAACTCCGCCCCCGTCTGCGAAGGACAACACCAAACCTCGCTCGCTGCGCTTCACCTGGAGCATGAAGACCACTTCGTCCATGGAGCCCAGCGAGATGATGAAGGAGATCCGTAAGGTTCTAGACGCTAACAGCTGTGAATACGAAGTGCGTGAGCGCTACATGCTCTTCTGCATGGCTGGCAACCCCTCCCGGGATGACTTCGTCCAGTGGGAGATGGAGGTGTGCAAGCTACCCCGCCTGTCCCTCAACGGCGTGCGCTTCAAGAGGATTTCCGGCACTTCCATCGCCTTCAAGAACATCGCTTCCAAAATTGCCAATGAGCTCAAACTATGAGGGGGGAGAGCGAGGGTTAAAGGGGGGCGGGTGATGGTTAGAGATGGTGATGTAGGGGAAAACGGGAAGGCAGGCAGTAACCACTGAAATGAGTTGTGAGATACTAAATGGACAGATATTACGGTTTTGTTGAAATAAGCTGTACAGATACTACATGCTGAAATACAGTGTGAGGTATGAGAGAAAAAAGTGCTGTATATGTTGATTTTGCTGGTTTCAGGATCACTAGCCTTTACTCTCATTTATCAGTCCAGAAAGGGGGTGAAAGGAAAGAAACACAGTTGTTTTACTTTTGTCCACTATGAGAAGATCCTGATTTGATAAACTCTCCTGAGTTATGTGAACTCGTTTTGGTCTTCAACTCATCACTCACGCACTGGGCATCCGGACAGAGTTTGTTATCTGCACATGTTTTCATTTGTTTTGCTGTGTGGACTGGGGTCAGAGTTTGCCCACAAACCCACTCTCACCCAACACTTCTTCCTTTTTGTTCTGTCAGCGGGGTTAAACCTCATCAGCACCTGAAAAGAGGGCCATCACTTGAATACCACTCAAGGGATCGTTATGCTTTGGGTGATTTAGTTCTTCATTGACTGGGTTGTGTTTTGTTGCACTGGAATGGGTGTATTTTTGTTGTCTTTTTTCCCCCCTTTCTGAAGAGAAATCAAATGTATTTCAGTGTTGTAAAATCAGTGATTTATGCATTGTTATCCTTAGGATATTTTTTTTTCCTTCTTGTGGTTTTAAAACCCCTTTATGTCTTGCTGTAATGAATGCCACACAAACAATAGACTCCAACAAACCTCCTGTTCCCCTTGGACTAAACAATCACTGGAAAAGACACTGCAAAAGAGGACTACATCACCTGTATCAGCACAGCTGTCATTATGAGACTGATATCTAAATGCCTGTTTGGGTTTCATCTGTTAGCCCACCTTCCAAATCCAGGACGCCTTCGCCTGAAAGCTGCAGTGGTTTGGTAGCAAATGAAATGAGTCCCGCCATCACTTTGAGCATTACCCTTTTCATGCTTGTCCCCTTCTGTCATGTGCATTAGTCTGAATGAGAGTGAATCATCTGTGTATAACCAAAAGGTTGCTTTGGGCTTTTTGTCTTGACCTTCATGCAGTGATTGTATTAAGTAGCAGCAAGCCCACAGAGAACTACACATCAGGAGCAGATGGTCTGACTACCACTTAGTTTAAATGGGTTATCATCATTTTGATCAGTTTTGATATTCTTGCTCAGGCATTAGTAGAGCCAGCTGAGAAAGGTAGATGTGTGTGTGAGAAAGGTGAGCTATGCCTCGTCTTTCCACTGAGCTATACATGTTTTGCATGCATGGATACACACTCGGTTATTATTGAAACAGTAGGGGGAGCAATGGAGTCTCTTCCAAGTCTGTAAGTGGTTTGTGGGACACTTGTGCTCCTCTGTGTTTTATATCTTTTTTTCAGAAAATGATGTTTTTAATGTCACGTTATTTGCAGTTCTATGAATGATCATTGTCTAAGGTGCTGGGGATCCAATTGTCATTGTTATCTATTAATATAATTTTTCTTCAGGGTTGATTTTTATTTCATATCATTTTTCATTGCTGTAATTTTAATATTTTTCTTTGTCAGTGCTGATGTATGTCAGGGATAGAAAGAACTCCAAATGTACATTTGGTGCAAAGAGAGATGATTATGATCAATGATAGTAATAAATGAATGATGAAACTTCAAACTGCATAGGTAATGATGCAAAAAGAACGACTCTTTCTAGTAGCACCTGAATCACTTGATGGTGATTGAGGGTCTGAGGTCCTGAACACAAACACTACTGGATGTAGATTTTGGTCATTTCACTTTATTCTAAAAAGAAAAAGAAAAAAATACAACCATATCCAAGTTCACCTGTAAACATTTCTCATATACAAAGTTTTGGTGGAAATGGAAAACTCCACTGGCACAAACTATTAACTTTAGTGTTGCAACATCTTACACATTTTGCCTCCAGGAGCAAGAAAGTTGACTGAAGAATCAGTGTCCTTCAGTGTTTGTGCAAGAAAAAAAAGTCAAGTATTTTGGGTCATTTAGTGCTTTAATATTAACTACTTCTACATAATTACGATCTACTAATATTTCAGGGACTCAGTAATAGAAATTTAAAAAAAAAAACTGCTTCACTAAGCTCAGTTCTAGTAATACATGGCTCTTTAATGGAAACGAAAGAACGCCTGTTCCCTGTTTACACTCACAAACAACATGTGGTGTCTTCTGTGTAACATAGTTGGAGATGTTCTGCTGTTGCCATGGAGATGAGGAAACCTGTGATTCAGTTGTCAAGGCATTTCATTACAATCCAGTGTATAGCATCTAAAAGGCTTTTTTCTCCACAGAGAAATTTTGGTTCAAGTACTAACAATGTTTTCTGTCAAAGGTCATTTCTGTAATTGATCATGCTGAACTGTGTGGTTTTGGGTTCTGTGGCCTCCTCTGAGGTATATTATTAAAGCTGAGGCCCGCTAGGTGTGTGTGGTCTGTATTTGGCAAGTCTGCACTGAGGTTTTTTCTGTAGTAGATGAGTGACAATGGGAGATGTTTGCCCGTATGAGTTGTTGTTTAATGGGGATTTTCTGAGTGATGCCAAACCTACTGCTGAGTCATTTCACCTGTCTAACACCTAACACTATATCTATAACCATCACTGACTCATCCTGTGTGCCTGTGTGCCTGTAGTAATGTGTGTATTTTGAATCCCCTTGCCACCTGGACAGTACCTGCTCCTCCCTATCAGTGTGAGCACTTTGCCCTGATCTGGAACCAGTTTCCATTAACATCCTAATCTTGAACAAAGCTGGAACTGGTTTGAGATCAGTGCCAGAGGCCAACCCCAGCAGCTTGTGTGAATCAGTGCGAGTGTGGTGACTCCACTTTGAGCCCCATCAGCGAGGGAGGCAGCTGCGCGCTGGAAGCCGCAGAGGAACCGATGGAGTTCCTCAAACTGCTCTGGTGGTGGGACGAGGCCACTGCAGGGCGGATGAGTGGGGGTGGAGGGTGGTTGTGTGGAGTTCGGGTCTGGAGGGGGCGCGTTTGAAGAGGAGGAGGCTGGCGCAACAGGCTTGGGGGTGCACTAGGGGGAGTCGGGCGTAGTAAGGGTGGGGGTTGGGTAAGCGGGGGAGAAGACTGGCTGGCATTACTGGCTACTTCAGAGGAAGGCGCTGGACTGCCAGAGTCTGCAGGGGACACGCTGTCCCTCTTAGTCTGCATAGAACACAAGGATATTATCCATCAGGAAAAATACAACTAAACAAAACGTTCACTTAAAAGGTACAGGACATCTGGGAACATTTTTTTTTTATATCAACTATTTTGACGTTTTTACATTTCGCATGTCCCATTATCCTGCCTCACCTCATCCTCTTCCACTCCTGCTGTTCCGTTCAGGTCCTTCATAGTCTCGCTGTTCCCCCGCAGCACTTCCTGTTCTGCCTGCCATTCTCGCAGCACTTCCTCCAGATTGAAGCGGCGGCGGTAGCTGACGAAGAATGAGCTCACCTGACCCGCAGTCTTGTTCCCAATCACGTCAGCTATGGCAGCAAAGTCTTTACCATATCGTCTGATAGCTTCACAAGGCAAACCCACAACATTAAACTACATACATCTAAAACAACAACAACTTAAGATGATTATTCATTAATAATACTGCATGCATGTGCATGTGCATCTGTGGTATCGAGTCCAAGAACACTGACACCCAGGGTAATCAAATGGTGCTGCATCTGGGACACTAGAAATTCTTTACTTGCCAATATTTTCATTTGCTAAACTAAATTAATAGATTTGTCTTAATCTGCAAATATTGTCAAGTAGCAGGGAAAGTAATGATAATCTGACTTACCCTGTACAGCCAGGAGCTGCTCCTCTGTGGTCCAGCGCGAGTTAATCTTAAGAGTGGGCTGAAAGAGTACATAATGATAAATAAGCTTACGCAAATGCAATTTGCTGAGGACTTAATTTCTGTTTACATTTCAGTAACATTCCTCAAAAATGACTAAAATATATTTGCATATGTGATACTATAGACACATTTCAATACATTTCCCTGATTGAAAGAGAAACACTAATTATGGAAGTCTAAGGGCAATTGTTGGAGCAGTCAGTAACATTTATGCAAAACATTTTGTAGAACACTTTATTCACAAATGCTTCTTGACTGAATTCAACAAACTCCCTTCAGACTATCATTATTAGGGTTTTGAGTAGTGAGGTATTCCGTTTTCACATTACAAGGAAGCATGTTGAATTTCTTGTCCAGGAAATAGAGCATAAGCTCCAGATACAATAGATGGAGATCTAGGTCAGGAAAAAAACTGGAATATTCCTCCAACATATAATTTTTGGCAAAGATTGTTCATTCCTCTATCCATCCACCATTATTATCACACATGCTTCAGAAATAATCAGACTGCTAATGAAATCATGATAAACCTGAGTATAGTTAAAATATAGCAAAATATCTGATGAGATAGTGAGTGTATAGAAATAACTGACTGCACCTCAGTTGGTCTCATGGCATCAACACCATCTGCCAAACTCCGTTTGAGGACACTGTTTGCTTGCTTGATACTTTGAACCTGCATGGGGATTGGTAAAGTTTGTCATGTGATTAATTCTGGTCTGTATAAATCCATATCAAATATTGCAGTGTGTGTGTGTGTGTGTGTGTGTGTGTGCACACCATCATGCAATCATTACCTGTCTCTTGAGAGACACTAGCTGAGTGTCGAGTTGGCGGTTGGAGATGGTTCCTGACTCAGTGGAAGCCGACAGGGCGGTTATGTCTTCCTGATCCAGATGCATGCCTTTTGGAGGTCTGCGGCGTGCCCTCAGTGGATGGTGACGGTACTGAGCCCCCTGGTTCTCTTTGCGTGTAGGGCCTGACCTCCCAGAGCTCCTCTCACTGCCTCCTCCAGCACCAGAGCTCATCTTGGACTGAATGAGAGAATACATTTTAAAACACTAATATTTAACAGGAATAATTTCTTATGATTAGTGGTCACAACACATCATTTCTCTGGTTTTCACAGATATTCTTAACCAGCAACCAAAAAAGGCTAATAACTTAATAAAACCTATTCTCATGTGAATTGGTGGTGTAGTGCATCAAGAAAACACTGACTGGTCGAGCAAGGAAGTGCATGCCTTAGCATTAGGTTTGGGATGTGACAAATAACACTTAATCCAAACAAGAACTAGCACAAGCATGTTAGGAGTATTTTACTATAACCTTTTGTAAAATTTGTCTTCAAAGCATTACTGAAAACACTGACGTGAAAATGAATTCTTGGAGGAAGATATTCAAAAAGCCTCAGTGAAAAATATTAATAAACACCCGTGTTAATAAAGGAATCACAAGACTCATTTCATTGTAAAATTGGCAAAAATTATCCTCAAGTACAGTGTAATCGACTGCATTTCTCGTTAGATAAAGAGAATTACGTGCAAGTGTGTCAGGCAGATACCTATGCAAATGTCTATACACAACGCCCGCACACGCTGGCAGATTCACAGACTCAAGTATGAATCAGCCCTAACTTGACTAGACTGTAATGGTTAACTTTGGTATATCTGTTATTTTAAAAATCTCCTTTACATCTGAAGTGTCAATATGCCTTTTTATAGCCTTACGAAACAACCCTAATATTAGATCGTATCTGGTTGGTACGATCACTGTAACACTACATTTTCATAACTAAGCAATCTGAGTTTATGCTTCACCTCTTTCTTTGTGTCGATCTCAAAGTCACTGTCACTTCCTGGGTCTCCTTCTTCCATCTCGTCATTACTAACAGGGAGACATTGCAAGGTTAAGTGATGCTTCAGAGGACACTCATGGTTTTTTGCATTCTTTTGTGCTTCTCTTTTGGTTTTTCCAACCGTCTCACCTGTCCTCTTTCTCTCTCTTGCTAACGAGTTTGCGGGCCTGTCGGTCCATGACACTGGTGCGAGTCCGAGTCTTCTTCCAGGAGTAGTAGTACTTTACCAGACTGGAGATCAACTTATCTGGCAGCTGAGAAATAATAAAAATTACATCAATATCAGTGCACTATGGAGAATCTTAATTACATTAACATATAATTACTCATAGGTTGGCTACACATTTACAGCTCAGATCAGCTGCCTGACCTGAAGTGCCCATTAAATCAAAATCAGTGTTAAGAGCTTGTTGTGCGAGTGTCTTTGCATTGCGGACAATATGTCAGTATATACTGGAAAACAAAAAGACAAAAAATGTGTTTATCATATTAGAATATGATGGGGAAAAAATTATGAAATCATACAGTTCTTGTTCAGTTTGTGTCCAATCAAATGCTCTCTAGAATGCCTATGTCCCGCCCCTGTAAATAAACTGAGAGTAGTGCATTATAGTAGCAGTTAGTTAGTATGGGTCATTCATGTAGTTTTGGTCATGCAGCTTCCTGCACATTATTCCCCTTTCAAACCACCTCTTGTGTGTTCAAATGTTGGTTGTAGCTTGTGCGCTCATCTGCATTCATTCCCCTTTTAAAATCTTGATCTTGGCTTAAACATGGAAGACTTCAGTTCAAAAGCACTGGCTGTGATGCTATGATAGATTTGGAAGGGCGTGCTTGTGCATGTGCTCGAGGGGTCTTTTCACAGTTTTTATTTTACAGCCTCGTGTTAAACAGCAGTCTTACCCCCCTCCCTATCAGGAAGCCACTTTCTCTTGTTGCTGTAGTGGGCTTATCATGGGGAAACGGTAAAAGACTGCCGGTAACATAACATGATATGATAAACACGACCAAGTTCCAACGGGTAAATTGGTGGTGAGAAATCCTACACAGTTTGAAAATAAGCTCTCTCAGCTGCATTATTTCATCTGTTTGCTAAGCATGATGTTGCACATCTTGAATGCTACGGAAATAAGGAAAGCTCTTTGACACAACTTTAAAGAGCTGTAGTGAGGAAGCACTTCCTGTTTCAAAGGGAAATACTTCAATATACTGAATTAAATTAGATTAGATTCAACTTTATTGTCACTGTGCAGAGTACGAGTACAGAGCCAATGAAATGCAGTTTTCGCATATCCCTGCTTGTTTTGAAGCTGGGGTCAGAGTGCAGGGTCAGCCATGATACGGCGCTCCTGGATCAGATGTGGTTAAGGGCCTTGCTCAAGTGTCCAACAGCAGCAGCTTGACATTGCTGGGGTTTGAACCCCCAACTTTCTGATCAGTAACCCAGAGCCTTAACTGTTCAGCCACCACTGCCACAATCACCTCTCTCAAACCATTATAAGGCCACTTTAAAACTCTAGGGAACTTTAAAGAGCTACATGACAAAATATATGTAATAAAGATAATAGAAAACTATAAAATAATGAATTATTCTTAATAGTGGACCATAGGTCCTATTGAGTACTTGAATACTTGTCTGTATGACTCTGTTGGACTGAATCGGATTCTCTGGTAGGCTATAAATCCGCCTCTCTCCTGCACCAGCAAGCAGATGGGAGCACTATAGATTATACAAGCCATCTTCTCTTCCTCTTCTCCTTGCTATTCCCACTCTCTCACCTTCACTTTCTCCCCTGAACTCTCATACGTTCTCACTTACCATCTGCTGGATGCGGTGGAAACTCTTGCCATGGAAGCTGAACGCCTGCTCAAACAGCACCTTGTCCTCCACAGTCCACTCATCGGGAAAGGGCGTGAAGTTGGCCAGGTCAGCCAGGGACTTCTCCACATCATGCTTGTGCCAGAGCAGCATGCCCAAAGACTAAAGAAGTGGTAAGTTCAAGTTTGCTATAGTCTACTAAAAGAAGTGCTCCAGCCTTTCCCTTACTGTAGCATATGTGATCAGCAGACAAGAATGGACATGTTTCCCTTTCCTGAGAGAATGATGGAAAACCCATTTACTCAGAAAACACTTCTAAGGCAGGTTGTTCAGGTAGAATAAACATTTATGAGAAAACGGTATTTTACTAGACTGCTCTCGTAATTCTTCAAATGGATTTGCAAATTAAGCTCTAAATCTGTATAATTCATCCTTTTCCCAAGATGAATACCTTTTCAGAGAGCAAATTTGTGGTTATGCCATACTGATATAGACACTGTAGCTCAATATAATCACAGGAGTACCGATAACTGTAAGCCTAAGCAACCAGATTTTCTTATTACTGCAATGTACCAGTGTTCCAGTGTGCTAGAGTTGTAGGTTTATATTTGCATTATACGGTCACATCATTTAAACACTTATTGATGGAATTTAACACCTGCCCTTAGGCTTCCATTATAAGTGAGTTTCAGTTTTCTACTCTTTTCTCTGTACAGTGAAAAGTCTTGTGTGTAGTAATTTTCCACATGCCATAGATGGGCAGGATAGAGATCATGTTGAAATAGTGCTGGAGTAGTCCTTTATGCTGTGGTTTGGCATACCTGTTCCATATTATATCCATGCTTCTCTTTGGCCATTAAGATGTACTCATCCACTGTTAAGGACGGAATAAAAATGTTCAATGTCTGCTGAGATCAATTGGTATTAATAGTCACAATCCAAGCAGCTTCTCAGATTAACAAGTCTGATTTACATTAAGCATTTCCCAGTAAGTTTACATATAAACAAATTTTCAGTTATTATTATCTACACCATGTTTAGCATTAGCTGGAAATAGTAAACAGTTTCACAAGATCACTACAAAGTCTCACTTCTCCCCATAATATAATAAACATTTACTTGGAATGGCACTTATATGGGATGTGCAATTCTTTTCCAATACCATAACAGTTTATAGAAATCTTTCGACTCAACACTTACACATTGTATCAGACACTTGGCTGTTGGGTGACCACACAAGCATGCTTCTCTGGTCTTTCTCACTGTAGTCAGGCTCAAGCTCTGTCAACGTAGGACACACATCAGTCACACTTCTATTTCACTCGTACTCTGCACTGACGCTCAACATATCCATCTACTGTGCCACATGGCTCATCATTTAAGATGATCTAAGCTTGTTCACACAAAAAATATTAGTAGACATCTGGCATTAGATCTGGGTTTCCATGAGACTTCCTTCACCAGGTGTAACAAACAAAAAGTGAGTAAAAGAATTTGTTTAGTTTCTGTTATGTCATAAAAATCAGTTATATGATCATCTCTATAGGAATTAGGTTTTCTATTGCTACCGATGTGCAGCATAGATCTGATAAGAATTTCAACACATTTTCCTGTACTGAGAAAACAATAGAGAATGTGTGTACTCCAAACTCACTTTATATAATGTTGACACATGTAACTGATATGATATTGTGTGCTTGGCATTGTTTAAATAAGTCAGAAGAAAATGATTTAAAATATACTGCTTTCACGCACATACTCTCACTCTCCTTCACAAAGTCTCTTCATGCTTAACATTCTGTTTTCATAATTTTCACCTCGTCATTTTCCAAAACAGTTTCTTCTTTTCTAACATTTTTGCTAGCAGGCCACTTCAAACCTTCCCCTAAACATTTTTATTTCTTACTCATCTTTACTTGTGGTCCTATAAATACCCATCTCAGGCTCCGTATAGACAGTACAATAGACTTTCCAACTGGACCTCACAATATTTGGTAATAGGAATGACTATTCTCTTACACAAACACACTTCCTCTTACCTGGCTTGTACTCTGGGATCTGTGCCTGGTAGTCTGCACCCACACGAATCATGCTGTCTATAAGATAAAGAACACTGTAAGGAAGAGTTTGCTAGTCACACAAAGGGCAGTAGGAGAGATGTGGGTGGAAGAAAGAACGAGAAGGAAGCCTAAATAAAGCTGGACCAGCATCCAGTTACAGAATCAGACCAGTGTAAGACAAGAAGAAGCTGAAGAGTATGTTAAGAAATGCTGAAAAATATACATAATTAATAAAGCATTAGGTGCTTTATTACTAGGTTTAATAGGTTTGTGTGTGTGTGGGTTTGGTTGGTAGAGGCCTACCATGTGAATGTTCTTCATCACTGCTCTCCTCATCAGTGTGTTGACTGTTGCCATTGGTTGCTGTTTTTGCCCTGCTGCGGGACAGAACTCCAGATCCTGAGCGCTCCATCACTGACGGCATGGCTGCCATGAGTAAACATACGAAAGACACTTTTTAAATATTGGGATGGCCAATATACTGCATTTACCAAAATAACAGCAGGCAGCATGGTAGTGCAGTAGGTAACGCTGCGGCCTCTCAGCTCCAGGATCGATCCTGAGCTCAGTTTGATGTCTATGTGAAATTCTGCATGTTCTCCCTGTATCCCAAAAGCATGCTTGTAGATGGACTGGCTGCTCTGAATTACCCCTAGGTCTGAATGTGTGTGCAAGGTGCCCTGGACTGGACCGGCATCCCATCCAGGGTGTATTCGTACTTCACACCCAGTGTTACCAATATATGCTCTGGACCCACCGTTTCCCTGACCAGAATAAGGCATTTACTAAAAAAAAAAAAAAAAAAAAAATACAGAAACACGGTTTCAGATGACAACTTTCTATAGCCGTTATCACTGTTTAATTGTACAAATACCAAAAATGTGAACAGAAGAGGAATGAGAATTCTGTAATAAAAGATACTACCATAAGTCTTACATGCAATTCAATATATTTAATATACAAATCAAAGTACTGCTCAGCCTTGTTACTCTGATTGACCCCATCAGTAACAGAAAGAAAATGGTCCAGCTATGTACATGTAAACATTCACCAGTCTTCATAGCAGACTACGTAAACAAATACTAACAAAATGAAAAGAAATTTTTTTTTTCCAGGTCCAAACTTTTCCCAGAGCTCAGGGCTTTCCATGTAAACGACCCTTAGACTCTGAAAAGGTGAGAAGGTTTGCGTTTTAGCTTCTTCACAGCATGAAATTAAAAATGGCCAGATAACCCGAGCATGCTTAAGGAGTGTGATCAGTGAAGTCAGGATGAGATGAGAAGAGATGAGATGAGAAGAGAGGAGATGTAGTGGTCAGTGTGAGTGCACTTCCGCTCCGCTCCTGCTGCTCATGTTCTTCTCTGAGGCCTTTTGTCTACCGGGGGCTGCGCTTTTAAAGCCACACAAAGTAACCGACCCACACAGCTGAGCAACTCAACATTAGTCTATTAACACTCAGACACACACCTTCAGCACAGATTTAAAACACAAGCCACTGAATTTCGCTGGAGAAAAAGCGTTTCTCGCGCCGGTGGTTGTTTGAGAGGAGCTCAGCTCCACTCATTGTCATGGCTCAGCTTCCAAACCGCGTTTACAGGATGCACTCACAGTGCCCTACTTTAACTAATAAACCTGCAGAACACGGCTTTAATGCTGACACAAGTCATGTAGAATGGCTTTCACAACTTCATAATTTAATTAGGGCTGCTTTCAAGGTAAAGTCCTCTAAGTAGTCTTAAACAGTTTTTTTTTTTTTTTGGCGTCGTCCAACACTGGAAGCATTTAACATTTACTGATTGATGCATAAGCCATATAAATAAAGTTATTTAATGTATTAAGTCATTTATCACCAACTAGAACCAGCGAATAACCTCAGTTTGTAGGCTAATAAATCACTTTGCAAATTGTCAATTGCCTGGAGCTGTGACGTCACGCCCGGTAGTCGGTTTTAATTGCGCTATTTTCATCGAACATGGCCTGCCTAGGACATTATATATATATATATATATTTATATGTTACGAGGTTTAATTCTATATCACAAGCAATATATCTTGAGGAATGATAGCTCTTTTCGCTTTCTCACTTTGAGCAGAACTCCTCTGAGAAGTCACCTCGTTAATTTCCGAGCTGGTTCTCTCGTCCCCTTGTTCATTAAACATAAGGCTATTAACTCCACACGGCTCCGGAGCGGCCACTAACACACACGCTCCAATCTACACTGAGTGAGTGCAGGATGGGGGGAAAAATCACCTTTCTTTTGTCTCGCCTCACTTTTGGCCCTGTTCGTCTCTCAAGTCGGGGTTCTTTTGTGTAAAACCACGCTTTAGGTCCTCCAGCTTCAGTTGGTAGCTAGTAGCTGTCGTTCAACATTTGTGTTAGTTGCCAACCGGGAAAGCAGTTTCACACCTGGCTAGCTTAATCTCTCTGCTACTGAAACTTCATCAGCGATGGACTGGTCGCCTAACACCGCACTACAGAGCACGCACTGGATATTAAGAAACCAAACAACTAGTTAAATCCTCGATGAATATTCACTCGAGTCTCTCTCTCTCTCTCTCTTTCTCTCTCTCTCTCCCGTCCAACGGTATCGACTGCATGGAGATCCTCTCCGTGTGTGTGTGTGTGTGTGTGAGTGTGTGTATGTGCCGGGGTGGAGGGGGGGGAGCCACACCACACCCCACTCAACCATACAAGCCTTCCGCCTTCCTCGCCTCTCCCCAACTAACTTCGATGTCAGTTGTATAGTTCCATTTACCGGCACATACAGTCAAAGTATATCGATGTCAGCCTCCAAAGCAGTGTCCATACTGTAGTAATCTGCTCTTTTTCATTCTATTTAGCTCATTTCATTGACGTGTGTTTGGCAGCAGACATTAAGAATGCGAAAAGAAGCCATAATTCTTCCTTCTTCCATTTAAGGCATAATTAAGATAATTGTTTGTCTTTGTAAATGGGCAAATGTGCTTAAATTGGGTGGTGTGTTGGTGTATTCAGACTCACACAATAGACTTGAACCCACTTCACCTGCGCTGCTCCCACTGTATGCTACATCAGGCCGGACTACTTCCCACTGTACGCGCGGATGAATCTGTCAGCTGTGCATTGCGGTGCTGAGGTCCTCCAGACCTTTACTAATATATGCACGAAAAGACTGGAACTAAACAACTTGCAGTTTTGCTCTTAATTATTGGTCATTTTGACACGATTGTCACTAATAAGACTGAAATCCGAACTCATTTTGTGAGGTTTAAAGGAAGGCAAAGCTTCAGTATAAATATTTATTTTGATCAATCACTATCACAGTAGCACTGCAGATGAAAACACAGACAATAATCAGATCTTATAGTATCCTGTATAATCTTAACATCAAGGAATTTGTATTTTGAATTTGTCCACAACCTTCACACCCTTTTCTTCCCTTCCCTTCCCATAGCCACGGTAGGCCCAAAGGGCAGATCCCTGCACATCACTGAACATCACCATTTAGTGTGCATGGTCTAGGATTTCCAGGAAAACAAGGATGTAGGCAGACATATCAGCAGCACTTGTGGCACAGGACCCCTCCCATGTATTTTCTCTCTGTGTGTGTCTCCTTCTCTCTCTCCTTCTTTTCACCCCCTCCCTCTTTTGCAGGCAACATCTTGTCAGTTCTTAGCAGCATCATCTCTAGTCTCATTCTCACCTTAGTTGTCTTGTTTATTGTTCCTCTCTCTTTCTTCTCCTGATCTATGAATGCATTTGTGCTCATGATTTCTCCTTGCTTGCTAAGACTTCCTCCATCCTCTTCACCTCATGAGTTCCTCTTTCTTCCCCTCCCCCTCTTTCTCTCTGTGCCTCCTCTTTCTCATCTAGTGCTCCCTTCACTGCAACCCCCCCCCCCCCCCCCCCCATCACACACACACACACACACACACACACACACACACACACACACATACCAGCCCCAGTTTTTTGAATGATAATCATTGCTGCATGTTGCACAAGGCCCGAGTTAATTCCCTAATCTGTGTCTAAGCTTCATGTTATGAAGATCATATGCAGTGATAGATGAAGTCCCTCACAGCCTTTGTTCTCCTCACACTGTTTTGGCCATTTTCCTGATGGAGGCAACATCTTCATGCCTTGCAGCGATAAGCAGTGTGATGGTGAGGGGTATGAGTTAGTAAATGATTAACTCGTGTGTACTGGTGAGTGTGGCACTGGGAGCTGGCTTAATGGCAAAGTTTCAGTCTAACGGAAGCTGCTTGTTCTTCTGAAATGGCGCTGAACTCCCTGACCCCCCTCCGGAAAATGCAGTATCTCTCCCAGTCGTGCTACAGATTACCAGAAGACAAAAGGACCGAGGCGGAGCCATGCTGACAGCCTTCTGCAGGAGGAGGGAGTGTGGGACAACCATGGAGGATTCAAAACGATGGACACCAGCCTCCCAAGTTATCATGGCTCCATGTCGTTTATGTATCGGCCATAAGCAAACGAGGCATGAGGGCCGCTCCAGGAGCTCAAAGAAGCCATGCGAGTAAAGTCTGCAAAGCATGTAATCCCACCCCAACCCACCAAAAAAAGGATTTAAAAAATACCACACGAAACGTGCCTATATCCAAAATATAATTCGCCTTGAACGGCATTGTAGTCATAACTTGAAGTGATTACTTTTGTATAGGCTACTTACAGACACTAGTGCCACCTCGTGGACAGAAGAGGGATTGTATATAATTTGTCAAATTCTAGATCTGTGGTATTGTATCACATACAATGGAGGAGATGCTGGAGCTTTTTATTTGGTGTGCATTCTCTCACAGCAGTGACATTTAAAAAACCACCAGCAATATTGCTGATACACCTATATCAGCACCACACAATACTATGTCAGTATTAGAGCTGTGCTGAGAATGGTTCATCATCCAAATAGTGGATCCAAATAATGGGCCTGTGGTGGTGGCATGGTGGCTTAGTGGTTCGCACATTTGCCTCGCACCGCCAGAGCTGGGAGGTTCGATTCCCAGGTCTGTGTGCATGGAGTCTGCATGTTCTGCCTATGCTTAGTGGGTTTCCTCCCCCAGTGTAGACTGATTGGCATCTCTAAATTGTCCGTAATGAGTGCGTGTGTGTGCGATTGCGCCCTGCGATGGGTTGGCACCCTGTCTAGTGTGTCCCCAGCCTTGTGCCCCAAGTCCCCTGGGATAGGCTCCAGGCTCCCTGTGGTACAGAAGATTGATGGTGGTCTTTTACAGTGATGGACACGGTTAATGAGGACAAATTACAGGTAGGCTCCGGTCAGTAATTGTATACAAATTGTAAAGGCAAATTCATGTAGATACAAGTTAGCTGTACATAATAAGCATGTAAACTGAAAGTATATAGTCATTCAAATGTATTCACATTAAAACACACCTTTTTATTTCACTTATGTTGATGTTCGAACCAAGAAACCCAGATGGCACCACAGACGGCTGCCCCAGAACATTGCTCCTTAGCAGAGAAGTTTATCTGATGTAGTCGCCCATCACTTCAGGACATCTACAACAGCAGGGTTATGAAGCTCACTGGAAAGATTGTAGCTGATTCCTCTCACTTTGGATACCATCTTTTCTTTCCACTTCTTCCCGGTAGAAAACTCAGGGCCATCAAAGCCAATACAGTGAGACAAATGAATAGTTTTTCCCTAGAGCAGTGGCCATCATTAAGCACAGCAGACATCTATATCTCATATGTCTATATCACACTGTAAATATGCATATATCATTGTACAAATGTCCATGTAACAGTGTGACTACATGTACGCTTGAATATAATCAAAGAGATCTTTTAGCTACACCATGGTTCTTCTTATAGCTCCATTTATTTACCTTTTCCCCTCCCCTCCACTTATTTACCATCTTGTAATTGTCTGTGTAATTCATCTGATAATGTGTAACACACCAAGACAAATTCTTTTACCTTATACTTGGAAAAAAAAAAAAAATCTGATTTTTTGCTGGAATGTATTATAACTCCAGTAAAGTTAAAAAATTTCTGCAAACAAAACTGGTTGCTAAAACGGGTTCTGTTTGTTTCAGCTGGCCTCCTCCAGTTAAACCAAGTGGGTTTAAACCAAGTGGCATCATCACCAGTTACCATTGGAAATCAGTTTATTGTACATGCGATCACTTAGTATCACTGTACTAAATAGTTTATACAAGAAATTCTCTTTAAGATGCCCGAGGTGATTAATTCTGTCACTAATGTTTCAAGTCTATGTGCGTTATGCAGTGCCAAGCTGATGACACTTAATTTCTACTCTTCTTTTAACAACATTTCTAACTTTGTTTCTATCATTAAGCTGTGAAATTTATTGTTGTTTAGGGTTTTATGCAAAAATATGGCAGGAATGGGATTCTCAGCTGAGGTGCGAAGGATTAAAATTCTTTTCTGAAATAAATGTTGATCTTGTTGTGAAATCTAAATCTAACCATTAGGATTATCCATAGTATTACTATGGATAGTATTAGTATTACACCAGTGCCTTGACCTACATGCAGTTGTTCTAAAAATCCTTATTTATTAACTGCTTTATCCTGATCAAATGAAAGAAAACTGAGATCACAGGGAGAAAACACAAAACTCTACACAGATACAGTAATCTGAACTCAGGCTCAAACCAGGGATCTTGGGAACTGGGAGACAGCAACACTAACCACTGCAACACTCCTCTGCCCTAGATGCTGGAAGTCAAAGACATTAAAGTCAAACTACATTCTTTTTTTTTTTTTTTTTTTCAAGCAGTCAGTGTGTCTAAAATAATCTCAATATCTAAAAATATCAGCATGTCTTAAATAACCTAGGGTAAATACTGACACTTAAAACAACAGATGTAATTAACGAGCCTGAGGGAGGTGTGCATTTTCCACACATGCAGTGTGGCTGATGGCTGAGAGGCTACAATCCTCTATTCTTTGTACATCACAGGTGGAGAAGTGCTCACAGTGGTTACAGCCTGAGGTCACCAGGTACCCAGACCAACCCGAGTAGCGTGAGCGCTCAACCGAATCTCGCGAGAAAATGCGAGACTCAACATGTCGGCTCCCTGCCGCTGAAACGCAGTCTGGATACTGCAGATAACTCCTAAAAACAAACAAAAAAGATTCTTAAATTTCTGAAAAGTGGAGGAACTCGAGCAATTTGTGGACAGCTGCTTTGTGCAATAAACAATAGCGGATAACAATGGCGACCGAGTCACCCTCAGTAGGAAACTCAATATCAAAGGCATGCTATGGCAGGGAAATATTTAAGCTTCAAACACAGTTTATCGAAATAATTATACATTTCAAACAACATTAAACAAAAATAACTTTATTTATCTATTTATTGCACATGGTCTTAGTTAGGTCGCAGTATGTTTGCATTTAGGTTGTATTTTTAATAATTTCGGTTAAAATTAATATATTCAGAATACATACAATAATAATAATAATAATAATAATAATAATAGTATAAATTCAAAATGCAAATTAAATTGTAATTTATATGGTTTAAAATTAGTATAATATATCTGAAAAAATAATTGCAAGCTCAACTATTTTTCTAAATCTAAAGATTTAGAAAGATTTAGAAAAATTATTTAAATGTTCATGTGTAATAGAAATGAAATAAAAGAGGGAAAACAGTGTGTCCATGGTAGATGTTTTAATCCCCCGCAACATTTTCAAAGCACCCCTATCAGGGGCGGGGACAGACGCGGGGGACACTGGGGCCACGCCCCCCGCCTCCAACAGTCGCCACGCCCCTCTCCCCCACTTCACCTTCGCGTGATTCTGTCCCCCTGCACATGTCCCCCGAACTGACCCTGTGTCTGACAATCACAAACCTCTCAGCAAATTTTTTAGATGAACAACATTTTTCTAGATATTGGTTAATTTGGGCTGACTGAGCGGCCACCCAACCAACCACAATTAAATGGGGCTGAATCAGGTGCATTATATGAAGTCTGCTAGTTTTATGGGTAAAAAAGGGTCACTTCTGAGTGACTGATTTAGCACAATTAGCTAGCAGAGTGGACTTGACAAAAAGATTTGAACGTGTACAATTTGATTATGTTCTGGTACAAAAATTATATTACCTAGGGATGTGTTTGGCACTGAGCGTACATAAATGCACTCACTGCTACCAGCTTCACCACACTGTAAGGGAGATCCTTTACTGGTGAATGACAACATTAAACCTATAAGTGTACTTATGTGTTTTCATCCCTTTTTCTGAGAATGAAGATCCATCCATCCATCTTGCCCTCAAACTGCTAAACAGGTATAATACATCCAAAAGAGTAAGGGAGACAAATAAATAAAGAATGTATAAACAAATTTTTATTGGATGTGCAGTTACTGCATTCCTACTAGTATAGTAGTATATAGTATATAGTACATCACACGAACCTTGCTTTATTAATAAATAATTATGTTCTTGTGTATTTCTGTGGGCTAAGCAAGTTGTTTCCCTAACCTAGGGAAATTAGTTAAGCTGTATTTTCTGTATCAGTTTTGTGCTTTGTTTATCCTCTCTTCTTCCGGTGTAGGAGAGGCGAGCAGTGACACCACTAGTAGAAAATAATAAAGTAATCGGCACTTCAGGATGGTCACAGGTGAGAAGTCAAGGTAAATCAATGTTCGGGTTTAGTTTATCTCCATGTTCTCATATACAAAGAACTGTGTAATGGGTGCTGTGACATTTTTAGGATGGTTGGTTAGGTTGGTTAGGATGTGTCTCCCCAGATGCAGGGGGGGTAGATGTGGGGGTGCGTTACTTATTGACAGCTGAGCTGTCACTACCACCCCCCAACACCCACATTTAAAATGGCTGCTATGCCCCTGATCCCAGCTAAAAGTTACATGTTTTCCCGTCAGATTCTATACACAACAATATTGATTATCAGTACCAAAACAGGAAATTTTCCAGATTTAGAAACAAAACATGTTAAGGTCATTCATCCTCCAAACACCATTTTCAATTACTGTTACAGTTTAAGGCCAGTTGTACAATACAGAATCTCGGTTTTAGTAATGAGAATTTAGTTACACAGACTGTGTTATTGTTGATTGGATTAGAGTTAGGGTTAGCTTTCCTTGCTTTGGTGTCTGCCTGCAAAGATCATGTTGTGTAAGGAGTCAGGTTAACAAACACAGAGTTAAAAACAGTCAGTCTGCCTCAAGATGATTTAAAACCTTGCTAGCTAAGTGTGATTTCTTCACACAGTGAATGTCATGATTTAATTAAGTTGTTGGAAAGCTACTTGCTGTAGTGACATAAGCCTAATTACTTCAGTTTGTAATCAGATAAAAGTTGTCCACCAGTACATATCAAAACAGAGAAGAGTGCTTACATACTCTGTATACATGACAATGGACAAACTATTAAAATGTTTAAATGACATGAATAGAAGTGAGTGAATGAGTAAGCAATTATTTCCCCATCAGTGTTAGCGAGGACAGCAATCAGTAGAGTGAAGAGATGACTAGGCTTGTCTTTAAAGGCTGCAAGTGACTTTTACCTCCGATGATGTGGATTATGCTGATAATCAAGGTGAGACCATGTCATGCTTTACAATTTGTCAATAATGTTGTTGTTTCCATAAGTAGAATTGGTTATAAATGTATAACACTTGGGGAAATGTAAGTCACTTGGGGAACCTTTCAGTGGAATTTCTCCCTTTTCACTTATGTATACATATGTAAGGTATATAGGTGATGTTTTGGTGAAGCTGTACTCACTATAGGCTTAGATTCCCGTTCATGTCTGACAGGAGTGGAGCGCGATGTGGTCTTCTGCTGTTGTAGCCTATCTGCCTCAAAGTTTGATTTTCTGCCCAATTTGGTATTGCCAGTTCCCACCCACTGGCTAACTCTCCCCTATCACATGACAACTACTGTGGGGCAAACACATGCTTCCTTCGAGACCTGCAAAGCCAACCTCCATATCTTTTCAAACTGCTACTAATGCTGAGTCACAGGGCAGCGTAACACACTTTGACCTATTCTGCTTACATGACACCCATATTTGGTTACCGTTGCTTGATTGACAGGAGAGAGGCAGTAGTGCCAACCCTCCCGTCCAGAGAATGCCATATTTGCTCTCTTGACTCGTGGCCACCGATAGCTGTGGCATCGTTGGGATTGAAATAATGTCTGGCACTAACAACCAAGCCACAGTCAGTCAAAGTCACTGAGATCACTTTTTTTTTTTTCCCTATTCCGATGTTTGATGTGAACATTAACTAAAGCTCTGGACATGTATCTACATGATTTTTGCATTGCGCTGCTGCCAGAAGATTGGCTGACTGATTAATTGCATGAATCTGCAGGTGTTCCTAATAAAGCCATCGGTGAGTGTACACACACATGCTCATTCATGCAATTTTCCAATCAGCCAATCATGTGGAAGACTACATTAACTCAAATAACCATTCTTTGAGCAAATAAAGTATCACAGAATGCACAATATGTCTAACCTTGAGGGGGGTGGGCTACAACAGCAGAATATCTGGTTCCACTTCTGTCAGCAAAGAGCATGAATCTGAGGCTACAGTGGGCACAGGTTCACAGACACTGGACAGCTGAAGTTTGGAAAAACCTCATCTGGTCTAAATTAATTCTAAATTAGTTCTTGTGCAACCATTACCATCAAAAGTCACATAATTATGTGAATGGCATTCACCTGCATGCAGTTAAAGTGTCATGTGATCTCAATATAAATACATCTGTTCCTGAAAGGTTCCAGAACATACCTAAATAAACAGCATCATGAAGACCAAGGAGCTGTCAAAATAAATCTGGGATAAAGTTCTGGAAAATGATCAGTTAGGGTTTGGTTTTAAAAAATATCCCAAAATTGGACATGCCACAGAGTGCCATTAAATCCCTACCAAAAATGGAAAGTGTGTGGCACAACTATACCTCTGCCTAGAGAAGTTGTCCACCAAAAGCAATTAAGAAGCCAAGGGGAACTCTGAAGGAGATGGTGAGATCTACAGCTCAGATGGGAGAAATTGTTCAAAGGAGAGCCATAGCCTCGACACTCCATAAAGCTGAACTTTATGGAACAATGGCTAGAAGAGACAAAAAAGCTATGTGAGTTTTCCAAAAATCATTGGAGACTTAGCAAAGATGTGGATAAAGATTCTTTGGTTTGATGAGACAAAACTGCAACTTTTTGGCCTTGGTACAAAGTGCTATGTTTAGTGGAAAACCAACCCTACTCACCATCCTGAAAACACATTCCCCACTGTGAAGAATGGTGGTGGTGGAAGCATCGTGTCGTGAGGATGCTTTTCATCGGCAGGAACTGGGAAAATGGTTGAGGGCAGAATGGATGGAGCCAACTACAGGGCAATCTGCGGAAGTTCAGAAAGGCCTTGCATTATTTCTTTTTTTTTTTGTCTTGTGAGCTAAAGATAACAAAAGTTGTTTTATCAAGATCATGACTAATTTTTCTTGTGATCTCAAGATAACAAAGTTAAAGTTGATAAAGTTGTTTTTGTTCTCAAGAACGATAAAGGCCAGATCACACCAGATGCCAACAGACCAGATTTTTTTGATGTCCGTGAAAGGCACGTCAAACAATCCAGCCTGTCGGACTGCCCTTGTTTTATGCTACATCTCTTTTTCCACTTGTGTGTGATTGAAGTGTATACTCCATAGAAATCCATTTACTTCGCACTTACTGAACACTGTTAACTTTATGTAAAATCATAATGATGGATATCTAGAAAGATGAATAGTCTGTTAAGTGAGGCAGTGAATAAACAACTTATTTGTCTTTATTATAGTTTCATTATGGTTTCAGAACACATACAATGTAGATTAAACCACTATAATGGTCATGCACTGTGTACAGTGTGAATTTAGGGCAAGGTAGGAAAAATAATGCTCATTGCCCATTAGTTCCTGATTTTATTTTTCACAAATCCAGCACACTTCAACAGCAGACAAAATGAGAGGGATCTTTTTTATGGTTAAAATGGTGAATTTGATGCTGAAAATAATTTTTTAATTTTTTTTTTCCATCTGAAAATATTTTTTTCCCATCTGCTTTGTTATACAGTATAAGGCACAGTGGGTAGCTTTACTACCTCACAGCTCCTGGGTTGCCGGATTGATCCTGAACTCGGGTTACAGTCTGTATGCAATTTCACTTGTTCTCCTGTGTCCATGTGGGTTTCCTCTGGGTTGTCTGGTTTCCTTCCACCTCACAAAAACCTGCCAGTAGGTGGATTAGCTACTTTAAATTGCCACTAGGTGTGAATGAGTGTGAGAATGCGCATGTGCAGTGCCCTTGACCCTGACCAGGAAAAAGCGGTGGCTGGAGCTAAATGAATAAATGAAATTTGACTCTGGAGCACACTTTAACATTTCTTTTACCTTACCTTCCCACACCATTATGGGTTTATTTTTAAAAATGGAGCACACATTCTATGGGGGATCTATGGATAATCTGTATAATGTTATAATCCCTTATAATGCCTTACGCCCAAAATGTAATATTTTTTCCAGAACTCTGTGAATGTTTATGGGCTTCACAAGTATCTTTTGTTAACATTTTTTTAAATGTTGACAGACAAAACAGTCATCTGTAACAGGACCTTCTGTATGTACCATTACTAAAGATTTAGTAATAAAAAACGGAAATGCTGAATAAATTGTCGCCGTACACAAACTTTACTGAGAAACATCTGTCTTTTTTTTTTTTTTTCCTGTTTCATAAACCGCAAGCACTTTCAGGACTTCCTGTTCATCATTTAACTACATTATTCATGACTTAACTTATCTGAAAACATTACATCCATATTAAAATGTATAATGCTCATACCCCTTTAGCCTTTAGAGAAATATTTATTAAAACAGACATATTAGTCTGTATTGTATACATCTCCACGGTAATGTTGATCTAGAGGACTGGCCACACTTTTCCACCTGTACTTACAGAACGTGTGATGGTTAAATCGCAAATGACTCAGAAGTGAATATGTAGTGCACTACTGAGGGTGTACCGG
Organism: Pangasianodon hypophthalmus; assembly: GCF_027358585.1. Taxonomy (NCBI): domain Eukaryota; kingdom Metazoa; phylum Chordata; class Actinopteri; order Siluriformes; family Pangasiidae; genus Pangasianodon; species Pangasianodon hypophthalmus. The sequence goes on from NC_069713.1 coordinate 17,415,103, forward strand.
TCATGACTTCATACCCAACTTAGCGCACTTCTATAGGGAGTGCGGATCTTTTTAGGAGTAAACCGATGTCGTCATTTCCCTTAGAGTGGTTGCTGTGGACGAGGGGACAGAGAGAACGAGAGAGCGATAGGGAGAGAGAGAGAGAGAGAAAGAGGGAGGGAGGGAGGAAGGAAGGAAGGAAAGGAGCGAAGGAAGAAAGAGTAGAACATAGCTGTAGACGTAATTAGTTATCGCCCTGCTGTTTGGCGCCAACGTGCCGGAGGGATAAAAGCGGGATAAACGTAGCATGCGAGCTAATATCGATTATTTATATTCCGCTGCTATGTTAAGCTAGCCGAGGCAGCTAACGCTTAGTTGTGGTACAGTAGGCTAGCGTGCTCATTAGCGTGTTATTATTATTTCGGTGCATCAAACGGTAGCTGCCTGAGGACGCTGGTTTTCTAGCTTCCTAATATATTTGTTAACGTATTAACAATTAACCTTCTTCGAGGTGAACGTTTACCAGCGACAAAATGGGGGTGAGTTTGTCTTTCATTGCTAACTAGCGTTATGATGGGCTTCACGTCGCTTGTGCTAAATGCGGGCGGCAGTTTGAACAAAGACTCGCTGCTGAATCCTGATCTCTCCAAACCTGAGCCAGTGTGATGGTAGAGCAGCTCTCTTAACTCACATTTAGCCTTATATAACTCACTAGCGCTGTGGACCCTCGAGTGTTTTGTGGTAATAACATGAGCTTAGGTCTCCCTCTGATTTCTTACGGTTCAAGGCAGAAATAGAAACTAAAAGCAGTGCACTTGTGAGGCGTGTGTTAGCTGAGTGTGCTGTTGAACATGACTGAGTGAATGACTGCAGGGCAGAATAGGAAAGTGCTGTACTAGCATTGATGTAGTCTCTATTGTGCACTCAGCCGATGGAGGAATGCTGTGTTAGCGAACATGTGGCATGGCAGGAGGAAACACAAACCCGACATGTGGCCTACCACCAGCACAACCAGTTACTCTGATCTGTATTAACACCTACACATCACCATCTATTTATTTATAACTGCTTCCAGTCAGCTTCTGGTACCGAGTTTATTTTAAACGTGTCTCCAGTCCATGCTCTTGTTTCCTGCTTAAAAGAAATGCTGCTTCTGTAATTATTATTACTGAAATGCTCTTCTGTAAATGCTTGATCCTAGATCCTAATCTTTTCCCCCTTTTCAATACAATGCTAATATCAGCTCCCAGTATTGTCCAGTACTGATCTGATGGGAAACATCTAATTGTGAGTGGAAAGGACAAAGGAATTAGGAGATGACTGTTATAAATAAAAAAACAAAGATGATTTATACAGAGTCATGTATTTACATAAAAAACTTGTAGTGTGTCCATCACACATCACAACTCACATGTTCACAGCATAAAATATATCAAATGAGACCGAACCAGTGTTCCATGCCAGTATCAGATACTTTTTTCAGATATCCCTAATATCCCCAGATCTTTAACTCCTGGAACCATACTAAAATGGTTTTGTTGTTGTTTTTGTCGTTGATGTCGTGCTTTGCTCTTTTCTCTCCTAACATGAAAAAGGTGAAATATCAGTTGACACCAACTGCTTCTTACAAAAATGAAACAAATAGGTGAATTCACTCTGTTACATTACTTCCATGGCCTAGCTGTCTCAGGCACTCAAAGTCAACATGGACTGTGAACAGCACATCTTTTGCTAAATACACAAGGGTTAAATGTCCTGATGTCCTAGCCAGACACATTTCTCCCAGCTTCATCCCCATCCTCAGGATGAACTGAATCTGGATGTCTAAGTAGGGTAAAGTGCTCATCACCTTGACACTGCATCCTTTTTCCCTCCGCTTACAGCAGGACACTGTTCTCCTATATTTAATCTGCAGTTTACTGGATGTACTTGGCTTTGAACACTTGTCTTTGTCCTTTAATAACATAGATTCCCATGTGATAGAAAAAAAAAAAAAATCCTATCTGTAATTTTTTGCATTAACATCAGAGCTATGGGAGTTTTCGAGGGTGAACATGTGCATTTAATCATATAATCATATAATGAGGGGGAATGTGTTGTTCCCAACAGATCCTTTAAATAGTAGCCTCACTGTAAAACTGCATATATGTAGGACAGTTTATTCCAGTGTTATTCCTCTGGGGTGTCTGTGCGTCCTTAAAACATCTTAATTTGTTTGAAATTTGAAAATATTTGCCAAGTTAAATATTTGCCATCATAAGCATTTATTACATTTGCAATTCTTTTGTTTTAGGCTTGTGGTGAAGTGTGTTTTTTCTTTTTTCTTTTTTTTTTAAAGCCATTTAATATAATACACCACACTCACACTGGATAACACAGGGTCACATGCAAGAATGGGATACATGTTAAACTGAGGCTAGTGTTAACTACCTGCAGCTGACACACAGGCACATTGATCTCTGGGGAAATGTCAGTTCAACCAAAAGTGGCTAGACAACAGCAAATACTGTCACTGGTTAAAACTAGTGTCTTCAAATTACTTACTTTAAAGCTCCCTGCTGTCTATAGTTTTCAAGCTTTTGTAAAACACAGTTTCATAATATACATGCACATCTGCAGAATATGGTATAGTTTTGTATTTCTTGATGTAAAATACTTTACTTTCACATGAGCTGGTTTAAAGTGTCTTTATATTCTGTGCGTCACTGCAAATTAGGTCTTATATTACGTTTAAGCAATATTGCACAAAATTGTAAGTATTAACCTGCATTTAACGTGAGGATACCTACCGATACCCGGACCCTAGTTGGAACATTGATATTCCAACATCTATTTTAAACTTCTGAGTGCTTTGTTAAAAAATCTCTGTGGCTCCCAGCCCTGGTCTTGGTGTACCACTGCTCTGTGCATTTCAATGTTTTATATTTAGCTGCTCTAACACACCTACCCTCATTCAGAAAGGGCTAGAGAAAATACACAGGCCAGGTGTACTCTTAGACAATGGTCAAAATCACTGAATTAGCTGACTGATTTAGTCAAGTGTGCACTGATATTCCAAAACAACTGACTGAGGAAAGGTAGGACATCTGTTTAGATGACAGAGCTCATTTAGGATTGATGTTTGACAGTGTCTGTCTCTCTATCTTAATCTCTGCAGAGAAAGTCAAATAGAGCGAAGGAGAAGAAGCAGAGGAGGCTTGAAGAAAGGGCAGCTATGGATGCTGTGTGCGCTAAAGTGGTTGCAGCCAATAAGGTACAACATCTCTACATCCTGAAATTGAAAGTATTTAAACTCCTATTTGTAGTTGGAATTTCTGTCATTTTGATTGTCACCTCTTATGTCTCTGCAGCTCGAAGACCCTCTGTCGGCTTTTCCAGTGTTCAAAAAGTATGACAGAAACGGGTACGTGATGTCACTTTTCCACAAGTTGTTTTCTAGGCCTTAGAACTCGCTGATGGCCTTTTTCCGCTGATAAAATGTTGGTGTCTAAGCTGAAACTGTTCCGTGCTAGATCTCAGCATGTAGAAAATGCTGTTGGTTTGAAACCAATAACAAGTGGTGTCATTTCATTGCCATAACCGCCAGTTATTTTTGAGTGCACCACATTAAAATATGATGCAAACTGTGGGGGAAATTTAGAAAATTATTAGGATTATAACATGTCATGTTTTGTGATCATAAAAACTGTGATACTTGTAGAGATTTATAATCATACTATCCAGTGTTGTACAGAAGAGGATAGGTTGCCAGTTTTTAGCCTGTTTGTCTCAAGTTTTCTTCCTGATGTCATCTCAGGGAGTTTTTCCTTGCCACTGTCGCCTCTGGCTTGCTCATTAGGGATCTAAATATAAATCTACATCTGGATTTCTCTAAAGCTGCTTTGTGACAATAGTGCAAACACTATTGTATAGTTAAACACACTATACAAATAAAATTGAACTGAGCTGAAATTAATTCCAGTTGGAGATTGCAAAGTAGCGTGTCCTATTATGAAATAGTGATCTTGTAAAAGCTGTTCGGAATTCGCTATGAATTACAAATACCTTCTTCATAATGTTTACCAGGTCTCATCAGGATAATTATTTCTGCTCATTATGTCCTCATATAGCAAGGGTATGATATATTACTAAAATTTAGTCTACCTGCTACCTTGTATTTGTTTTAGATTTAGCTAATTAAGTGCCTGAACTCATTGTTCTCTGTTGCTGAAAATGGCTGTGAAGGTAGTAGTGAAGACTCCTAATGTATCTGTGAGTAAAGTCGTGCAAGCCTAACTCAGTAGGTTTTTTCTATAAATGCAACAGGTATCTTTGGTTATAACTGTTAATTTCTCTCCTGTTAATTAATGTTATTAACTGTCTAAACACTTTCAAGCATTTTCGTCATTTTTTCCAATATTTTATGGAAATACTTACTACCTTATTTTAAAAAACATTCCTTTAAGCAGCTACACTCAATAAATAAATAGCTAATGCAATTACATGGGAAATTGTTGTCTGACACTGTTTCAGTACTGTGTAGATGCCGAAGGATTTTGATTTCACCTCATCTGAAATCCCCCATCGCTGTTATTTTTACACTGCACAAAGATAAACTCCCACATGTGTTTACATAATTGTTTGGCACTTAAATGGGTGACCACACAGGCTGTTTCTTAAGAAGCTTCACCAGTATCCTGACCCACTGGCTCCAGTATTGGCCTTGTGTCTCTGGAAACAGTGTATGAAATCAGTATGTTTTTTTTTTTATATGGCAGGTTAAATCTGGAGATTGAGTGCAAGAGGGTGACTGCGTTGTCTCCCATCACAGTGGAGTGGGCCTATGAGCTGACCAGAGCCAACGTACAGACACTGTAGGTATTAAGCACACAGATTTTTTTCTTTTTAAAGTAGCTCTAAGTATAGATGTGTCTGTTTATCATTAGGTGATATATAATGGAACTGGTATTATGAATGTCTGCATAGATTGTGGTATTGTAGGACTAAACACATTATTTTGCTGATACAGGTTTGTGCATGAGCTGCTTATACACTGTTAAGGCTTGTCTCCATATATCATTTGCATTTAAGAGATTAACACCATGAATGTGACTACAGAGGATCTTAATGTGATTCACAGATTTATAGTCATAATATTCATGATTACCATTTCAGCAATCAACATATAACGGCTTCTAGTAGATTAAAGCAGGTTTTACAAACGTGCATGGTTCCTTATGTGTTAATGGTCCCTGCTTTCCTGGTTCATAGATATGAACAGAGCGAGTGGGGATGGAAGGAGAGGGAGAAAAGGGAGGAGATGAAGGATGAGAGAGCGTGGTATCTTCTGGCCCGTGATGCCGAATCCGCCCCTGTTGCTTTCTCTCATTTTCGATTCGATGTTGAATGTGGTGACGAGGTGTTATATTGGTAAGGTCTGTTATTTTCAGTATGACCATGTGTACCATGTAGTCTTAAATAATTATTTGCTACCAGCTTCAATTCTTTAATTGAGCTGTAACTCATGGTTGAATGTTGTTCTTGCATGTTCACACTTTAGACATCGCCTGTGTAACATTTGAAAATGTAAACGCCGCTGAAAGCTGTTAATAAACTAAACCCTTTAAACTTTTTCTTCAGTTACGAACTGCAGTTGGAGAGCAAGGTCAGGCGGAAAGGTCTGGGAAAGTTCCTCGTCCAGATCCTGCAGCTCATCGCCAACAGGTACAAATTTCCAAATGTGTCATTCAGTAGTAGAGGACTGTGATTAAGGTACTTCAGGACTCTGTATGCAAATACACACACAGGCACAGGGAGCACAGTCCTGAGATACAATGACATATAGAATGTTTGGGAAAGCATGTACTTCTGTCATGGACTACACTTTTGTAGACTGATATTTCTAAAACCAGAACACATCAGTTTTTTTTGCAGCAATACAGCTCTGTCCTTTGGAATACACACCATTTATGGTTCACTTCCTGCAGTTGGGTCGATTCAGGGGTGAATTGCTTTCTCATTGCAGCCAAACCACTCTAGAGATCACTTGGAAGGGGTCCGCGACCACCTTTCTCAGACACTCTGACTGGCTGTTTTGGTCTGCACCTAAGTGCGAATGGTGTGTGGGGAAAACACACAAGGGTAGGCTTGTGCGATATAATAATTTTATCATCCATACACTGTTTTACAATGCCACTATATCCAGTGAGATTTACTTGGAATATACTGTATTACCAGACCTGCCAGTCTCTGCACGTTTTACGTAGGAGCGCTGCAATTTTACATCAGCGTACACTAATATGAGGTATCACTGAAAAGTCGCCAAAAGAGCAGTCTTTTTCTCCCCAGTAAAACTGAAGATGAGCCCTCGGCATGTGAATCTGGAATGATTTGTACAGGTGTTTTGAAATCTGATATTAACTGAGACTGCTTGGAAGCCCCTCCCCCTCATCTCGCATGCTTTCAACTGAACTCGCGGTCCACCTTGCTTTCTGTCAAGGTAAAGCGAGGATGTTCCACTTTTTGACCTAAAAATTAAATAGAGAAACAGAGAAAATGTTGGCTATATGGATGTTGGACAACTGATTTATATTGAAAATGTACTGTTATGTTTTTGTTTGTTTTCTGTGCATTACTGCAGAATCACTTATAAATCCACCATCCAGCTGAGTGTTCACTATTACTGCTGCTGGCAGTTCCCACAGCACAGCTAGAAATTTTGTTACGCCCTCCATTACTCTCCTTGAACCTGAAATGATGGAAATGGTTGTTTTCCTATTTTTTATACGCCATTGTGTCTAGACAATTAAAATCAGTGTTGCACAAGCCTAAACCAGAGTTTGATTCAAACAAAGTAAATGCTGCATATGTGAAAGCACCCTTTAGAAAGACTTGAAGGGACAGTTGGGCAAATTTCACAAAACGTTTTCTTCATCGGATATGTTTTGTCTATGTTTACATCTTGATAAACCCTTAAGATCTGCTATTAGTGGCAAGTGATAGTTTCTAATGGAAATAACTAAAGGACATCTGTTGATTTGCCACGTGAAATGTATGCATTAGACGAATGTCCTAAGTAGAGAGTCTGCTACTGAGTGCCATTTTGAGACACATTTTCCATTAGCTAAAATCCTACTGCAAACTGGAATATTCAAGAATAATAATGAATCACGCATCATGACTCAGTGTTGGGATATGCTGCTGTCAGTTTTCTGTATAATTAATACTACATCCCCCTCTTTGACTCATTTTGCTTCAGATTTAATAGAAGTCTCATACTGCTATTTGAAAGTTTTGTGACTTCCCTTTTTGCTCTCTTTGTTTCAGTACACAGATGAAAAAGGTCATGTTGACGGTTTTCAAACACAACCATGGAGCCTACCAGTTTTTTCGGGAGGCCTTACAGTAAGTTCAAGCTCTTTTGCTTGCCAGATGGTTAATGTCTGTGTTTTCAGTTTATGATTCATCTGTACATATGAATGGTCCATTTACTTACAGTCCTCTGAAATAGTGGACAGTGTGTAAAGAGCACTCTAATAGGTGTGTAGGTGGAGAAATGGCCTGTTTTTAATATTGTGGCAGAGCTCAACACTGTTTCATTGTGATTAATATGATTATTGTGCTTTCTGCCTCAGATTTGAGATTGACGAAACCTCGCCCAGCATGTCTGGTTGCTGTGGAGATGAGTACTCGTACGAGATTTTGAGTCGACGGACAAAATATGGCGAGGTGTCAGGTCATGCGCATGCTGGCAGCCACTGTGGAGGCTGTTGCCACTAGGTGCTGATCTCGCTGTTCTGTTACGCGAACACTCCTCTTCTGAACCTCTTGTCAACAATCATGTTTGCCCTACGTTACCCCCATATTACATCCCCCTAAGCCTAGTTCAGTCACGCAGTATAGCCAAAAAGAACACGAAATGAACAGGAGCCAGTCAGAGTGCCACTGATATCTTTCAGTAACTGGCATTTTACAGAGTGTTTAGAGTGAGAGATCTTGCAGTAGATTACAGTTCATAAGTGACTCGTATAAGAGGAACATCATATATAACGTGAAATATGGTTTGGATAGCAAATCTCTTGATTGTTTAGTCATGTGTAATGATGAGGGTGAAGTAGGTGACTGGAAATTTGTAATGAAAGTGCAAAGCGCATTATCCTTCAATTACAAGTTTGAAGCACACAATGATTTTGTCTTGTATACATCCAAATTAGATCATCATGTTGGGGATCGCAGCAGATTTAAAGCTTTATTTAGAAAATGTTTGGGTTTAAACATCATGAAAGGTTATCCTATCATTAAGTATTCTGAGTTCATATAAGACCAATTAGTGATTTTGCAAGCTTTTGTTATTTTCTACCTCTGTGTTGGGTGTGTTTTTTTTTTTTTTAGTTTTCACTGAATTCATCTGAAAGAGTTACTCTGCAGGCTTTATAGTTAAAAATGAGAAGCCATGTGGCTTTTGAGGTATGTGTGTGTTAAATGGTGCTCATATTGACAGTGTAAAGGTGATTCATTTTAAAGCTAAAGCTGTGAAGCGGTGACTGAACTAGGCCTTAGATTAATCTCCCATCTATGAAGGTCCTCCTTGTTGCTTACTATTTTTAACTTAATAGCTGCCCATGACTTGAAGAAAAATAAATATATTCCCTTTCCAGCTTCATGAATCTTTGAATAACAGAGATGGCAGTAATGCTCATGTGACAGCTCTGTGTAGTGAACTTTACCTCTCACCTCAGGAACCAGCATGGTGAGTAGTACATCTACACATCCCATGATGATAATCACAACAAACGTCAAGGCTGGACCTGATGCGTTTAGCCTACAATTCTCTCTCTCCCAAGCTGCTGATCATTATAGTGAGTTCAAGGGCATGGCACACTGGCTGTTACTGCCATTTTCTTTCTATTGCTCTGTCAGGGTACTTGTACATACATTTTAACAAAATACAAGGGGCTTACCTAAGTGTTGTATTTCTTTAAGTAACTGAATACAATGAATGGCTTTGTATTCTTTATAATCACTCAAACTGGTCAGTCTCAGGTCATTCAACTAAGTAAAACCTATATCAAATATTTTATAACAGTTATCCCTATCTAATTGATGAAGGGGCTGATGCTTATTGCAACACACCCTTAGTTTAGAAAAGTACTGTCCTTTTTTTAAGTATCACAGCCTTCTTTTATCATCTCAAAACATGATTTTTTTTTTCTTAACTGTATATAATCTGTTTGCCATTTTCATTTTATTTGCCTTCACAAAGGTCTTTGGGGAGAAATTACATTGAGACAATTTAAAAGTGATGTTTGATAAATGAGTATTCCTGTCTCATGCTTTGTTGTTGATGCAGAAAGGGAAATTATTTCAGCTTTTGGTGTTTTATTTGTATGCAACAAATAAACTTGTTTGGCTCAAAATTGCTTCATTTGCTTTGTTTTATAGTGTGCTTGAAATAAATGATAAAGCATGATACCCTTTACCATTGTAATAAAAAAAGATCCCCAGAGCCCCTTATAATCACAGCACAGTTTTTCATTTAACTCAAATTTAAAAAAGAATGTTTGTAGTAATAATGGTAGTATAAAGTTAGTGAGGGAAATGTTCCAGAATATTGATTGGAGCTGGTAGAGATTTTTAGTCCCTGGGGCAGTCGTGGCTTAATGGATAGAGAGTCGGACTTGCAACCTGAAGGTGAACCTGAAGGTTGTGGGTTCGAGTCTTGGGTCCGGCAGGGATTGTAGGTGGGGGAGTGAATGACCAGCGCTCTCTTCCACCCTCAATACCACGACTGAGGTGAGACCCTTGAGCAAGGCACCGAACCCCCAACTGCTCCCCAGGCGCCGCAGCAAAAAAAGGCTGCCCACTGCTCCGGGTGTGTGTTCACTACTGTGTGTGTGCGCACTTGGATGAGTTAAATGCAGAGCACAAATTCCGAGTATGTGTCACCATACTTGGCCACAAGTCACTTCACCTTCACCTTCACTAATGTCCCACCCAGTAATACTGTGTTAGAATGTACAAGTAAAACTGTTTGGATTATATTATAGACACAGTCTTTACATTATTTATAGTTTTTTTTTTTTAAATACTCAAGGTTAGATTAAAACCAAGTGGCTTATCAATTAAGGTTATTACTCAGCTACCACTAATAATTATTTCTGTATTTTTTGTAGTCATATGTCACTCGTTAGTAGTTAATAATTACCTTTTTTTTTTTTTTTTTTTTTTTTTTTTTAAACAAAAACACTGTAGACGATCTGGTTACATGTTCCTGACCCAATTATAGACTCAACCTTGGGTCTATAGTTGCAAACATTTGCATGAACCTAGGACAAAATAAAGTCCATGTTTATTTACAGAAACAAGAGATTTAGTGGGTTAGGTTTTACAAACGTTCCTCAATTACTTTAGTTCCTTTAATTACTTAAAAATGAACAAATAGAATATGCTAAAATATAAATAGTGGGAAATAAACATATCAGGTCAAAAGTTTGCATTTTCCCTCTTGAATATGATAAAAAAAAATTCTCTCACACACACATACACAGAGAGGCTTTAAAACCTCATTGTTTATTTTCTGAAGTCATAATATTTCACTCCCTCTAGCTGCCAATCTCCCACATTCTTTTCTGACATGTCTCTTATAACTTCATTTCCTTTTTTCTTCCACTGTGGAAGGGTATTATTAATTTCTCTTTAAGTCTCAGCTGACAAAATGGAACCGGAACTACACTAATCCGGATCTTGTTCACGGGAACGCAATGAATGTTGCACCGCAGCGGAAACTGCTGGAGCTGTTTGAAATGGATTTTAATACAATGAACGGTTGTTCTTGGATACGGACGCTTCATCGCTGACTTTGTATATAAACGACTATGTCGCTTAGGCGAATTAAACAGAAATCGCAAAGTCTTTCTACTGCCTGGTCTGGCCTGGATTGATGATGTCGATGGCAGGTTAGAAGAAGCGCCTGTTTAATGCCAGGAGTTTGTCAAGAACCCAGTAACGATGCTTCATTAGCAACTAGCTAACTGGCTACCTGGCTTTAATGCACATTTTCTGCGTTGGAAAGACATCTCTGTTCTCATGTCAGACCACTGCTGCTCATCATGCTTTGTCTTAGGCTGCTGTCAATAAGCTGGTTGCATTCAAAGGAAAGGCTTGTGTGTCCTGGGCTGTAAGGTGAAGTTCACCACCCACTCTGTTTTTGGTGTCACCTCTATACAATGAGAATGAAGCTCAAACTGAAGACTGTATTCCTGCTCTACTTTATGGTCTCCTTACTGGGCCTCATCTATGCCCTCATGCAGTTAGGTAAGACTGGTGTATCTTAATTCTCCTGTCTGAAGCTCCAGTCAATGATTTATCCACATCGCTTACTTTAATGTAATCCACGGGTCATGTTTTTTTTTTTTTTTTCCCAGGCCAGCGCTGTGACTGCAGAGAACATGACTTGCCTAAGGACCGAACCATCTCCCAGTTGAGAGGGGAGTTACATAAGCTGCAAGAACAAATAAAAAAATCAGAGGCATCAAAAGCCTCCAGGCAGTCTAATTTGCCTACAATCTATGTAATAACACCTACCTATGCAAGGTATATATCAGGCTGTATTTCTGTGTGAACAACTTTGAGATTTATGACTAAATATTCCGAAAGGGTAAAAAAATTAATTCCCAAACATACTCTTTTCTTCCTTTAGACTGGTGCAGAAGGCTGAGCTCACACGCTTGTCCCACACTTTTCTGCATGTACCTCAGCTCCACTGGATCGTGGTGGAGGATTCTCCCAGCCCAACCCAGCTAGTGAGTAACTTTCTGGCTGATTCTGGACTGACCTACACTCACCTACACATGCTGACGCCTAAAGACCGGAAACTGCAGGAAGGTGACCCTCACTGGCTGAAGCCTCGTGGGGCTGAGCAGAGGAACGAGGGTTTGCGCTGGCTCAGGCAGAAGGCTGCTGCTGACGGGGGGAAAGGGTTAGCCTTCGACAGTGCTGTAATCTACTTTGCTGATGATGACAACACATATAGTCTGCAGCTCTTTGAGGAGGTGAGCAACTTCAGCCAAGACAAAAAAATGGAAAGATGGTTCATTAATGTGTACTCTGTATGTGTAATGTTAAAACATTAAATAATCTTAAATCAAATTTGTTCATCACTAACGTTATGTAAGATAGCTAAGCATTTAGGTTTTATGGTTAGAAGTACAACGTCATCCTGTAATAATTTCTATATCAGACATGGTGGTTCCAGAGCTGTGGAGCTTATTTTGTGACATCATCATCGCATCTATTTACTTTTCCAGCATTTGGCAGACGCCCTTATCCAGAGTGACTTACAGACGGTCTTTGTAGTCTCCATACAAAAAAAGTCCTCATGGTAGTGCAGATATGTCAGTGTTTAGCAATACGATTAACCTAAATCCCTGTTAGAGAGAAGCTATTGCAAAAAGTTAGTACAGTAACAAAAACAAGTAGAACTTGATGGAGATGCTTCTGCTGCGAACAAGTCTAGACCTTCTTGTTACTAATTTGTATGCCTGAAATGCCCTTTAAATATACTTCCAAAAGGAAGGAAGCTATTGATGAATACTGAAGGTATTAAAGAAGGTGACAAAGTCATCAGCAAAGAAGGAGGATGTGGAGGGGCAAGAAGTAATTAAAATGTTATGGATGTTATGGATATCTTGCCAGCAGTCACAAAGCAGAACTTTGACAGAAGAGAGCTGTATGAGAGGAGATCGGCATCAAATTATTTTCTACAGTTTTTCACAGCTGCAATTATTCCTCTCTGATTGTCGCAAAGCATGTCTGAAACCAAGAAGCAGGGCCAAAAGACTTTCTTGTTCTTGAAGAAAGTGAAAAGAAGAAAGTATTGATGAATGATTGTGACAGACTGAGCTTATCACATAGTGAGCTCATACCTTCCCCAAATGTGTTTTTTCCCCCAAAGAAGTTCTGAGAAATTATATCAAAAATATTGTTTCCTTGGCTCTGAATATGACTTTGACATCAGTGTTAGCATTTTCTTCTCTTCTCTCTTTTGTCTTTCTTACCCCGTCTGTCTGTCTGTCTCTCTGTCTCTCTGTCTGTCTCTCTCAGATGCGTTACACTAAGAAAGTCTCCGTTTGGCCGGTGGGTCTGGTGGGGGCTATGAAGTTTGAGCGGCCTGTGGTGGAGAATGGGAAGGTGGTTCGGTTCCACACCGGCTGGCGACCCAACCGTCCCTTCCCCATTGACATGGCTGGCTTTGCTGTCTCCCTGAACCTGGTGTTGGCCAATCCTGAGGCTTGGTTTGATGGCAATGCAGAGATGGGCTTCCTGGAAAGCAGCTTCCTGCAGAACCTGGTTACTATGGAGGAGCTGGAGCCCAAAGCTGACATGTGCACTAAGGTAGATTTTCGCTGCATAATCACAGCTGTAAATCTTTGGACTGTATATTAGTAATTGGTATATGTGTAATATGTGTGGTAATGTTCTAAATGACAGGTATTTGTTTTTCTGTTGTCACTGGGAAAAGTTTATAACTATATAAAATGTCTTAAAATATTGTGTGTGTGTGTTTTGTTTTGCTGTCTCAGGTGCTGGTGTGGCACACACGCACTGAAAAGCCAAAGATGAAAAGGGAGGAGGCTCTTATAAAGCAGGGGTTAGGATCAGATCCCAACGTGGAGGTATAAGCTCTAAGAACACTCTCCAGGAACAACCTGGTACATCCCAGTTACAAAAACACATTTTGCTGTAGTGTTAAACTGAGAACATTCTTCTTTCTTCAGTATGGGAGGTCCGTTTACTGTTGTCCAGGAATCATGACACTGTATGAATAACTGGATGGTTATCATAATTGGGTGTATGTATTTGTGTGCATGAATGAATGCAGTTTTCTATTTATATGTCTATTTATCATTCATGGTATTATGTAGAACACATGTAGATGGTCCATGTTTCTGCTTCATGCTGGTAAATGTTTGTCTTGTACAAAAACATGTTATTGCTATGATCAGGGGAGACAATAAAAAAAGTAATTCTGGGGTGGGGATGATTCCAAAGGGCCGGAGTTAGCAAGAGAAGCCAAGTGGCTCAATGGAACTATAGGGAACCAAAATCACCAAAAATTGTACTAGCTATATGCATCTTTCAAAAATGGCTTAAAATAAAAGACATTTTACACAAACTTCCTAGTTTTATTCTGAGCTTGGAATGTGTGCACATAGAAGCTATGGCATAGAACAATTCGTCTACAATTAGTGACTCTGTTGTTATGCACAACGTCAGACCCCACTACTTCATACATCAGTGGAAATGGACCACCGTCGGACCACCACTGTGCAGATATTTAGATGGCAAACCATTCTCAGTACAATGGTTACACTGTGACACCAACTTTGGAAAAATGTTGTCTGGTCTTTTCTCAATTTTCATCCGGCCATTTTTGGTGAACCTGTGCCCACTGTAGCCTCAGATTTTTGTTCTTGGCTGAAAGAAGTGGAACCTGATGTGGTCTTCTGCTGTTTTAGCCCATCTGCCTCAGGGTTTGATGTGTTGTGCATTCTGAGATGCTTGTAAAGTGTAGTTATTTGAGTTACCATCGCCTTCCTGTCAGCTTGAACCATATCAACAAGGTCTTTCCACCTGCAGGACTGCTGTTCACTGCATGTTTTTGTTTTTTTTTTGTTTTGTTTTGTTTTTCGCACCATTATGTGTAAACTCTAGAGACTAAAACCCAGGAGATCATCCGTTTCTGAAATATTCTAATTTTTCCCTCTTTATGGTTGGGTCTTTTAAACATTATAGTTTCACTGCTTAGAGTGATTAAACCTTTCACAACTGTATATTTGTTAAAAACAAGAACATAAAGTTTGTTTCCATTATCACAGAGTTATCCATCTATTAGCTGAATACACTATGACCTTGCATGGTGTGGTTGTGCTCATGTTTGATGACTATGGTCATGTTGCTAGGTGAGTAATAGCTCTGTTGTCTACAGAAGACATCATCAGCACACACCCCTCTTAATGACTCCTAACCACATCCCATCTGAAGCTGATGCTTTCCTCACATTACCATACACAGGCACTGACATGCACAGCTGCCAGACAGCTGCTGCCGTGGCTCACATGCATACTGTGTGATGATCCTTGCCTGAGGTTCAAAGTGAGTGGGGGGATAAGCTGACTCACCATTACTGAAATCCTGTCACATATGAGATTACTCATACGCTCTTAAAGGAATATTATCAAGGATTGACCTGTTGCTGCCTTTCAAGTCTTTATTTGTTAAAGGACACACCTACTGTTTCCAGGGATTTGCCACATTCCTTTACTACTCCCTGTCTTGAGGGCTACTATTAATTAAAGTCGACAGTTTAAGATGTATGGGGTTTAGAGCATGCAGATGCAAACTATTTTTCCCAATTTTAAGTCAAAATCTCATTTCCATGGCACTGATAAAATAATAAAGCCAATAAAAGACGATATCTTTCCTAAGTGAAACTGCACGATCCATGAGCAAACACGGCTGCGTGTTTTATGTGTTGCATGTACTAAAGTAGTCGTCTATTTTGTTTTGTTCCATGAGTTAACATTAATGGCGGTGCAATAAAAAGGCTTTTGCGGTCGAAACCTTGATTGTTGCAATGTGTTCCCACCCAAAACCTGTCAACATCCCAAATACTGCACATCCATGAAATCCATGGCTTCTCTGTATGTAGCAACAGAAGAGAGTTAACATTCACTGTCAGGGGAAAAAAAAAAGTTAAAGGTACATTTGTTTTCCTCAGGGTACAAGGGGATATATCCTCAAACACTACAATGGTCTTTAAAGTTCATATAAATGTATTCTCCAAAGTACTACAGTGGTCTTTAAGGTCCGATTATCTACCTTACTGATGGTCCTCTACAGATATATTTAAAAAAAAAAAAAAAAAAAAAAAAACACCTTAGTCACAAGCATTTCTACCCCAAAGCTCCAGTATACTAGCTCTATTCTGAGTGTTCACACTGCTCACATGGTGCTCTGTATTCAATCCTATGGGAAGGTACTGCATGCTTAGTGTACAAAATGTGTATATATTGATAAGCCTTGATAATTATTATCAAGAGCGAGGCCCATGGAGATTGTGAGTTGGAGAAAGTGATTGTGTTTGTTCAGTGACGACAGGTTTAGGCAGAGTCTGTGACGATAGTGTGTGAGTGTGTGTGAAGTGTGCTGAGGGAGTACTGAACACACACACACACACACACACAGAGCCAATCCCAGAGAGAGCACCCAGCAGGTAAGCTACTCACCTCTCATTTTCTTACATTCTTAAAACAAATCATTCTTTGACTAAGAGCCAATTGTATATTGCATGTAAGTGTATTACTTGATATTAATTAAAGGAATATCCACTGCCTCTGTAGTGTATGTGTTTAACACAGACTTCAGTGTTTCACTGGACTCAGGAAAAGAAAGAATAGAAAGCCTGTTTGTCCTCATTATGGAAGCAAAGTCTAAGAGAAGTTGTTGAATTTGTTCAATATTTGTTTAACCATTACACTCTAACAGATAGCTCTGACTATTCATTAAAAATGAATAAAAATGAATAAAAAAAGAAATTAATAAATTCATGTTTCACATAAATGTTAAATTGCTAATGAACAGCTTCCCATAGACTTTGTTCATAAGTGAGTTTTGAGCAAAGTTCGTTTCTCAGTACAGGGAAATGTGTAAAAATTACTGCCTGTGGTATTTACACATATAATACAGATGAGATGAATAAAGATTGGGTTTAACAACGCTGAAGACAAGACATATCTACAGCATACCATTTAAATCAAATGATCATAGAATGTGCTATATTTGCCTGCTCAGTGGATATTAATATGGACACGTAATATTACCAGATCTGTTCAGAGTGCTGTGTGATGGTAGGTTTCAGTCATACACACAATTACATCTTGGCACGAGTCACAGTTCCAGCACGACTAGGCAGAGTCAAGGTCAGTGTGAGGCTGGAGCTTCTCTTATCTATCAGGACACTGGTACTACCACATAGATACAGGGACACATGGATACGCCAAACACGCACGCAGGCACTGGACTTTGAACAGTGTCATGCTGATGAGGTGATCTGCACAAGAGATATATAATAAGTACATACCAATAGCCTTCAGAGCTTTCTATGCATCTTTGATATCAGGCTGAGCGCTTCTACCAGACTATTTACCATTTGTTATTTCTGAGATCATAGACAAAACAGAACATTGTTTTAACATCTCGCTTCCTGTCTACTTCTTCCCTCAGTCTACAGATAAGTGATAACCTCAGTCACTTGGAAAAATCATGACAATCGGAAAAAGCTCCAAGAAGCAAAAGGCTCCTCGGGCTCCTCCTTTCCTAGACCGGGCCAGTGGATTCTATGGACGTTTAGATGAAATAGAAATAGAGTTCAGGACAGAGGCGCAGATCACAGAGAAACAAGAAATGAAGAACGGAGAGCTGCCAGATGATCAGGAGCACTGTGTGTTAGATTTCAGTGAGGGCATGATGGAAGACGATGGGACCACCCTGCTGAAGAGGAAGCCAAGCCGACTGAGCCGGCGCTGGAGCAGGAAAAGCTCTAGGAGGACCAAGTCTGATAAATCGTCCCTGGAGATAGACAGCCAAAGGGCTGAGACTGAGGTGGCTCCTTCTATTAACCCGAGCGTGGACGTGCACTTAGAAACTCAGCCTGAAACAGGATCAGGCAGCAGAGCTCCAGAACCCATGCTAATCCACTTCTCCATAAGAGAGGAAGCTGATGATCAGAAGCTTATTTCTGAAGGAAAGGAGAGACAAAGGGAGATGAAGGGCAAGAGGAGACAAGGAGAGGTGGAAGGGAAAGCAGATGTAGAGAACATGAAGGTTGTTAAAAGGAACTCTCTTAGGAATTATCACAAGGTGAGATACCGCAAGGTTATGACGTAAGAGATCAAACTTAATCTCATGCCACAGATTAGTGATATAATATTACCTGTTTATGGCTAGTGAAAGAATTACTCAGGGAGGTTTTTTGGAAATCACCTAAGATATTTCTATCGATATTTCTACATTTGAAATAACAACTTAAATTTAACATGGTAGCAGAGTAGTAGTATGTTTTGTTTTGTTTTTTTTTTGTTTTTTTTGTGCCACACCTTCATATCAGTATTTCAATAAAGGATCTGTGCCAGCACAAATTACATTTGCATAAGTACAGACTTAAATACAGTTTAACTCCCTAGTGATGTAATCCGTATAATGAGGAATTTTTATGGTGGCCAAAGTTCCCTTTTCGAATGCAGATAAAAAGATGAGGTGTGTTAACTTATCTAGACGTTTTCCAAAATATGATGTGATCAGAGGCTTCCTCCTGTTGTTTCCTATTTTATCTTGTTTTCTTTACACTCTTTGTTTCATGTTGAACAACTGCTCCTGTCCGTCTCTTACTGACCTTGTATTCCACAGCCTTTTTGTTTACACTGTACATACAAATAGAGGAAAGGAGGGAAAGGGATTACAGAGATAACTGAAATAACACTAACTCTGCTAACATCCAGTATTCATGATTACTATATAAATGTCCATGACCAACTATATTCTTCAAATTTTTTTGTTTTTAGTAATAGTAATAATATGTGTATAACACAGTGTGTTTGTATTAAAGCCAGATTGTTGCACATGTCAAATGAACACCAATTTGTTTTTTTTTTTTAGGTTTTGGATAAAGCATTCCGACGAGGATGGGAGACCTTCATTGCTAACTTGTACAGCGTGACCCTCTCTCCTGCTCCCTCCTCTGTGTCTTCACCAAGCAAGTCTGAAATGGACAGGAAGGCTGCTCTTGCAGATTTTAGATAATATTGAATTAGAGGCTGATTTAATTTAAATATAAATTATACATTTCAGATGATAATTGCCTGAAAATGTGTTCATGTAGTAATTATTACATTTATTTTTTGTAAGCTGTATTTATATTTGATTTATCTCCACCAGAATTATCTTTGCTTGTTTGTTTTTTTTAAATGTTACTACAGTATCTAACATGGATCTTGTTTTAGGATGGTTTGTGTTTATAATCTGAAAAAGCAAGATCAATAACTTGAAAGTGCCTGTGAGGTTGTAGTTTTTGTTCTGACTTGGGTGCAGGACATGGTGAATTATGTTACTGCTCAATAAGCTTTTGTCCCACAGAACAAAACGATCTCACAAAACATAATGGAATCATTTTAGGACTTGTTATGAACGTTGTAAAACTGATTGAGCTGAGAACAGTATTATGGAGGCACAGGTCCTTGATGTAATTTGTCTTTGCTAATGGGCAATCTGCCATGACCATGGGACTAAAACTCCAACACTGGGAGCTCATATCTTCCTGGCTTTGACGTCCATGACTGAGCCAGCTGACTGAGTTATTTATATTGATCATAAAACATTTGTAAGGAATTAATGAACTTATAAGATCAGGACTATGGAGAAATAAAAAATATATATATTCATTATAAAAAACCTTGTCCAGTCAAAAGTTATTCTCTGGGAACTATGTCATGAGCAAGTAAATTAACTGATAGTTTACATACTCGACTTTAAAATGCCTAACACATTTAGGCTTACATGGTGGCATTAAGATACTTCCTCTGTAATAATTTATTTGCAGCACCTTATACACAACTGGGTTGGAGTCTGCAGTGCACCATCCAGTGTCTATACAGGCCAGGTACAGTAACTACGGTTTTCCCGAGTAGCAGATTCATGCTTCAAAGTGGATAGTTGTAGATCTTTTTTAAAATTGATTTATTTAAATGATTTCAACATTTACTAAGTTGAATAAGAATGCCAAAACTCTCTCTCTCTCCTTTTAACATTTATCCATGAATGACTTGGCTACTTTCATTATTTTTGTACTATTTTGCATTGCTGCCCTATTTTTATTTCTTCCTTTGCTTCATGTTTCTTCCTCTGCTTATGGTTTATGTGGATTTTCCTTGGGCTTTTCATGTAATTTGGATATAAACAGTAGCATATAAACAGTTCCTAGTTGCAGAAATTGGTGAGAATGCAATATAATATGTCTGCAATGCCACTAAAACACAGTTGAAACAGAACAGCATTTTCCAGCAGAATAAACAAAGAATTCTTCAGGAAACCACATAATGAATTTATCTTGCATAGTGGAAAGATTACTGTATATGGCAGCACAGGACATCACCCATCAGAGTGATCACACACACAAACAGATTCATATACAAATACATAATAATAATAATAATAACAATAATAATAATAATAATTGTTATTATTGTTATTATTATTATTATTATTATTAACAGTGGGCCTTCTCCAAACTGTTGCCACAAAGTTGGAAGCACACGATTGTATACAGTCGCCATTGGATGACAATGCCCCTGTGTACAATGTGAAGTCCATCCATAAAGAAATGGTTTGCCAAGGTTGGAGTGGAAGAACTTGATCGGCCTGCACAGAGCCTTGATGTCAAAATGTGCACCAAGCCACCTGGCTCAACATCTTTACCTGACCTCACTAATGCTCCTGTGGCCTGTTTGTTGTCAGGTTTATTTAAAGATCACATGTACCCATCTCAGGTTTGTTTAAAAATAACCAGTACCCTAGGGGTGTTTGAGGAGAATATGTACCTGTTTGTGGGCAAGGTTGTGGCACAGAGCTCACTGAGGACGCAGATGTGGAGTTGTTGCTGGATGCTAGTGACACGGTGGCTAGTGAGTGCGCATTCTACTGGCACTGTTCCCTCCTGTGCATCATGAAGGCAGGTGACGAATTAAACTCCTTCTCACACAGTTCCACAGAGGAAGTAATCATCTACAAAAAAAAGTATAAAAAAAGAATTCATTAATTAAATCATTATCACATGGATTATCACATGGATCATTTGTAATCTGCTGCTTTCTTTACTGACATACAAACATTTTTCTGTAACATTTCAAAAACTAATGTTTGGAATTCTAAAATATATAACAAAGTTTGTACTGAAAAGAAATAGGGTGCATAAAACTTTTGCACAGTACTGTGTATGTATATATAAAGTATATACATATATATATATATATATATATATATATATATATATATAAATTAATAAAGCAATCTAGTTACTAAAATAGAATTGTCCATGGTAATTGATGCTGTTCCTAATGGAGTGTACTATACTTACATGTCACAATATACTAAAATGTCAAGAGCTGTAATATCTGGAAATGACAGATACAGTCCCCTCCGAAAGTATTGGAACAGCAAGGCTAATTCTTTTGTTTGTGGTATACACTGAAGACATTTGGGTTTGAGATCAAAAGATGAATATGAGATTATAGATCAGAATTTCAGCTTTCATTTCCTGATATTTACATTTAGATGTGTTAAACAACTTAGAGCATGGTACCTTTGGATAGTCAAAGTAAATTAAAGTAAAAAAAAAAAAAAAACCACAATATTTTTTTGCATATGCCTTGATTGAAATAACTGCATCATTAGCTAAAAATGTAAGTGACTGGAGTTTAATTGTAACTGAGGCTTTTTTTTTTTTTTTTTGGAGAACCCAAGAAATAAGTGGGGAAATATTCACAGTGTGCTGTGCAGTGCACGAGACCTGCAGCACTTCCTGACTGCGCCGCCATTACGCTGATCAGCCTCATCTCTCTCTGCTGAGTAGCAGGAGAGTGTAGGACCTACTGACCAAGTTTCATGTCTGTATCACATACCGTTTGGTCTGCACAATCAGTTTTATTGAAGAAAAAAAAATAATAAGAAGAGAAGAAAAATGCTAACAAAAACAAGAAGATAACAAAAATAAGAAAGGAAAAATCCTAACAAAAGCAATTAGGTTTCAGCGTCTTTGGTGCTTGGACGAAGAAGAAGAAGAAGAAGAAAATATTAATAATATTTGTTTGTATTCGTATTGACATTCATGCATGAATTCTGAGCTTTGGAAATATAAATGTATTTGTCAAATCATAAAGAGCTTCCTTCTCTTTATGGAAGTGTACTCTATAGGTTATAATGTCTAATGCAGTGAGCTCTTTGTCCTGTAGAGGGCTGTTTGAGACTGTATCAAGTCGAGCGTGAGCTTTACCGGAAGTGACGTATAAATAGCGTCTCAACTAAAAACTACGAACTTTAACCTGTTTAATATTAATGAAAGTTTTATATCGAATGTGCTTTGTTAAATAAATAATCGCGAAAACAACACACTGGGTTAGGAAATTTTAAAAGCGGTTGAGACTTTTATGTAGGACGGTTATAAAGGGGGCGTGGTTTAGGGGTCTGATAAAAAGCTGCACCGCCCTCTGCTCGGCCGTTTTCCTGCAGCACGCGCTGAGGTAAGGTGGTGTACTTGTGTATTATTCTTTGTAAATGTGGCAAAAAAAAAGGATAGTTCTTGGTCTCTGTTTGTAATAATGCTTAAGCAGTTAAGCCTTGTGGAGATATCTGCGCAGTAAATTTTAAGTATTTGAATGGTTATATAGTTAGAGTTTTGCAGTGAACAGGCCCAAACCGAGTCTCAATCTGTCTGTTCCTCTTTTGGAAAGATTCACAATCCGAGGCCATCTTGTACCTGTTTGTGCTAATCGCTTACATTTTGACTAAAGCGTTAATGTTAATTTGGTGGTGCATTATTAGGAGCGGGTATTGACTTTTTTTTTTTTGCTTTCTTGTCTGGTTGAATGACTTTGCTGAAGTTGTGCATGCTGCAGCCATATCAGATCTCTCAGTGATGATAACTTTCACAGACCTGTACTGAAATACTGTGATTGCAAATATAATATCTGATGAGAGACCTTTTTATTTTTTTTTTCTCCTTCAATATCCAGTGTTGGGTAATTAGTGAGGCAGAGTTTCTCTCGGGCCTCCACATGGTCCTCCAGGCCCCTGACTAACCATGCTCTCTCTTCTTGCAGTTAGTCTGCTGGAGCTGCAGCAGCTGGCCAGGTGTGCATTCCTTTCCTTTCTTCTCAGGTTAAGTCAGAGCAGGTCGCTTGCTCTGAGTTTAATATACAAATTGGGGTGATTGTTGCACTGCTGTGATGAGTCTTGAACTCTCTCTTACTGAATTCTGTTGAGGATTCAATGTTTTATTCTGAGTAGTTAATCTTCATTATATACATTTCGTATGGTCCTGTGCATTGTGATCAATTTGTGAAATATTCTTTGCAGCATCTTTGACCTCCTGGTCCGGTTTGCTGTTAAAAGGTCGGTTTCATTATACTCTAGGCTTTTTGTCTTGTTTTGGGTTTTTATGATGAATTTATTGACAAGCATATGTCTGAATTTCAGTGATGCTCCCTTTTAAATCTGAACCCTTTCCCTGTTAATGTGACTGGAGATATTCTGTGCTTTCACTAATTTTTTTTAATTTATTTTTCTCTTGAACAGAAAGATGTTTATCTCAAGACTAACTTCTCAACAGCCCACTGTGCAGTGGGTGCCGATTTGTAAGTAATTTCTTTGCACTTAGGTTTTCAGTGTGAAATCTCAGACATGAAGTGTCTGAAATGATTAAGTGGGTTTCATCCCATCATTTCTGGACGGCCACTCGGTCAGATGGCATTCTAGTCACCAAAGTCTGATCAGACAAATGTTGGTGTGTAGGTCAGAATTCAGTCACATAACCAGACTCTTGACTTTTTTTTTTTTTTTTTTTCCCCTTTCTCAACAGTGGCTGCAGACTGCATGTCCTTGAAAGACTATAGGTGGTGAGTACATGTTCATGTTTTCACTTTTAAACTGCAGTCTGAAAGGATGAACTGGGTTCTACCCATTAACCTTGTGGACGGCATTATTGTCCCATGGCATTTAAGTCACCAAAGCACTGATCAGACTGCTCATAATGCTACTTGCTATAGTGAAAGTGATTGCTTCATCTCAACTAGACTGTCTTTGTCTTGCAGATGCTGTGTAAAGTGAAAACCTGTTGCTGAACATGGCTTTGGCCAGTGGTAAGTCTTGTACTTTAACCAATGTTTAATTTTGTTGGTCCTGTCTCAGTGATGTGGCATTTATTCTTAGCTCAGTTTGAACCCATGTGAAAACATTGAAACATCTGAGAGATTGAGATTCAAGTGTCATAACTTGTTTTGTATGAATTTATTTACAACAGTTTTCTATATTGCTTTCTTCAGATGAGTTCTTTGCCTGGAAGGCTGAGGATGTTTTCAGATAGGGGTAAGCAGATGTTCTGGTTGCACTGAAGTAGCATCAGAGTTTGAGATTAAGTTTTGGCTTTTACTTTGGTAGTGATATTTACATAAACTGCATTAATTTGTGTTGGGAATGACTCATTTACCCCAACTTTTCCTTTCTAAAGGCTAAATGTCCTTGCCAATTAATGTGTAGGAGTAATTTTTAT
The DNA here is from genome assembly GCF_027358585.1 of Pangasianodon hypophthalmus. Lineage (NCBI taxonomy): Eukaryota > Metazoa > Chordata > Actinopteri > Siluriformes > Pangasiidae > Pangasianodon > Pangasianodon hypophthalmus. The sequence continues at coordinate 17,439,437 of NC_069713.1, forward strand.
TGCACTGAGCAAACCGATGTGAACTGCACTAAAGATTTGTTTTCAGATAGCTCTAAAGCGTTCTTTAAAAAAAAAAATTGCTGTTTGCGTTCATCTACAGAGTTATCCCTCTGAAGCACAGATGTTTGGCAAATTGAGTTCTTGGCTCAGAAGTGCTCGCTTGGCTACAGTTGTCATGGTAAATATCAATTTCTTTATAAATTGCTTTATAAATGGTTCTGGTCTCGGTGATGAAGATACTTAGCTCACTTTGACCCACTGTGAAAAGTTACGAACACCTGAGAGATCTGTCTGCTTTCCATGCTACCTGACCTGCCTGGCCAGATCTGTCCTTAATCCTTTTTGTCTTGTTTACAGGGTTGCTTTTTTTTCCTCTCAAAAACAGGCAAACTTGGTTTACAGTGGATTCCAGGTATGTCACTGAAGCTTTTTCATGTCTGTTTGAACATTCTGCATCTTATGATGATTTACTTTGGAATCTCGTTCGTCTGAACTCCTGTTGAGAATTTTTTGAAAACTGACGATGCTTGAATCTGTTAACATTTGATTTATACTTAAGGAAATGCAGAAACTAATTGTAAACTCTGTTTAAGGTGGGCCTGGCAGTTTGTCTTAAGCAGGTGAGAATCTTAATTTTAGATTAAAATATAAAAATGTTGAGTTAATGTAACATTGAGCAGTTGCTGGACCTTATGATGAAACTTGCACACGTCTTACGCACTGTGTTAACACCAGAACCTGAAAAGGTGAACCCACTGGTGTTGCCAGGGCAACAAGGGGATAGTTTGTTGGGGTTACCAACAGTCTGATAGTCTAGCTGCAATTTTAATTTACGCTTGTCTGGAGCTTTACTTTGTCTCATGCAATGTCTGTTTTTGTTTTAGCTGAAACTGGATGACCCTGGGTGTCCTTTGGAACAAACATTTCCTTGAGGTAGGTGTGCAGGTGGAAAAACTTGAAATGAACTGAAAACTGAAGAGATGATGAGTAATTTATACCGCCCCAGTCTGATTGTGATCTGACTGATTGGTACCCCTCTGATCTACCTGCTCAAATCCAAAATAGTCAATGACTGTTACCCAGGGTCATGTCATAAAGCTGAGCTGGAGTCCCTAGAATCACTGGATCATTTTTCCACTAGTACTTGTTGACTGACTTTTAGTTTATTTAAAAGGAACATCTTGTCTTTTCCTCTAGATCTGTAAGCCTGTGCATGAAGATACTGGAGCTGCCCTGAATAAGGTTTGTATTTAATGTTGTCTTGGTGTTGTACAACTCTAGGCTGAAATGATGATTTTGAGATTACCGCCCCAGTCTGATGTATAGTGACTGATTGGTACCCCTCTGATTCCTACAAGGTGGACATGATGTAGTTCAATGTATTGGATTTCTCTAAACTTTTTTTTTTTTTTCTTTCCCCTTTTGCAGGTCATCTCCGCTTCCACTGTACAACTAGTCAACTCGGTGAGTTGCTTACTTATTCCTGCCGTAAACTGCAGTAATAAATGAAGTGATGAATAGTGATACCGCCCCAGTCTGATTATAATCTGACTGAATGGTAATCCTCTGATATAATGTTATGTATGAGCAAATGCTTTACATGCAAGTGAACAATATTAAAATCTAGTCTTCTCTTTAAGGTGCTGGAGGCCATGGACATGAAGTTATGCCTGTAAATGCTGTAAAGACTTAATAAAGCTCTTGAGTGAAATTATTGCCTCTTGTCTTCTGTGGTGCTGTGATTCCGACATGGTGATTGCATCATTTAAACCAGCAGGCAAAGCTTTTAAGACCTAGGATATTCTCCTTCCAAACTGGAGAAGTTACTTGCACTAGGCTTCAGCTGAAAGCTTGACATGTGCTAGGTTATGTAATGTTAGTTTGGGGGAGCAGAAGTGTCTTCCATGTATTTAAATTGTTCCATGGATGTAAATAAACCTGAATACTCCTGGCAGATGGATATGACCGGAATGGGCAAGTGACCTGTTCAGACATATTTGAGGGGGCTAATATCTTGCACAGACTAGTTCAGACTTTGAGTGGTAAGATGACTTGCGTTTGACACTGGTTGTATATTTTGGTCCATTTCGTGTGAGGGTGAGAATCTGTTTATTGCACATGAAGTGGCAAATGTATAATTCATGATCTCCATTTACTGTTGGTGCTTACCAAGTGTCAGTTCCTTTAGAAAATTAATTTGATTCTAACTTGTTGCACTTAAGGGTGAGTCGAGTGAAAACCTTGTGTAATGGATGGGGTCGCGTCAAGTTGCATCAACAACTTAATGAGTGGCATAACATGGTGACTCAGACTCTGCAAAATGCACCTTAAAACATCACCTGTTCTAGTGATTCTACAGTGTTGGGTTCACATTCTGATTAATCAAATTGCTGGGTTTGGAAAGGAAAAAAATACATGTAGTTCCAATAATATTGTACAGCATGAATGTTTCCACAAGGGGAAAGAGTCTAGAACTGCAGTTGGAGGATTTACAATGATAACTAAGTTTACTTGCTATTAAGGAAATATCCATGCTGGGGAAGCAATTTTCAAGAAACTAAATGTCAAGTCTTTCAAAATTTTATTTTGAAATGATCACTTTACAAGCAGTGCAGAAATAATTTGATAAATGCATAAACCTCTGAAACCATATGAACAGCAAACAGTGGCCATTGGCTGAGGTTCAGGCATTAACAGCTTAAACACTGAATGCATTTCTCAACTTAATCCCAGAATGGTACAATTTGAACACTCTACAGTTTTCTCCTTAACACAAACATTTAGCCTTATGTGGGTTATGTGGCAACATGAGGCTAAAATAGGTCCTTAATAAAGGCACCAAGAGTGTTGCACTGTTAATGTTACTGATCTGAAAGGAAAAAAAAAAACAACTATAACCATGCACACTGGTGCATTAGTTATGATGCCTCCTCAGGGTTATAACCATAGATAAGATGCTGTTTCTACAGTTATATCACAACATTAAAATACAAGGCTCTTTTCTCAGTCTGCTGTAAAAATGCGAGCACCGATGTCATCCAGGAGCCAGTCTACGCCTGTCAGGAGGTTCTCTCCAGTCACTGCACTGCAGCCCACTATACACCAGTGATGTGTCTTAATCTCATCCAGAGCTAGCGCCTGTCAAAATAAGAGATTGTTATTCAGGAGTTTTCCTTTGGTCCAATAGGTAACTCAAGTCATGATGCATTTGACAAGCAATAAATTTAAAATATCCCTGTATTAAAAAAAAAACATGCCTGATTATGATTATACGTGGTGCTTGGAAGAACCTCCATGGACTGAATCCATCGCGTGTTATATATGCATATACTGCTATATACAACTCTAAAAATATGGACAATGCAAATCAAGACTCTGATACAGGTTAAAGCAACCTGTGACAAATGCTAGCTATTAGAGAGGGCAGGGTGAAATGAGGGTGTCTCCAAATTGCAAATTTCCTTTAATATATCATTTTAATACTTTATAATTACTATAAAGATGTATTGCATAACTGAAACAAATGACATTTAGTGCTGTGACCATGTAGCACTGAAAAAGACAATAGCTAGGCTGGATGTCTGTAATGAGCAGTTTCAGTCCACAGCACTGCAGATTAGCATTTTCTCATTTGTAATACACACAATTCAGCCCATATGAAGCCCTTTATCAAAGCAATTAATTGCAACTACCCTGGGCAGGGCAGTGACTCTCTAAACCTGAATTATTGCACTCCTGGTTTTTAAAAAAGAAGAAATATTGACCTCTCTGATGGCATCCTTAGACAATGCACCAGGCAAATCCTGTTTGTTGGCGAACACTAGGAGGGTGGCTCCTGCTAGTCTCTGGTAGAAGAAATGAATAGAGTGTAGAGAATAGAAAGTGAACAAGTAGACAACAGTGGCTGTGAAAGCAGTCAAAAACTTTTAAAAATGTGCTTAAAATAAATAGAACTGGGTTAATTTTCTCACCTCCTCCAGTAAAAGTGCACCGAGTTCCTTCCTGCAGTCCTCCAGTCTCAGTCTGTCTGCACTGTCCACCACCCACACCAGTCCATCTGTGCTCTCAAAATAATTCCTCCAGTACGACCGCAGTGACCTCTGACCCCCCACATCCCAGATGTTCAACTTGAACCTATTTCCATGTGGGAGAAATGAGAACATTAATAAACTATACTAAGATAATTAAAGGTAAATATCACAAGTGTATAACATATGGGTGACATAGTTCAAACTGGTGCATTAAAGGTAAAGTCCATCCTGAAACACATTATATACACTTACCTAGCACTTTATTAGGAACACCGGTACATCTAAGCGTTATCTAATTATCTAATCAGCCAATTGTGTGCAATGCATAAAATACGGTCCAGCAGCTTCATGTAATGTTCACATCAAACATCAGAATGGGGGAACAAATGTGATCTCAGTGATTTTGTCCGTGGCATGATTGTGGGTGCCAGATGGGTTGGTTTGAGTATTTCTGTAACTGCTGATCTGTGATTTTCACACACAACAGTCTCTAGAGTTTAGTCAGAAATTTAGTCAGTGTATTTTGGTAGAAATTATGCAAATGCTAAATCCTTAAACCTGGCACTGCTATCAGCAGGTAGTGATAAAGAAAAAAATATCCAGTGAGAAGCAGTTCTGTGGACAGAAATGCCTTGCTGATGAGAGAGGTCAACAGAAAATGGCCAGACTGGTTCGAGCTGACAGAAAGGTTACAGTAACTCAGATAACCACTCTGTACATTTGTAGTGAGCAGAAAGGAATCTCAGAATGCACAACATGTTGAACCTTGAGACAGATGAGCTACAACAGCAGAAAACCATGTCGGGTTCCACTTCTGTCAGCCAAGAACAGGCTCAGGCTCGCCAAAACTGGACAGTTATAGACTGGAAAACGTAGCCTGGTCTGTGGAATCTCAATTTCTGCTGAAGCACACAAATGGTAGGGTCCAGAATTTAGCGCCAACAGCATGAATCCATGGACCCAAGCTGCCTTGTGTCAACAGTCCAGGCTGGTGGAGGTGGTGTAATGGTGTTGGGAATGTTTTCTTGACAGACTTTGGGCCAGTTAATACCAATCAATCATCGCTTGAATGCAACAGCCTATTTGAGTATTGTAGCTGACTGTGTGCATCCCTATATGGCCACAATTTACCCATCTTCTCATGGCTACTTCCAGCATGATAATGCACCATGTCCCAAAGCAAAAGTCATCTCAAACTGGTTTCATGAAAATGACAATGAGCTCAATGTTCTTCAGTGGCCTTCTCACACACTGGAGAACACCTTTGGGATGTGGTACAACGGGAGATTCACAGAGTGAAAGTGCACCTGAAAAATCTGCATGAATTGCATGATGCAATCATGTCAACATGGACCAGAATCTCAAAAAAGAATCTTTCCAAAATCTTGTGGAATCCATGCCATGAAGAATTGAGGCTGTTTTGAGAGCAAAGGGAGGCCCTAACCAGTATTAGTATAGTGTTCCTAATAAACTGCTCAGTGAGTGTATGCTTATATTGAAATATTTGTGATGAGTTTAGAAATTCAGGTGCAGATTTGTTGCATGGTGGTGTATTTCTGTTATTCACAAGACAAGTTAGCAGTTGTGTCCTGCAATGACGTCATTGCGAGCCATTGCGAGCCCATTTACAATGGTGTTCAACAGGAGAAACAAATTAAATGTTCTTAAACATAAGCTCCTAAAAAGAAAAGAGAAAGAGCTTCTTTTCTCACTCACTATTTTCCAGTGACATTCATTGTCATATTAATGAGAAATCCAGTGCAGCAGTAGTGGAGACAGCAAACATTGGACTCCAGGACACAATGCATCTATATGATGCTGTTAAGGCAGAGACTCGGATTGACTTGTTAGTAATCTACAAGGTGACAAGTGTGATGCAGATGACAGCGGTATTAGCATGAAAGTTGAAGCTTTGGAACCTTATCTGTTTGAGCAGAGTGTAGAGATGAGGAGGTGAGAGAGCTGGATAGACTAAAGGACTGCTGCATCAGTGTATTTAGGTAGAAATGATGCAAATGCTAAATCCTTAAACCTGGCACTGCTATCAGCAGGTAGTCAAACAGCACGCTGGGTACAAAACCATTAACCAAAGTGAAAACAGACTAACATGTTGATGAAAGAAGTTCAAAGTAAAAAAAAAAAAAAAAAAAAAGTCAACGCTGATTCTCATTAAAAAAAAAAAAAAAAAGAAACTATTGAATGTTATTAAAGGTTCATTAATTCATTCGTCTTCAGTAACCACTTCATCCTGGTCAGGGATGCGGTGGATCCGGAGCCTATCCCAGGAACACTAGGCGTACGGCACACACCCTTGATGGGATGCCAGTCCATCACAGGACACCATGCACACACACACATTCACACCTAGGGAGAATTTAGCATAACAAATCCACCTCAGGTTGCTGTCTGTGTGTGAAATACCTGAGCTCAGGATCGCACTGGAGACCCTGGATCTGTGAGATGGCAACACTACCCAGTGCTGAAGATCACATGTTACTTAAAAAGATTAACATGCAAACTAATCAGGGTGAATTTTTCCTTTATGTAATTAGGGAACAAGTTATTGCATTTAAAACAGGTTAGTTGTTTTGGCAGAATTACTAGCTTTTCGTAGGACTGTGTAGGTTTTGTTATGTCTAGCTTGGAATGTGTAAATTGGAATATTTTTGAATCTTTCGTTGTTTCTGTTGATCCTGTTTCATGTTTTCCTTTTCTGTCTAATTATACGTCCATTGTATTCCACGTCTAAGAGCTCACTACAGCTGGGTTCCCAACTTTTTTGCCTTCAGGAACCTCTTTCACAGTAAAAGAAATAAATTCCACCACCCCGATTACAGATTTATTTTCTGAACATTATTTAAACGTGTATAATAACATATTGTCTATTTATTAGAGCCATCGAGCTTGATAACCGACATTGAGGACCACCGATTTACAGTGTGATTTTACTACAAATGTCAATTTAGGATGAGCTGACTCTAAACCTAGGGCTCGGGTCAGGTACAACACTACTGTGTGGCAAATTCACAAGATTTCAAATCAAACACACACATTTATAGAATTTAATCATGAAACTGGCTTCACATTAACCATCTACAACAAGCCTCTATATGCTTAATGTTGAGATTTACCCTCTGTGTTCTAGTGTCTTTATGTTGAATCCTAATGTGGGAGAAATGGTGCTGACATCCTCGCCATTAAACTTCTTCAGTATGGTGGTTTTTCCAGCATTGTCCAGCCCACTGATCCAGTGGTTAAGGAACCAGAGCAGAACAGAGTTTCAGCTTAGCACCACTAACAAGACTCTTAGCTAAGTAGCATTAATATCCAGAGAGAGTAAATTTAAGATCAAGTCAAATAAAAAAAGCACATATACAAAACAGCATAAATGAGCAAATAAGCATACATCTTCTTTAGGAATTTAGGACACATGAGGCAAAGCTATATGTAGCTTATTAAGGATACAGCATCAGCAGGCGCATCTCTCGCTCCTTATGTTTCAGCTTCTTTAATATCGTCAGTAAACCCATTGCGAAACTCTCACAAAACAAAATAATACAATGAAACACTTTACAGCTCTAAAAACAACACAGCTATCTTTTCTGTTTTAAGAGAAGCATCACTCCTTCACGACTTCACCGCTTTCATCAAACCAGGAAGTGTTGCTGCTGTTGACTCCAACATCCTCAAACATTATTGGTCACAACAACCACCGCGAAATAATGCCTGAAGAAAATGACTGGTTGTCTGTCATAGGGCTTGCCCATCTCTCAAATTGACCAATCACTCCGAGGCTTTAGGGCGTGTCTGTAGACGGGATTGGTCAAAGCAGCTGTCAAGCACAGAAACGCTTCCACACTGTAGCAGTTTGTTCAGCCTACTGACTCCACACCGCCACCTGGCGGCGCTCAGAGCTTCAGTCGGCTTCAACAGCTGCTACACAAACTAGACTGGGTTCTTCCTGTAATTACTACATAATCAAACTTCATCCAAAGTTACACTAGAGTTATCAGTTATTTCCAAGCTAGATTTTAGAGTATTGCCCCTGTAAAAGTGCCGTTCCCCTGTCAGCAAGCGCACATTGAAGATGTGGTTATGTAACCAGAAATGCACAAAAATGAAAATTATTTGTCCACTTTAAAACAGACTTGTCTTGTGCTCATAAACATGCTCTAGTGTAAGTGAAAATTAATTCATATAACCAGGCTAAACCTTTTTATGCAGATCAAACTTTTTAGCCTGTTCATGAAACTTGTAACGCACAGTTCTACATGTCTGAATTGCGCATGTAGGATGAAGCAACTTCTAGGAAAGTGTCTACCACGAAGAATGTGTGTGTGTAAGAAGTAATACTGGTGCTTTTCAAGAAATTTTCAAGCAATAGTTTAAAACACAGGTTCCCAGTCATGGTCCTGGAGTACACCTGCACATTTTTGGGTTTTCCCAACTCACCTGATCCAATCCAGCTAAATAACAGCCAATGCTGAGTTGAAGTGGGTGGATTAGAGCAGGGAAAGCACTACACTGTCCAGGACTGTCTCCAGGACCACAGCTGGTAATCTGTGGGTTAAATAGTTGAGTACACCGGCAGCAGACAGAGATAACTGAGGAAAACCCCTGAAGGTAAGCAAGACGAAACAAAGAGTAAAAAAAGACTAAAGATACAGAGAACTAGAAGAACCAGCTAACAGGAAGCTCTGAAGTGGAAAAATTTGAATATGACTTTAACTAAGTGTTATATTCATAAATGAAGAACCCTTAATTTCAAAATTAATCCCTGTATTAATCCCTAACACACATGGCAATGCCCTTTCTTATCCTATCCTATTCTATATATATATATATATATATATATATATATATATATATATATATATATATATATATGATGTTACATGAAGTTATACCCTCTTACAGTAGGCTACAATCTCTTTTCAAGTAAACATAAGCATGTCTCAGATGGTTACTCAGATAAAATGACAGTGTTATTGGGAATTAAAAAATAGAAATCCCATCATATAGACACACACTATAATGAAAATAGCAAGTAGCTGTGAGCATTTGTGGTTAATATTCAGTTTATATACCTTTGGTAAACTTATATGTCTCCAGCCACAATATTTTAAATTACGTGTGTTGATTATTTTTTCTCAAAATATCTTCCATAACTCTTGTTTTTTTCACTATGTGGAAAAAAACTGTCCGAACTGACATTTCGCCTCTGCCCCAACTGCAACCGGACCAGCTGGACTTGAAAACACCTAATATCACACCAGAGACTTCATTCATATGACACAAATGAAGAGATTGCCTTTCTACATATAGGACAGGTTCCCAGCACTGGTCCTGGAATACGCCTTTTCCTGCACATTTTAGTGTTTACACTGCTCTCAATACACCAGCTAACAAACAGCCCTTCCTGAGGTAATGTAGGTGTGTTTGAGAGAAACTCTAAAATGTGCAGGACAGGGGGTACTCCAGGACAAGGGTTGGGAATCTGTGCCAAATAGTATTGAGCACACAGTGTGGATCGGAAGTATGCAGGACATCCCCCAAAAGAATGGACCTTGTGCAAATCCAGTCTCAGTGGTACCTCCTTCTGAATTCTTGGAAATGGAAACTTTTTAGTCCAAGACCCCTGAGGGCTATGGGTAGTCAGTCCCACTCCTACCCCATCACTGACGCCTCTGACCAGGCGAACTGCCAAGAACAGCAGGAATGTTTAGATATAAGGCTAGTCCATAAACCATAGTGCTTTAGCGTTCTTCTCTGAGAGTGCTGACGAGTCAGTTGGTTGTGTCATGGTGTTCCTTGTCAAGATTAGAACCGATGTCTAGGCTTTTTCCACAGAAATCTAGCTATCTTGTGTTTTCAGCCAAGTTCTTGCCTAAAGGCTAAGTACAGAAGCTGTACTAATAGTAGGCTTACTAGTTCAAATGGTGGATTTTGTAAGTGGTGTGTTAAGAGTACAGCAGTAGCTCTAGGGAATACTGTGCTTTGGAAGTTTGCTACATAATCATCATCATCATCCCATCAGACGCCTTCCCCTTTTGGATCAACGCCAAGAGATTTCCGTCTTCACTTCATTTCATCAGCACAGGAAACGTAATCTGAAGAATAACCAGACCATGAGTCATTCGCCTATGTGTAGACTGTAAGCAAGCAGTGCATGATTTTCTCCCACATTTCTTCCCTGATTCAGGCATGACAACTGTTTGAACCGTTAGGGAATTTCCCGGTCGGGAACCGGAGTGATCACAGATGTTATGATGATGCAAAAAAAGAAGCCATGATTCAGTGCTTCCGATCTCGCTGCTGAATGATCAGAGATCTTTCACATTTTTCAGTGTTACATCTGTTACAGTAACGATGTACTGTGTGGTCAGCAGTGTAGGTGGACACGAGATAGAGGCAACATCCAATGACAGCTAACAGGATTAAAAGGCAGTCCGAGTGAGCAGTGGACCGAATAAAGTCCATGTAAACTTCTGTAGTGTTTACAGTTCAACTGAAACAGGCGAGCAGTGGCAGTAGCTCGCGCGACTCTCCCCCAAGCGCCTGGAGTTTACCGTAAACCCCCGTGTAACCTACACTCGCGCTGCACTTTCTGCCTCGGCTGGCTTGACTAGATGGTGGACGAACTTGTGGATTTCAAGACTGACTATAGCCTATAATGTACACTGCTCAAAAAAATTAAAGGAACACTTCGAAAACACATCAGATCTCAATGGGGAAAAATATCATGCTGGATATCTATACTGATATGGACTGGGTAATGTGTTAGGAATGAAAGGATGCCACATCGTTTGATGGAAATGAAAATGATCAACCTACAGAGGGCTGAATTCAAAGACACCCCGAAAATCAAAGTGAAAATGATGCAGCAGGCTAGTCCATTTTGCTGAAATTTCATTGCAGCAACTCAAAATGGTACTCAGTAGTTCGTAGTCTGAAGTGCAACCTGGCGGCGTCGGATGGACCGAAACATAATGTCCCAGAGGTGTTCTATTGGATTTAGGTCAGGTGAGCGTGGGGGCCATTCAATGGTATCAATTCCTTCATCCTCCAGGAACTGCCTGCATACTCTTGCCACATGAGGCCACGCATTGTCGTGCACCATCGTGCACCAGGAGGAACCCAGGACCCACTGCGCCAGCGTAGGATCTGACAATGGGTCCAAGGATTTCATCCCGATACCTAATGGCAGTCAGGGTGCCATTGTCTAGCCTGTAGAGGTCTGTGCGTCCCTCCATGGATATGCCTCCCCAGACCATCACTGACCCATCACCAAACCGGTCATGCTGAACGATGTTACAGGCAGCATAACGTTCTCCACGGCTTCTCCAGACCCTTTCACGTTTGTCACATGTGCTCAGGGTGAACCTGCTCTCATCTGTGAAAAGCACAGGGCGCCAGTGGCGGACCTGCCAATTCTGGTGTTCAATGGCAAATGCCAGTCGAGCTCCACGGTGCCGGGCAGTGAGCACAGGGCCCACTAGAGGATGTCGGGCCTTCAGACCACCCTCATGAAGTCTGTTTCTGATTGTTTGGACAGAGACATTCACACCAGTGGCCTGCTGGAGGTCATTTTGTAGGGCTCTGGCAGTGTTCATCCTGTTCCTCCTTGCACAATGGGTTAAGGACCTTCTGATGAGTTAAGGACCTTCTACGGCCCTGTCCAGGTAGAGTAACTGCCTGTCTCCTGGAATCTCCTCCATGCTCTTGAGACTGTCCTGGGAGACACAGCAAACCTTCTGGCAATGGCACGTATTGATGTGCCATCCTGGAGGAGTTGGACTGCCTGTGCAACCTCTGTAGGGTCCAGGTATCGCCTCATGCTACCAGTAGTGACACTGACCCTAGCCAAATGCAAAACTAGTGAAAAACAGTCATGTCAAAAGATGAGTAAGGTGCAAAATATCAGTAGCCTCCACCTGTAAAATCATTCCTGTTTTGGGGGTCGTCTCATTGTTGCCCATCTAGTGCACGTGTTGTTAATTTCATTAACACCAAAGCAGCTGAAACTGATTAACAACCCCCTCTGCTACTTAACTGACCAGATCAATATCCAAGGAGTTTAACTGACTTGATGCTATACTCTGATTAAAAAGTGTTCCTTTAATTTTTTTAGCAGTGTATTAGGTAAAACCACCACATCCGTACTGCCAAAGAGAAGATTACATATCTCTCCGTTAGGATTCTGTAAGTTTGTAAGTTAGTTATGCAGGGAAGAAAGAAAGAAAAAAGGCACTAAACTGTACCTTTATTCATGGCTGGGGAGGTACACGAATGTATTTTTACCTTTAATATGTATTTTCACCTGAGATTTAAGGTACATAAGTGAACCGTAATTAAAGCAGTAAATGTACACATGCACCTTTGTAGGTAAAAGGTACCATAGCGACAAGGAAATGTACAGCTTAGTACCGTGTTCTGCTGAGAGTGCGTGATCAGCTTTATTTGTCCTCTGATTGTGGATTTCCTGTGGTGGGGAAGAGAAAGGGGTCTCTGTGTGTGTGTGTGTGTGTGTGTGTGTGTGTGGGTGTGTGTGGGTGGGTGGTGAGTGAGCACATCGGAGCGGGAAGGCTGAAGTGTACGGGAACAGGGTCCTGGCGCAATGTGTCCTGCCTTCCGCTCTCCACCTCCGCGAACGCGCCCGTTTCAAATAATGTGAAAGTGAAAGAGGCTGCACTCAGCAGCTCGGTATAAAATACAGCAAGACAGAGAGCCTTGTCAGGCCGGTAGCCTTCCCCTGGGTGACATCAGTTTAAACCCACTCTCCTTCTTAGAAAGTAAAGCACATGCCTCGTATTTAAAGAGCTCAAGAGACTGGAGCTTCACTTATCTTCACTGGATTGAGGAACATGGAGGCAGCGTTTAAACAGCTTCGTTTGTAAACAGCAGCGAGAGACAAAAACACTTCTTTCGAGATGCCATTTGCTCTCATGGAAAAGGTAGAGGAAGAAACAAGCTCTTTCTCTGGAAGTGACTCTCAGAGTCCACAGAACTGGGTAAGGCCTTTAATTACAAGCATGAATTATAATAGTTCTTATTTCTTCTTATTTCTTATTTTTAATTTAGTTATTTAAATGCACAGTCTAAGGAGGAGTAGGCCAGGTTTTCATTTCACTCCAGGTGATATACTGTATATAACTGTGTATGAGTATACTGTGTGTATAAATATCCTGAATCTAATATTATTAATTATACGTATATTTGAGCAAACGATTGCATATACAGAGATGTGTAATAATAGTATCAATACTAATTCTACTAATACTACCACTAATATAATTATGAAGTAATAGCATTCTATATAATATCTAATAGTAACCATAATAATAATAATAATAATAATAATAATCATCATCACCACTATCATCATCCAATTACTCCTCCTACTACTACTAATTTAGTATTTGTTAATAATTTTGCATTTACTACATGTTATTTATTTTTTTTAACTTTTAACTAAATTTTACTATGACACACATATCCATATCCAGTAAGTCCAGCAGGTGTTAATTTGCTTGTTGTGGTACTGTGTTCAGGGCAGAGATCAGTCAGAAGAGAGGGTCTGTCAGCGTCGACAGCGGAACAGAGATGCAGCTCGTAAAAGTCGCAAAAAGCAGACAGAGAGGGCAGATGTCCTCCATGAGGTCAGTATGCTTTTCTATGGGTGATCATTTGACTTCATCCTGCTACCTTCTTGCCAACCAATGAAACCTGCCATTTAAGTTATCAACCTCTACTACACACTTAGAAATAGTTCTTCAAGAGTTCTTGAAAGGTTTGAACTCTTTGAACCCTTCAGCTTCTACTTTGTACCCTTTCTGATCAGTAAACGCCCCTCTAATGGCTCTTAAGAGTTTAAGGGTTCTAAATTTTCTGAAGAGTACACGGTACATTTATCCGACCAGAAAAAGGGAAGTACATTTAAGTGTGTGGTTTTATATTATACTTAGTATTTGTGTTCAGGAGTGAGATTACTGCTTACAGTAAACTTGCCTAGAATCATCTGTTTACTTTGAAAAATGTTAAAAACCTCTGTCCTTTTATAGCAAGTGCCTTGTATGAGTCGGTAATAGGTGTGTGTGTGTGTGTGTGTGTGTGTGTGTGTGTGGGTTGGTGGGTGTGTTTGATAAAATGTGCCTGCCCAGACAGGCATTTCTTGGAAACCCGGACTGTTAACAGAAAAGTTATAGTAACTGGAGGACAGATTGCCTTAGCCCATGTGTCCTTTATGTCTCATTTGAGCTTTCCCTTACATAGTATTTCTACAATGGTTACTTGTAAACTCTTTTGTCAAAGTTAAAGTGTATTTAATTCATTATCAAGTTCTTTGGAATCTTTAGTTCTCATTATAATTTTAGAAATAATGTCTTTGATTTAATTCGACACTACAGCTGTTTTGCTTTCACTTTCTCTTCTGAGGCTGTACAAATCTTGGACTTTCCCATGTGCTTGACCTTACTATTATGCTTCATTATCTTCACAATTGCATCAACTCATAAACAAAACGGCCTGACAAAAAATGTCATTACTTTAACAGCCATAAGGGTTTATTAAACTTTCCTGCTGGGAAAGCCTTAAAATTTCCATGTAGAAGCCTACAACAGAGGATTCTCCTGTCAGAGTTCCAGGCAGGACCTATTTAAGAAGCTAAGAAACCCTAAGTAGTCACTTGAAGAAGAACACTTGAAGAACTATTTTAAGAGTGCAGTGTGGCTCATTAGGCAGATAATAACCTGTATTATTTATACAAAAAAAAAAAAAACAACAACAACTAATAGCTACAAAACCTGAATTGTGCAGTGTGACCATAACCTGTGTTATTTATAACAAAAATACAGTAATAACTATGAGAACATACAGAATTCGTGCATTTTGCACACTGAAATATATGTGTTGCATAATTGAATATTCATGCAATTATCCAGTCATGCAATTATCCAGTCAAATCAAGTCAAGTAGCAGCAGTGCAATACATAACATCATGTAGATACAGGTCAAGAGCTTATGTTAATGTTCATGTCATCATTATCAGAATGAGGAAATATGTGATCTCGGCGACTGACTGTGGTACAGCGTTTGGTGCCCGACAAGCTGGTTTGAGTATTTCAGAAACTGCTGAACAGAAACATCACCTGTTCTTGGCTGAAAGGAGTGGAACCCATTGTGGTCTTCTGCTCAAGGTTCAGCGTCTTGTGAATTCGGAGATGATTTTCTGCTCACCACGTTTGTAAAAAGTGGTTAATTGAGTTACTGTAGCCTTCATGTCAGCTTGAACCAGTCTGATTGTCCTCCTCTGACCTCTCACATCAGTAAGGTGTTTCTGCCCACAGAACTGCTGTTCACTGGATGTTTCGTTTTTCACACCATTCTGGGTAAACTCTAGAGACTGTTGTGTGTGAATATCCCAGGAGATCAGCAGTTTCTGAAATGTTCACACTGGCCTGTCTAGCACCAACAACCATGCCACAGTGAAAGTCACTGAGGTCCCCCCCATTCTGATATTTGATGTGAACTTTAATTGAAGCTCTTGACTTGTATCTGCATGATTTTATGAATTGGGCTGCTACCATTTGATTGGCTGATTGGATAATTGCCTGAATGAGAAGGGGTATTATTAAAGTAGGAATGTTATTACGAAACTTATTATGTTCCTATTAAAGTTTCTGGTGACCGTCTGTAAATGTTTTGTAAGATGTAAAATAATGTCAGGTGGTTTTAACATGAAATTAGAACTCACTTCTTGCTTTTCCAAACAGGAACTGCAGACTCTGGAACGGTCCAACTCCGCTTTAAAGAAAGAGATTTCTGAACTGGAGAAAGAACTGCAGCACTACACTACAGCCTTAAAAGAACATGAACCCCAGTGTACACTATCATGTTGGTCTGGACCTCCCATACCAGACATGTCTACCTCAGACTTCCCCCAAACCTTTAACCCAAACCCTGGTGAGGAGTCTATTTTTCCAACGCACGATCCAACCACCCCGGACGTCTCTCTTGCTGACCTCCTGGACAGGACTGACTGGATGCCATGGGATTCAGACATAAGATTGCCACCATTTTGAAAAGAGATTGTGGATGTTAAAGCTGAAAACCAAAAAATGTAGCTGGGCTGAACTTACTTCCACCTACCACTTCTGTCTGGTTTTAACATGTTCTAGTAGGTGGTGGTCTTTAGAAGTCTGTGAGATTTAACATTGTACTAAGCTTTATTATTAAAATTCAGATTTATTTTTGTATATGACAAATATAACCTACAATTCAGTGTAGAATGTAATGACATAAATGAAAAATGAAAACCGATGTGATTATTTCAGTTGTCCACAAACCACTTGCTGCTCATCTGTATGATAAATAAAAAGGAACATTAATATAAAATGTATATATGTAACCAGAATGTAAATAGATTCAATATTAAATCACTAAATGTAGCCTGGTTGTTGCATCTGTATTTATAAATAATATATTGGAAATATATACAGTTTGATTGATTCCTTGCATGTGTCTGTGTCCATGTCAAATGCGGAAATGGGGACTGTTGACTATCATGTGTGTTGTTGATGACTGAGGAGAGATGGATGAAGGGTTTTAGATGAGGCTGCTAAGCTCCTCCGCGCGTGAACATGATAAGGACGAGGCTGCAGGGACATGACTGATCAACACTCCCTTCATCTGTACTGCATCCGATCCTTAATCTCAACTGAGAGAGAGACAGAGAGAGAGAGAGAGAGAGAGCTAATGCGCTGTGTGTGAGGCCATGATGGATATGTGATGGAGCAATAAGAACAATGGCTCTGTGCGCATGCAGTGTGAGTCCCAAAATACCGCGGCTATAATGAGAGAGAGAGAGAGAGAGAGAGAGAGGCTGGAAGAGGGCTTGGAGGAAGGAGACACAGACGACGACTAGGCTGTAGCCTGCGAGACAGATAGATGATCATGAGCTCGGATTTATTTTAAAGAAACTGGGTGGAAAAAAGACATAACTCGGAATCGGTGCTGGTTGGATTAGTGCGCGAACAAGCGTGGGAAGGATTTAAAAAAAAAAAACAATAAACAAGAAACGTTTTGAGGTCGATAGCGCAAGCGCATGTGAGTAAATAAATAAATAAATAAGTAGAGACGGGAGGCGAGCGTCATCCGCAGTGTGTGTGTGTGTGTGTGTGTGTGTGTTAGCTTTTAGCCTCCATCTCCTTGCAGCACCTGCGCGCGCTCAGGCATCAGGAGACGGAGCGCGAGGAACCCAAACACGAGCAGCTACCAAAGCGCGGATCAGGAGATCGGTTTTTTGCCAATACTGAGTCACTGATCAAATCTATTTTTGGGGGGGAGCGATACATAGAGTGAGAGAGAAAGAGAGTGAGAGAGAAAGAGAGAGAGAGGTGGTTGTAACGGCGCGGTTGCCGCTGCTGATTGATGCACACATGTCCGCGGGGGTGAAGTCGCCATTCTCCGCCCTGCAGCGCGGATTCTCCGGCTCTCTGTGCGGACACCAGCGCTGATCCGGATCACACACTATTCATAACCGACTAGAAGCACCACAGGCCTGTAAGACCGGACCAGTGGCCTACAATTAAGCCACGGGATCAGTACCTGGCCTGATAGGACATCAAATCAATAACTGATGCAGTGTATTCTGTATGGACGAGGCATCTGACCGGATTTTTATTCCCCCACACCTATTTTCCCAGACCTCCAACATGGGACTACACTGATTGAAGAAAAAAAAACCCGGCATGTCGATCGCATCTTCATTCTATTCTTCATCCCGCGGCGATTTCTAGGCTAATCTCTCGAGCCTATAAATCTTTTACAAAAGACCAAATCCAGACTGATGACTTCCCAATGACGCCAATACGGCAGCGCATTCTTTATAGTAGCGCTGGATGTGTCTGTGCACCCCCATATTTCTATAAGTAGACCGCTATAGATTTCCTCATCGCTTGTTGTCTTGGAGATGTGCTTATTTTAAAGGCAGATCCCGGTTTTCTTGGAGGGCTTACTAAAAACACAGGGATCCGCCAAATCCAGCGCTGATCATTCTGTCCACATCCTGACTGGGCCAGTATTTACTTCACGCTTATTTCTGGTCAAATTCTTTATTTGTGTGTGTGTTGCTGTTTTGTCAATACAAGGCACTAAGGAACAGTTTTCTCTCACTGCCTTACGGACATCAGGCTTCTATCAGGCTCGCACCCATGGATCAGCCCACCAAGCTGCCCCCGTCGAGTCCGTCCTCGCCCACGGCGGCCTTCTCTGTGCCCAGTGCTGAGAAGGTGGATGGCTTTCCACGCCGCTCCATGCGTAGGGCCCGCCAGAGAAGGTCACACAGCTCGTCGCAGTTCCGTTATCAGAGCTCGCAGGTGGAGCTCACACCTCTGCCTCCGCTCAAAGGTAGGCCACAGACTCCTGGGACTATGCCTCCAGGCATATTGTCTATTAGAGAGCTCCTTCCATAAACATCCTTAAGTTCCTCTGTCCATTAAGATATCTGGATGGTAAAAGTCTTAAGTGCAGGGCTGCAGAGGAGCGGAGTCTGACACAGTCTGGCATTTTCCCTGCTCAACCACTTATAATTTGTATAGGAGATAGATAAAGAATAATATAGAAGATATAGCGCTATATAAAAACATACAATTACTAAATTACAATTACATCACACCAAATTGTGATGTCTATAACATTTGTTTAAAGTGTAAATGTTATGTTATTATACACACCTGGTCTAAACTTTATTCAAGACCCCATATATGACCAAATCTTCTAAAGAATGAGACAAGTATCAATTACTGAAATATGATGACCCGATCAAATCATATTTCATGGTTCTTTCAGCACGTTAACATTTCTGAGACATCCATTCATGCACATTAATAGGCAATGTTTTGGTGCAGGGTTAGATAATACACATGAAAATGTTCTAAATTTTTTTGTCCTTATATGTTGTCACCATTTGTTGACTCAGTATTGATGTCCATGACACATGAAACAACATAAATCATATTTTTCACAAGTGATAAAAAAATATGATTTATTTAGGCATCACACATGATTCATAATGATTCATATCAAGAGGTGCAATGGAAGAATGGTCAAGGACAGGAGCACACAAAATCACTGGGTTTCAGTATAAAACCTAAAAATCCCACATTCAGTCACTCTAAGGCATTTTTAGAAGAAGACTCCTTTATCACCTTATCACCTTGACAACTCAAGCTGCAAAGCAACATCGCTCAGGACACTGGTAGTGTTATGAAACAGAAGATAGCATCCTCCGCCACAGGATATTAAACATATTTCTCGATGAGTCACCAAACCATGGCCAGATGTATTCAAAAGTCAGTTTATTTCTTACCATCACTTGTAAGAAAGATGTCTCCTTTCATAATGATCACAAATATGACTCAAATTTTGTTCTTTTCATTTAGACACCCACAAGACATTTGTGATTCACATTTCAGCTGTATGATTCTCCTAGGATTCATCTGGGATTCTCTTTAGCTCCATTTCTAGGGTAGCAGGATTTGTCAGGACATGTTTGCATGTGAAAATGCAGATGTGAAATTGTTGCCAGTATATGTGACCATCCAGACAGTGCCCCTGTCCTTCTTTCACATCCTAATCCATCCTAATTTGTAGTGGCACACACATGAATACTCTAAGCAAGAGCAGCTCTGAAGGAACTCTACTGTGCTTCTAGTCTTTCATTAATTATATCTGACTAATAATACATTTAACCTTCATGCTCTCCATTGCACAATGGTTTTGGTATTGTATGTCTGTCGTATAATGTTCTCAATGCAATCCATGACTGTGCTTTTAACATTAACAATTACCTGTGCAAACATTTACACTGAGCACTCAAATTAATCTGTTGTGGCCACTTCTTGAGAGCTTAAAAGAGGAAAGCATTGTTTTTTTTTAATTCTTACTTTACTCACTGTCTAGAATTGTATACTAAGTAACTATAGGTAAAAAGCCAAAAGATTATGGTTATTTATTAGCATTGTTTTTTGTGAAATCTAGTTACGTATTTCGCATAGTGTGTGCTTAGGTTTCATGGACAATCCAAAGCCTAGTGTCTCCTGGTTGGTATGCTCCACATAGTGTTGCAGCTTTATGACTAAACCATGATGTTGCAGCCCTATAGCTGCATTTCAGCAGTTCTGCACTAAAGTGTGAACAACAGCAACAGCACTTACTGTGGCATTTACCATGTTTTTTTTTTTTTTTTCATGTAGTTGGTGTTGTACGAAGAAACTGGAAAACATGGGATTTTTGGAATATTTCTCTGTGTTAATATTGCATTTATTGCATTTGTGAACATTGTATCCTTGACTGATGACATTATGATTGTTATACTGCCCATGAAATGGCTTGAGAGATGTGATTTGATTCTGATTCTGATTAGTTCCTTTTAAAACAGGAAGTCACGGAAGGGGCATGTTATACAGTTTGACTGAAATCCCCAATAGCCAGTAGTGTTTGAGATACACCATATCTCCTGCCAACTCTAAAGAGACTCGAGAGTGGCTTACCAATTGGACTATATTAGAAGCCACAATTTTAAATAGAGCTTGTATTTAACTGGGTAGGACCTCTGACTGCCAATTTACTTATTGTCTTTGTCAACTTTGTCATGTTCGGTATCCTAGAGCATAGAATTCCAGCCACTGTGCCTCAGATTGGTACCGGCCATGGCAGTTTTTTTTAACCTATTCTCTGTGGCAGTGAGAGCATTACCTACAGGGGGAAAAGACTGTAAAAAAAAAAGCAAACTTTTTGGATAACTGTCTCTCACACAAATACACACACAAAAATACCCATACTAATGTGCCTTGATATGTCCAAATGCACATTAGCTGTATATTAAACTACACGTCACAGCACATAGTTCATCACAGTTAGTGCAGCCTGTAATGGTCAAGATAAAGATTTTTGAGGGGGAATGAGTGAAGACATACATGCATATAAACTCCAACTTTCTTTTCAACACACAAAGGATTGTTTGGAAGGAGAATCACATGGAGAAAGTTGCACAACCACAACTACACAAATAACTCATGTTTGATGTTACTGCTACTTTAGAGTGATAATAGATGGGGGTGGGACAAATGCATTCTAGGGAGGAGTACAGGATGAATCATCAAAAATTTTTTCACAGATTTCCCATTTTCATTTTGTCATTTTTAATATGTATGGTCTTATTTGTGTCTACAGCACCAAGAGACTCATATGAAATGTTCTAAAACACCATTTTTACTTTCCAAGTACCCTGACACCATGGGGCTAGTCTGTAAAAGGCCCCTGCTATGTCACACTCATCCTTTGGCCATTCTCATCAACCAGCGTGACCCTGGCAGTCCTCAGTTGTAGAGCAACAGCTATATACGTAACCTTCTGTTCTACCTTTTTGTCTACCGCTAGGGCTGTTTCCATCTGAAGTAGCAGAGGCCATGTATAACATTCGTCACAAAGGTTCATGACACATCCTGATGATGCACCTTTGCAGAATAAAAGGCAGCACTGATACTATACAGTGTCCCAAAAGTCTCCATACACAGGGTACTCTGTATGGAGCACCACATTGGTTGTGCCTTCGTCAATTCTCAGTTGGTCCGCAACACCTCCAGTCTTTTTGAATTTGTTAATTTGGCAACAGTGTTGTGTGTGATGTGCTTGCCATGTTTCCTGTAAAAATCCATTGCAACCTTGCAACTGCTTCCTGATCCAGCCATGAGAATGATTTCAATACATACCTTTTTTGTCAAAGGCATTCTTAAAGGCTATCTGAAAAAATATAAAATACAAACTAAGTGAAAAATTTTGGAAGACATTTTGCTTAAAAATTGTTAATTTCCCCTATATTTGGGACACTCTATAGTTTACTGTGAATGAAGCATCCTAATGAGAATGAAAATCACTTAAGCCCTGCTGCAGTTCTTTACTGTTCTTCTGAACATTTAAATACTGTAATCATCAGCCAAGGTGCTGATATTGTACTCTACTGAGGACAAGAATCTTGATACTCTACTCTGTGGATTGTAAGGATCACTCAAACTTACAACATAGCCCATGCGCTGCAATGAGGCAACATTCATTCTGTAAGATCTAGCAATATTAGACAGTGAACTCCAAGTGGTTGCATCACAAATGTTCACAAGTGACACTAGTACTGCTCAGGAGGTAACCATAGCGCACGTTGAATTGCATTTAATGGTATAAGGCGTCTCGGTTCAAGTATGCTCGAGTAATCCCTTCTTTTTCTCAATAGGCCAGTCTTTAGACAGCAGATCCTCTTTATGATGATTTTGTGCCCCCTGGTGATTGATGTAAAATCTTCTGCTGCTATTTCCCTTTTTGCCGGTAGAACACCTAAGGGAATACCTTAAAGTAGGAATCTCGAACTGAACCAATGCCTCAGGGCAGGTGCACATGCTCTTTTAAACAATACTCACACTTGCCTGTTGTGTGGCCACTCACAATTTCCTGACTACATTCATAATTGAGACAGCTCTGTCTTCTGACAAAAAGGCTTGCATGGCACACGAGTTGAGTTTCATGTCTATGAACTGCATAGTCTTCCCAGGTGACAAATGACCCTTTTGGTAGTCTGTGTAATCCTAGAACTTCCAAATGCAAGATCAGGAGTCCTGTCTTGCTGTTTGGACTGCCACTGCTTTGTATGTCACTTCGTGTATGTGGAAGAGGGGGAATCATTTGTGCTCCACAGCAATTGGAATGTGGAAATACACACCCTTTAGATCTATGGCTACAAACAAATCATGTTTGTTCACTACTTGCATCATGTCTAGTATATGAAGCATACGGAATAGCAGTCATTTTAAGATCATCGTTAAGATCCAGAATGAGGTGGATTCTGCCTCCTTTTTTTGGAATCTAAAAAAATCTTCAGAAGAACCTGCTCAGGATCTCTGGTCTGGGCAGTTACACTTCTGTTGCCTATTTTTCTAGTAATGACTGTACTTCTGCAGTCAGTCAAGGCAGTTGGCTTGGTATTGCACCTTTGTGGTGAGGACCCCTATGTTTGGCAGTGGCCAACAGTAAAATTGTGATCTATATCCTGTGGACATTGTGTTAAGTAGCCACTGATCTGTTGTTATCAAGCCCCAGTGCTTCAGTTGCAAAAGAGAGAACCATCCCTTGGTTGGCCATGCAATTCCAGAACTGATGCCAAGATCCCCTGGCACGTTCAGTAAATCATGCTTTAGAGACTTGGTCATTGCACTGTCTCTTGCGAAGCTACCTGCACCGGCGGTAGTGGTCTTTGAAACCCAACTCTGCGGGAATAATATGCCGGTGCACATGAGTGCCTAAAGGCAATCTGTTGCACCATGTGCTTTGTTCATGCCTCAGACAGAAGGAGTCAATCATTTAATGCCGTGTGGTCCTGTGTGCCAAAGACCTGCCCAGCATACACTTACACTTGCCAGTGTATCATGTTTTGCAGACCAGTATGTAATCTTTTCTATATTCGGGCTGTATGCACACGGCTTTATGAGCAAAGCTTTGTTAGGCAATACTACTAATGAGGTGACAAAGGCATAAAGCCTAAAGTTTCTGCATCTGTCATTATGGCCAGTATGCCTGCTTTTGGAGCTTCTATGTGCTGTTAAACATGCATATGAGCTCATCAGTAAAATCAGTACATTGTGAAAAAACATAAAATGGATTAGTCACTCGGCCAGCTGTGTCTGGTGGGTGACCCAGCTTTTATTTTATTTTACCCTCTGATCTTCAGACTGCTCTAATCTTTAATGTATAGGCACTCACAGTTTCTCTTCCATGGGACTGATCTGCCAAGTCCTCTGGACATTTCTTTTCCTGCCACTGCAACACAGTAAAGGAGCATGGGTGTTTTCTTCTGTGGCCATATCAGCTGCTCACTTCACTCCTTGCTGTGGCAGCACCGCGTCAAAGGAAGGTGATGATTAGCCAGAAGTATTTCCATAGCCTGAGAAGCATGCTCAATGCTCTTTAAATGCCTCTCACAGATGTTCATGTCCCAATCAGTTTGGGCATTGATCATATCCATCACTGAACTTCATCGGGGCTTGAAAGAACAAACAGCTGGCCATTGTGCCCTGAAATGCACAAGAGGTTGCAAGATTGAAAAAAAATTAAAACAATTCACGTTGAATTCAAGTTAAGGTTATAAGATTGTTTACGCTGTGTCTGCAGTACCAATGCTGCTTCACACTGATTCAAACAATAGTAATATCATCAAATATTAGAATTACTGGCACCCACAGTGAGCATTAACACAATCTAATGGTGCAGACTGACAATAACAATAAGATGATTAGTTAACATCAAAGGATTTGAGTCCTATACATAGCATCTTTGAATCCATTTCCTTAGCACCTCAACAAGGTATGGCAGTTGAGAACAAAAGGAAATAGTACCAATATGCTAAGCTATGCAGCTGGAAAATGAGGCTACAAAAATATTTTCTTTTACAAAAATGTGTAAGGGTAAGCAAACTCATAATATGCATATGAGTATTCCTGACGATGAAACATGCTGCTCAACTAAGACAGCTCATTTTGACTTTAAGCAACTGTGTTTCAGTTCACTGTTCACTTCGCACCTAGTTCTGGTGAACTGCTGATATCATATTATTATAACACTGACTGTTGTCTTGATATGAATCAGTAAACTGATCAGTCACGCTCTAGACATATAATACTGTGCATCTAACTTTTCTAACATATCCTAATAAATATAAATAGATGGATTTTAGTGAATAAAATCTCTCAAATCAGTTTTACTAGTCTGACTGATCGATCTATCTATCTGTCTGTCTGTCTGTCTGTCTGTCTGTCTGTCTATCTAACTTTGCATTGGTTCATACCTAATTTTTGTACATGTTGAATGAAACTTTGAGCATATTGCATTTCTTAATGTTGCCATTTTGTCAGCAGAATATTGTGATACATATTGTGTATCAAATGTCTTCAGGTATTATTTTGCTGAGTCAGCCACCACCAATGTACCTGTTTTTAACTTCTCAAAAAGTTTCTGGGATTTCATCATTATTCCATAGAACCTGGTATGTAGCTAAACAGTCATCAAGTTATGTCAGTGATTACTTCATTCATAGCTGATAGTCATATTGTTACATGCAGTTTAACTCTGTTATACAGATGTCTGAGTCTGAAAAGTGTAATTATTCTGTACTCATTTGTCTTTTTTTAAGTAAAATTAAAATTTAAAAGAGAGAGAATCTGACAGCCAAGCAGTATTGGGGTCAGTTGGCAACAGATCCTGATGGTATTGATCAAGAAAAAATAAATAAACTGTAGCTGAAAGAGAGTCTGTATATTCCAAATGTAGTCTGGTAATAGAAAAAAAGGTAATATTAAAAATGATCATGCTTTTTAAACCACATTTTACTTATACATCCTGTATAAATTAGTCCATTTCTAGATTACAGGGTAACATTATATTCCAGCTGTGCTTCATGTAATATGCACTACACTAATATATTTCTCCTTTTTGCTTTGTCACTACAGATGCATACTTACATCCACCTAATTTATACACACACAAGATAAATGAAGACACCTACAGTTTTGATCCAGATGGTTTACATCAGTGATCAGAGAGATCAAGCCAAAGACAGTTAACATAATAAACCACTGGTTTTATATGATAAAGAAATAGAAATATCAAAGGCAGTAATAGTCTATTAACAGGGATCTGATTGAATTAGGCCCTATGTGTATTGGTAGCATTGTTATTATTCCCAGCTAGACTCCAGCAGCGACTTGGCTTTAGCTGCTCCTCGTGAGTGAGTGTGTTTCTGTAAATAGCCTGTGTAGCCTGAAGCAGAGCTTTCTTTCACAATAAGCCACTCAGAACTTGTACTTCAGTCTTGACTGCTGAATAGAGTCATGGAGTTATAACTTCTGGTTTCAAGGAAATTTCGGTTAAATATTTGGTCCTCCTAATCGGGTGCTTTGAAGTGACACTGATTGGGTGTGGAAATAAATTGTACCTCTTGATGTTTTTTTTTTTTTTATTTGTATATTAAGTGAATAAGCAGTCATCATGTGTGTGTCTGTGTGTGTGTTCCACAACTCTGCAATGCATACTGTTAAGCCCTTTGTGCATGTGTGTGTCTGTGTTTGCATATCCATATAGAGCCAGCTGGAGAGAATGGTGTAGGGTTACTGGCAGACAGAAGGTTTGCTCTTTCACTGGCCTCCTCGGATCAATAAGGGGGATGAGAGAGAAAGAGAGAAAAAGCAGAAGAGTGGAGAGAGAATGGAGAGAGAGGGAGAGAAGTGTTGGGGGAATTGAATCTAAGGCAGTAAAGAGATGTCTAGCAAAAATAGTTTCAAAGCAGAAAAACTGCTTCTCATTTTGGGACCAGGAAGGAAAAAAGATCACTTGTGGTTTTTAAACGGTTTAATAACACAAGTCACAACCAGCAAATTATTCCTTTGTGTTTTGTTGTGCCCATATCTGATATCAGGACATTGTAGTGTAGTAATTCTTGTAAGAAAGGATTTCGGTCTTTTTAATGTATTTATTAATCAAATGAAGAGCTTTTAGCATAGGTTTCTTTTTGTGCATAAGCAAGCCTCCTGTAAATCTTGTTACTTTTGGTTTGCGATGTTCTTTTTCTCATAATTTTATTACATAATTTTAATTCCTGAAAAGTACTTTTGTTTACGTTTACAAAATGTTTCCAAAAAATGTTACGTTTAAAAATGTTACGTTTAAAAAAATAGTTTTAATGCCCTGCTGAATGGCTGAAAAGAGAAAACTTTTGCTTTCGCAGTCTTTCTGCAGTGCTGCTGTTCTTACCAATAAGCAACGAGGTGGGTTTGGCAGCCCTGAAAATAGAGCAACAGCTCAGCAGCCACCCAAACACTTTAACTGTTATTTAACGAGAGAGAGAGAGAGAGAGAGAGAGAGAGAGAGAAAAGGAGATGTACCTAAAGGGAGTGATGGAGGGAGGGTTGGGTGGGGGAAGAGGTGGAAGAGAGAGGTCTGGTAAAGGGATGACATCATCCCTGTTGCTCTCTCCACCCCACAGCCTTTTCCTTCATTTTATTCTCCCTTGGTCTCGTTATCTCTCTCTCTCTCTCTTTCTCTCTCTCACACACACTGCTCCCTCTCTCCTCCTCTGCCTTGCTCATTGGCTGCACTATATTTAGCTCCAGCTTTCAGTTGAAGATATTAGTGGGTGTTTAATTCAGTGATGGCCAGCCTTGCTGCAGAGAGGCTTCACCATTAAGACATTCATGGCCATGAATGATACATGTTGAATTATTGTAGTTTGCAATCTGTTGTAGCTGTTGCATCATATTAGCACACAGCAATTTAACATCTTTATTTACTTTTGTATATGAACCATTTGCCTTGTTTTTTGGTTGGGGGAGGGGGGATTGTAAAACCTAGCTCTTCTCCATTCCCTCCTCTCCTTGCCCATCTCCTCCCTCTCTCATTTTTTCCCCTGGAGAATTCTGCTCTTGTCTCTAGCAGAGTCATGCACTCTTGTTTCCATATCTCTCTCTCGCTCTCTCTCTCTCTCTCAAACACACACACACACGCACAAACACACAGTGGACCATGTGTATGGACTGTGTGTAATGTAGATGTAGGGGGTTATGGACTGTGTGTGCAGATGTTGTGGTTATGGACTGTGTGTAAGGTTAGGGATTATGAGTGTAGATGTAGGGGGTTATGGACTGTGTGTGCAGATGTTGTGGTTATGGACTGTGTGTAAGGTTAGGGATTATGAGTGTAGATGTAGGGGGTTATGGACTGTGTGCTCAGATGTTGTGGTTATGGACTGTGTGTAAGGTTAGGGATTATGAGTGTAGATGTAGGGGGTTATGAACTGTGTGTGCAGATGTTGTGGTTATGGACTGTGTGTAAGGTTAGGGATTATGAGTGTAGATGTAGGGGGTTATGAACTGTGTGTGCAGATGTTGTGGTTATGGACTGTGTGTAAGGTTAGGGATTATGAGTGTAGATGTAGGGGGTTATGGACTGTGTGTGCAGATGTTGTGGTTATGGACTGTGTGTAAGGTTAGGGATTATGAGTGTAGATGTAGGGGGTTATGGACTGTGTGTGCAGATGTTGAGGTTATGGACTGTGTGTAAGGTTAGGGATTATGAGTGTAGATGTAGGGGGTTATGAACTGTGTGTGCAGATGTTGTGGTTATGGACTGTGTGTAAGGTTAGGGATTATGAGTGTAGATGTAGGGGGTTATGAACTGTGCGTGCAGATGTTGTGGTTATGGACTGTGTGTAAGGTTAGGGATTATGAGTGTAGATGTAGGGGGTTATGGACTGTGTGTGCAGATGTTGAGGTTATGGACTGTGTGTAAGGTTAGGGATTATGAGTGTAGATGTAGGGGGTTATGAACTGTGTGTGCAGATGTGGTTATGGACTGTGTGTAAGGTTAGGGATTATGAGTGTAGATGTAGGGGGTTATGGACTGTGTGTGCAGATGTTGTGGTTATGGACTGTGTGTAAGGTTAGGGATTATGAGTGTAGATGTAGGGGGTTATGGACTGTGTGTGCAGATGTTGTGGTTATGGACTGTGTGTAAGGTTAGGGATTATGAGTGTAGATGTAGGGGGTTATGGACTGTGTGTGCAGATGTTGAGGTTATGGACTGTGTGTAAGGTTAGGGATTATGAGTGTAGATGTAGGGGGTTATGAACTGTGTGTGCAGATGTGGTTATGGACTGTGTGTAAGGTTAGGGATTATGAGTGTAGATGTAGGGGGTTATGGACTGTGTGTGCAGATGTTGAGGTTATGGACTGTGTGTAAGGTTAGGGATTATGAGTGTAGATGTAGGGGGTTATGAACTGTGCGTGCAGATGTTGTGGTTATGGACTGTGTGTAAGGTTAGGGATTATGAGTGTAGATGTAGGGGGTTATGGACTGTGTGTGCAGATGTTGTGGTTATGGACTGTGTGTAAGGTTAGGGATTATGAGTGTAGATGTAGGGGGTTATGGACTGTGTGTGCAGATGTTGTGGTTATGGACTGTGTGTAAGGTTAGGGATTATGAGTGTAGATGTAGGGGGTTATGAACTGTGCGTGCAGATGTTGTGGTTATGGACTGTGTGTAAGGTTAGGGATTATGAGTGTAGATGTGGGGGTTATGGACTGCGTGTGCAGATGTTGAGGTTATGGACTGTGTGTAAGGTTAGGGATTATGAGTGTAGATGTAGGGGGTTATGGACTGTGTGTGCAGATGTGGTTATGGACTGTGTGTAAGGTTAGGGATTATGAGTGTAGATGTAGGGGGTTATGGACTGCGTGTGCAGATGTTGAGGTTATGGACTGTGTGTAAGGTTAGGGATTATGAGTGTAGATGTAGGGGGTTATGGACTGTGTGTGCAGATGTTGTGGTTATGGACTGTGTGTAAGGTTAGGGATTATGAGTGTAGATGTGGGGGTTATGGACTGCATGTGCAGATGTTGAGGTTATGGACTGTGTGTAAGGTTAGGGATTATGAGTGTAGATGTAGGGGGTTATGAACTGTGTGTGCAGATGTTGAGGTTATGGACTGTGTGTGTAGATGTTGAGTTTATGAACTATGCATATAGATGCTGGGGTTATGGACTTTATGTGTAGATGCTGAGTGTATGGACTGTGTTCCTAAATGTTGAAGTTATGGAATGTGTGTGGATGCTCAGGTCATAGATTGTGTGTGTAGATATTGAGTTTATAGATTGTGTGTGTAAATGCTGAGGTTACGGACTGTGTGAAGATATGTTGAGTTTATGGACCTAATAAATCTAATAAAACATTAAAAACATTATTTAACAAAGAAAAAATGTATAATCATTGATATGGTCAAATTTTCTGTAAGGAGATGTTTATGTAACCTTTATGGAAGGATTCTCCAGTGTGAGCAGTTTGTGATAGATGAATACAACTTTTTGGGATGTGCACCAGGAAAATAATCAACTTAGAGTTGGTAATGGATCACACTTCTATGTCATTAATTATTTTTCTATAAAGCACAATCCATTGTGTTTCATTCTTTACATGATTTTCATTTCATTCTAATTATATATTCAGTTTATGTCAAAGCCACTACTACCCTTTGCAGCTCTCCTGCTGAAGCATAATCTTCATTTTTCCTCCCCATGTGTATCACAGTAAAAACCATGACACACTTTCTTCTAGTTCATAACCTCAACAGTACATTACATTACACCACATAACCACTACATGTGCAGCTATAACTGTGCAGTGTGAGAGTCCGTGTTTGGATCACTTTAACTAGTAGAAACATTTCATACACGATTGATTGTCAGGATCTATGTTTCAGTTTATGTCCAACCTATTCAATTCCTTTCCAGACAAAAGTGTATGGTTGCCCCCTGCCCCAACCATCCCCCCCACCAACTGCCTGCTCCGCCCAATTCTTCTCCTCCTAATTTTGTGAATTCCCACCCACCAGCCAGCTCTCCCCTATCATACAACAGCTACCAACCAGGGAGGCTGAAGGCTAACACATGTTTTTGCTGAGAAATGTGGCACAGTTGCATCTTTTCAAACTGCTGGTCATGCTGCATCACTGGGCAGAGTAACACACTCGGAGGAAAGCGCTATTTGCCCTCTTTCTCATACATTAGCTCACAGACACCTATTGCTGTTAGTGTAGCCAGCTAGTGTCACTGTGATTGATAGGGGAGAAAAAGCATGCCACCCCTCTCACCCAGTGAGCACAGACAATTTTGCTCCCTTGGATCCTAGCCAAGGATGGCTGTGGTATTGTCGGAATTCAAACTTGCAATCTCTTGATGATAGGATGAATGCTTTTCTGTTGTACCACTCAGGAGCCCTGTATGTTTTGTTTTATTTACCTTTTATTTATTTTTTTTTACCCAATTTATTTTTTTCTCTTCACCTTATATTAGTTATATAAACTGTTATATAACTGTTATATAAACTGTTAAATTGTTTAATCTGTTCCTTCTCTATCTTTTAGATGCCCCAGTGGCAGAGCTGCATGATCTGTTCTGTAAGAAGCTGCAGCAGTGCTGTGTGCTGTTTGACTTCCTGGACTGTGTGGCTGACCTGAAGGGGAAAGAGATCAAGCGTGCGGCACTAAATGAGCTGGTGGAGAGCGTGGCCACCAGCCGCGGTATTCTCATTGAGCCCCTCTATCCTGAGGCTATCAAGATGGTAAGAATCACACCACTGAATTAATTATAGAAATAACAATATGATTGTGTTGGAGGAGAGAAAGATGAAGATAAAGTTGTCTTGAATAAGTTATAAATGGGGTGATTTTGTGGTTTTATATTATTTTCTTTTACTTGGCTATGTGAATGTTGGAATAGATGTCTCTGTTATTTCATTAGAAAGGAAAAATGTATTAAAAACATAGTGGTGGTTTGCTTGGTACGTTTTTGTGTATGTTATCTTTTTAGAATTTTATATGTGCGATAGATGTTGGCTAAT
Source organism: Pangasianodon hypophthalmus (assembly GCF_027358585.1). Classification (NCBI taxonomy): domain Eukaryota; kingdom Metazoa; phylum Chordata; class Actinopteri; order Siluriformes; family Pangasiidae; genus Pangasianodon; species Pangasianodon hypophthalmus. The sequence continues at coordinate 17,470,954 of NC_069713.1, forward strand.
TGACCTGTGCTGGGTATTCCTGTGAGTTATTAAAATTGAACTGATCAAAAAATTTTACTGGCTCCACCCATATCTCTAGATCTCAGTGAACATCTTCCGTACTCTGCCGCCCAGTGAGAACCCAGAGTTTGATCCAGAGGAGGATGAACCCACACTGGAGGCCTCCTGGCCCCATTTACAGGTTCTCACAAACTCACATTGTTATAATCCTGAAAACAGGTTGTATTAGCTAATAAACTGAGAAAGCCCATTGTATTTGTGATTTTAGACTGTAACACAAGTTCAGTATCCTTTACTTACAGTTAGTGACCTCCATTTCTCAAAGCTCTGGAGTGAATCATGGGGAAGAGCCTGGTCGTTAATGGGTGTAAGAACTGAGTGTGATGGAAATTACATTATGATAATGGGAAACCATAATATCAGGACACAAAAGTGTAGACAATTCAGGAAGAGAGAGGTAGAAAGCAATTAACATTACGACAACAGCCTTTTCCCTAGAATTGGAGTTAGAAATACTGTGGCTACATTCACTGAGGAGATGATCAGAAATACAAAATACAGAAATATAAACTAGAAATACACAATAAATACCATTAAGGCCAGTAGAGCACAGAAAACAATGAGTGCATGACCATGTTATGCATGAGAATGTCTACATGCTGGGTAAGGTTGAAACAACCTAACACATGCATGAATTCTGGAGAAAATGAGCATTTAGCGTCCTCAGAAGATGCATTTTCATTTACTCTGAGACTTTTCTGAAAAACAGCAGCCAGTCGTCCCCTTTCCCTTTCAAACAGAGTTTAGATATTCAATTTTACCCTGGGGGTCAGCATGTTAAAATGTAAATAGTCTCCTGGCCGTTGCCAGGTTTCAGTCAGCAAAAGAAAGTCTAAGTGTTTTTCTTAATGATTAGGTCATTAACTAGTGATGCTTTAATGGCCTTGGAGTGAGAGTTTAGACATGCTAAATGTGCATGATTAAAAGAAGGGATACATCCATATGTCTAATATACACAATGGGTGAAGTTCATATATCCTTGTGCCAATAGAGACGAGTAGTTGTGTAGTAAACTTACCTGGGACACCAAGCAATGCTAATTGCACTGCACAAATTACATGTCTCAGAATCAAGGTGAGCATGAATGTTTAAGTTCAGGTGTGGAGTGTGTGATCTGTATCGGTTCATGACAAAACAGCCAATCCAAAAACAGTGATTCCAAGGGGAATGTGAAAGTATGAATTCAGTCAAGAGTCAGGCATAGTAAGGATCATTTATTGGGCCAATTTCATAAGCAAAGGCTTGATGACACAAAAAGATAGCCAACACCATATCTTGTTAGTCAAACACCAATTCCACACACATACCAGCATGACTGAGGGAATGAAAGCAGCAAGACTAGTATAGACAACAATGAGACCAGTGATTACAGCTTACAGAGGGGATAGAGGTTCACTCTGTGCAGATGCAATAAAAACGGCAAAGGGAGGTGGGAAAGGGTCAGCTGGGTAGCAACAGCCAAAAAAAAAGGACCAGTGAGGATAAAATGGGGTCCAAAAAGCTCAACGGCGTCCAAAATCGGCAAAGAATCCACACAAAAAAGCAGAAAAAGAATGACCTGAAAACATTGCGAAGCATAAAAAAGTGAAAGAAAAAGTATCAGTCGAGAAGCAGAAACCATATGAATTCATTTGTATCACAAGATATCACCATTTTTATCACCTGATAACTGATGGAATGAAAACAGTTGTTGGTGTGCTTGTAGTTACATGAGGTCTTTTCTAAACTGTAATTTCTCCCTTTATCTAGTTGGTCTATGAGTTCTTTTTACGCTTCTTGGAGAGTCCTGATTTCCAACCCTCCATGGCCAAACGTTATGTGGATCAGAAATTTGTTCTGCAGGTACAGTGTCTCAACCTGAATGAACCTGGAGATTGTGTGTGTATGCTTGTAGGTAGCATATATTTTCTGTCATAATGACTGAGTGTATCCCTCACATATGCCTACCATACTGGGTTTTTGTCCTTGGTATAGCTGCTTGCTTTTGCTTTTAGTGAGGTCATTTATATCAGTTGCAGGTGGTCTGTATGCATGTGAGATGACTTGTTTTGTGGATATATTGTTGTGTTGCAAGTTGCTGGAGCTGTTTGATAGTGAGGACCCCAGAGAGAGGGAATATCTGAAGACTATACTGCATCGTGTCTATGGCAAACTGCTCGGCCTCAGAGCGTACATCCGGAAACAGATCAACAACATCTTCCTCAGGTTAAAGGCACACAGACATACCTTGTATTATTGGTCTATAATGATTAAGATCTCAGCTGAAATACAGCGATATCATGTTCTTTTAACAGCTTAGATAACCATAATACCTATCGGGAAGCTGCAATATGAGATATACTATATGGCCAAAACTATGTGGATGCCTGACCATGACCCCCATATGTGCTCCTTCCCCATACTTTTGCCATAAAGTTGGAGGCACACAATCCTCTAGAATGTCTTTGTATGCTGTAGCATTACAGTGTTCCTTCACTGGAACTAAGGGGCCCAAACATGTTCCAGTATGACAGTGCTACTGTGCACAAAGCAAGGTACATGAAGACATGGTTTGTTAAGGCTGGAAGGGAATAACTTGAGTTCCCTGCACAGAGCCCTGACCTCAACTCCACTGAACACCTTTGGGATGAACTGGAACCCTGACTGCACCCCAGGCCACCTCACTTGACATCAGTCCCCTACCTCACTAATGCTCTTGTAGCAGAATTAGCACAAATTCCCACATCCATGCCCAAAATCTAGTGGAAAGCCTTCCCAATAGAGTGGAGGCTGTTATAGAAGCAAAGATGGGGCCAACTCAATATTAATGCCATGCCCTTGGAATAGGATGTTCAACAAGCACACAAGCACATATCATGGCCACATGAGCACATGGTGTCGTGGCCAGGTGTCCACATACTTTGGCCATATAGCATCTCACTTTTTTTTTTTTTACATAAATGGCTCTTTTAATGACCAAGTAATTTACAATAAGTAAATTAAAATTATATATTACTAAATCTCATGATATATAATCTGTTTCTCAATTGTACAGGTTCATTTATGAAACTGAACACTTCAATGGAGTGGCTGAACTGCTGGAGATTTTGGGCAGGTACATGTTCAGTACTGCTGTATATATGAAATGTGAAGTTTGTAAATGCTTATAAATCATGTTTGAAAAGAAAAACCTTTGCAGCAGTGCTGGGTTTATTGTAGCAGTGTCTTTTATTTAGTTTCCGATTGGAATACCACTTATTTACAAATTATTCAAACCTTAAAATGAGTTACATCACTAATTTTGATGTCTTTTGCCTCAAATAGGAAAGTCACTACTCATTCAGTACTTGCACGCAGGACTAAATATAGCATCTTATAAAATTATACAGTATCGCTATCCTATGGGAACAAAATATAATTTTATGCATATTTGAAGCATGGCAGTAACTAATCCAAGGATGCTGGTAATTGCTTGAGTGCTGCTTTGAGCAGTGCGTGGGCCAGTGAGTCAGACCCTTAGCAAGGGTTTAAACTTTAGCGCTATCTACATTCCACCTCACAGCACTTTACTATTTGTGGTTCTTTTCTGTAATAAGAGCTACTATGCAATTTAGAGCTGTGTTTTGTGTCTACAGTGTCATTCTCCTACAATTTGTCTCATTGCAAACAGAATGTGGCTTTTTTTCCTAAGCATACTGCGAAACAAAAACAAAAGCCAAATTTTGACAGAGTGAAAGATGAGGGGGAGAAGATGGAGAGAGGAGTAGGAGAGGTAGAGGATGAGTCAGAGAGGGGCTAGGGATGGAGGGCTGCATTCAGGTTGATGCTTGTGCTATTTTTACCGCCACCCACGCTTTTTGCTCTGATAACAGAGCAACAGAGTCTGAGAGTAATAGAAAGAGAGAATGAGAATGAAAGGAAAAAGATTGACAGTAGCCTTTCTGTCACTTCACATGTCCTCCTCCCTCAAAGGAAATGTGAGTGGGAATGAGAGGAGTCAGTGGGAGGAGTGAGGAGGATATGAATGTCAGAAAGAGCGAAAAGAGAGCAAAAGAGCCTAGTAAAAATGAATTAAACAAGGGTGAGGAATGCCTGAGGAACTTTATATTGTCAGGTGGAGAAACAAAAGGAGTATGCAATAAAAAAAGGAAAAGAGGACACAGCTTATCAAACAAGAGTGTGTGTATATATCTGTGTACAAGATGAGTAACTGAGGAGTAGAAGCGTTGGTGGGTGGGGGTTGTAGAGACTTAGCTATTGAACAGAAGCGTGGCGAAATATGTGTGTACAGAGCATCATCAGGTCTACTGATACTAATCCTGTTTGATCTCCCTCCCTCTGCCTCCTACCCACTTCCCTCTGTCTGCTGTCTTCACTCTAAAATGCTGTTCTGTTTCTGGTCTATCATTTCCTCTTTTTACTGCTCCTTTCCCCCACATTTCTCCTGTCTTTACTGCACCTTTCCACATTTCTCCTCTCCCCTCTACCCATTACCTATCTAATTCTCTCCCTCTCCTCACTCTTTTCCTCTCCTCTCTCCTCTCCTCTTTTAGTATCATTAATGGCTTTGCTCTGCCTCTGAAGTCAGAGCACAAGCAGTTCCTGGTGAGGGTCCTAATCCCCTTACACACTGCCAAATCTCTGTCCATCTTTCATGCACAGGTTAGTGTCACACACACATGCCTCTTACATGTGTACACATACACACACACACATACTGTATCTTAGCGTTCACAATCATGTGAATTTTCTGGCTTCTTTGCACAATGTGAGCATTACTCAAGGTGAAACTTTATTCACCCTACTTCACTACAGAATATACAGTACTTAAAAAACTTGATAAACCAGACTTATGTACTTTTATTCAAAAAATGCTGATTCCGCCCTAACTGACAGAAAACGTACCAAATTTGTGTTTTCCTGATATACACCGATCAGCCATAGCATTAAAACCACTGACAGGTGAAGTGAATAACATTGATTATCTCATTACAGTGGCACCTGTCAAGGGGTGGGATATATTAGGCAGCAAGTGAATAGTCAGTTCTCGAAGTTGATGTGTTCGAAGCAGGAAAAATGAACTAGAGTTAGGATCTGAGTGACTTTGACAAGGGAAAATTGTGATGGCTATACGACTGAGTCAGAGCATCTCCAAAACAGCAGGTCTTGTTGGGTGTCCTTGGTTTGCAGTGGTTAGTACCTACCAAAAGTGGTCCAAGGAAGAACAACCGGTGAACTGGTGACAGGGTCATGGGTGCTCAAGGCAAACTGATGCGTGTGGGGAGAGCAGGCTAGCCCGTCTGGTCTGATCCCACAGAAGAGCTACTGTAGCACAAATTGCTGAAAAAGTTATTGCTGGCTATGATAGAAAGGTGTCAGAACACACAGTGCATCATAGCTTGCTGCGTTTGGGGCTGCGTAGCCACAGACCTGTCAGAGTTCCCATGCTAACCCCTGTCCATTGCACATGAGTGTACCATGCACATGAGCATCAGAACCATGGAGCAAAAAAAAAAAAAATGTATGTACATATATATATATATATATATATATATATATATATATATATATATATATATATATATATATACATACACATACATACATATACATATATCATACACAACCCAGTCCTTACCCTGGGGGGTGCCTCAAAACAACACAGAAGCCTAGCAGCTCTTCACGTCATGATCAGCTAACAAACAAATTTTGCTAATGTTAGCAATACTTGCTGCTGAGATCAACTTTCCATTTGTCCCATAACATAGCTAGTTAGCTAACATAGTTACAAGGCAGCATGACAGAGAGTTTTCGCTGCATTGCCGCTTGTTGAAGAGGTAGTATATGTAGTCAAATGGATTAGGACAGTCGATTATCAGTATAAATAAAAACAAATCTTCTTAATGAAGCATAGACACAATAACATTCATGCAGTTATTCGGTCCACACAATGGCAGCAACTATACAGTGTGACATCATATGAAACAAGGAAACATCTACACATGTTTGTTTTTGTGACATTTCAGGTCATAGGATTATAGATTTGTAAAATATATACTGAATCTATGTAATTATCTATGTACTGCATAACAAGAGTTACACCTAATCCTAATCCTAATTCTAACTCTAAGCCCAGTAACCACACACACACACAAAAAGGTTTTACCCTTTCAGTTTTGAAAAACGAAGCACACAGCTTTTATTAAAAGCACTTCATCTTGTTAGGATTACCTTGCTGGTCCTCGTAAGACAGGTCGCATCTGTTTTTTGATGATTTAATTACATAGTCAGGACACACGCATATACACACAGACACACACAGACAGAGGGTACCATGAGATGCCACAGTGGGGTGCTGAAGACATGGAGCTTCTAAGGATTCTCAGTAAGAGAAAAACGGGCGGGGAGTTGAATGTCATACCAGTATTTGTCAGCATATGCACTTATGTATACATGGCACTTATTTATCCAACACAGTCTACTAAGAAAGGTGGGCTCTCAGGAGCCGAGTAACAGTCTTTGTGTGTAGACAAGTGTGTGAAAGGAAGGTTCTTAATGGTTCATAAATATTAGCAACATCAGCATCACCATAAACATAAACAAAGGACACTTTTGACAGTGAAAGATAAGAGGTGAACTTATCAAATAGGTTCTCTACCACAAAAATAGCTACATTAACTGGTATATAAGTCATACAATTATTACATAATGGGGGTTCTATTTAGAGTTGGTTAAAAGTAAAAACTAACTGACGAGTTTCATAGTTTTGTCAGAAGATGGGACAAAGGTTTATTGACAGTAACCTAAAAAAAAATTATGCTATAGCTGAGATTAGTGAGGAAACAACTCAGTCTATTGTAAGGAAGTGCTTTGCATGTAGCGGTAGAAATTACAGCGTTCCTGGGCAGTGACTGAGCAATTTTATATTCTTCCATGTCAGATTTGAGCTCACTGCACTGGCTTCTCACTCCCTGAGCTTGGTTTTACTACACTACAGCCTTGCTACACTGACAGCCTCTCATAACATAACTGACAGTCTTCCTCATGTGAACAAGAAAAATCTCTGTTCCTTTTTTATAACCATCAAAAATGAGGATTCTGGTCTATTTACATAAATGAGGAAAAATCAAAAATGAGGATTCTGGTACATTTCATACAACACACTGTGTGTTTATTATAAGATCTCTATGGAAATGATACGGAAATAATGTCTTGTGCTGTACAGTGATAGGACACTCCCCGAATGTTAACTAATTAACTCTATTCTAACCAGTTACGCTTTTGCTCTTCCTTAAACATCGATTATGTCCTGGAAGTAAATAGAGACCCAACAGAATGTTGTATGTATGCTATACAAAGGTGAAATATCACTTCTGAAAAATATTCCAGCTTTTTTTTTTCCAGCTGATCTCTGTCCACTTCAGATTACCACAGACAATAACTTTCTTTGTACTAAGAAATGAATGAAAACCCAGTTGACTTGAAACTCACTTAAATGGGCTGATTTGTGGAAATCTATCACTAAATATTTCAAATATACAGCTGTATAATGCAAATTCAAAACTACAGATGTTATAGTATATCATTGAAGGTCTTACCAAAACTGTTCTTACAGTATGTAACTTTCCAGTATTGGAGCAATACAGTAAAAAGTCTTGGTTAGTTACATTTCCCCAGAGATTTCATCGTATCACTTCTGTGTTCATGTGGCAATGCATACCCACAACTTCTTTCCTCTAAAAAAGCGTGGTCCCATCTGTGAAAAGATTATACAGATTCAAATTAATTTTCCAATTTCCTTTGGCTAGAATTAACAATAACTTTTTTTTTTTTTTTTTTTTTTTACACTTTGACGTTTATATTGAGATCACTCTTGAACTGCTTACACTATCTGCTGGCTCCATTTGGTCCGTGGGAAGGTGCACACCACACATGCAATTAAAAACACGCGCACAAACACACACACACACACACATACTCTCGAACAGTATCCTGCAGAGAAAAGATGAAAGTAAGGGAAAAAAGCAAGAAGCTAGATAAATGAAGTAGATGAGATTGATTTTGTAATTACAGCATGAATTATTTAAGTTTGTGTGGAAAAAAGGGTTGGGAAAGTAGCAAGAGAGCCTGACTCAGGGACCAGTGGAAGCAGCAAGAGGGTTAATTATGCTGTTCAAAAGCGCTTTGTCGCCCTCAAGAGAAACAGTCTACATGACATCAGTTCTTCCGAGACAAAGTCACTATTCTTACATCTAACATGGCACCTTGCTATGACAGAAAGGCAACTGAAATACATATACCAATGTCACTAGGGCATCTGATGATGAAGGGACGACAGAAAAAATGGATGGATTCAAACAGACGCCTTGTCAGGGTGTGAGAAACTAAAGTCAGTTACAGAAAAAAACACCTTCTTATAATTACTTTTAAGTCTTCCCTAGTGTAGTAGTTGCCAGTTTCTATTCATTCTCCTGGTACCATGAAAGCTGCCAGATATAGTGAAGACAAGTAAAGATAGACATCACATCTTTTTAAGATGCCAAGTGCACAATGTTGTAAAATAGTTTCACACCTAAGCAACGCTCTCTTGGTCTAAGTCTGTATACTTGTTATAACAAATGACCACAATGGAGCATTATCGTTCAGGATGCAACTATCAGGAGCGTCAGACAGATAATGATTATGAAACACACACACGCTTTTAAACTTTTAGATTTAGTTTTAATAACACCATTGAAGACAACTATGTCCTACAGTATTCATGATATTTAAATGATGAACACTGGTACACTGTTACCTTACAATGGGGTTTGAACTATCTTGATTAATGAGGGAGCTTTTAGTAAAAGAGAAGCAATAGAAAAGGTCAGGGTTGAGAGCAGCCATTCAATAAAGTCTCATTTTCTGTCCTTTCTGTTCTTCAGCTTGCCTACTGTGTTGTGCAGTTTATGGAGAAAGACGCAACTGTTACAGAATATGTAAGTCACTGCAACACAGAAAATGCATGCAAGAATGTGAGCTTTGTGTCTTCTTCATTCATTTGTACCCTGAATCTGTATATTTTATATTTCAGATCATCAGAGGGTTGCTGAAATACTGGCCTAAAACATGCACTCAGAAAGAGGTGAGAAAGTCAAATCATGGATGGATGTGGTTTGTGGTAGACAATGGACATAGTGGTAGACAATGTGTGTACAATTCTGGATTGGTTTTAGGTAATGTTCCTGGGGGAGATTGAGGAGATTCTGGATGTGATTGAGCCATCACAGTTTATCCGTGTGCAGGAGCCACTTTTTAAGCAGATTGCCAACTGCATCTCCAGCCCCCACTTCCAGGTCTGTCCCTTGTGTAACCCTTGTCCTCATGATCATAATTATCTACACACTACCATGCACCACTCACATTTTAACAGAACTGGGGCCTGCAGTGTATTCACTTCCATCTGGTTCATAGCATTCATGGGAAATCCAACTGTATTCTGTCTGTATTCTGTAGAAGTCTGAGCTAAGAGCTGGTAAAGTAGAAGTGTTACCCATCTTCCGGTTCTGAACTGTGCCTCTGTGTGTGTGTCAGGTTGCAGAGCGGGCTCTGTATTTCTGGAATAATGAGTATATTCTGAGTCTGATCGAAGAGAACTGTCAGGCCATCCTGCCTCTGGTCTTTGGCACGCTTTACCGAGTCTCCAAAGAGCACTGGAACCAGTAAGTAGCACACACAGTAACCTTGACTCTAAGCAAGAACATTTTTAGAAACCCCATTTTTTGGTGTTTGGTAGATGAAATAAAATTTCTAGTAATTAGAGGACACTACAAAACACCAAAAAAAAAAAAAATGCCATGATCACTGTACTGCTCAGACTACAAGACATTTATAACTTGTGAGTGTGTGAGCAGTGCACGTACACTCACTGTGAAAACTGCTTATCATGTGACTTTGCCAAACTTATGGAGAGCTGCAGTTAATGCTCATGCAACATGCACTTTTCTTTTTTACAATTTTTTACAGCCAGTATTTTTCTTACAGTTATATAGTAGAGAATGGGGAAACATTAAACAAGTATTTGTGGTCTTGCCATTTTCTTGTCCAGTCAGCTCAGAGTGTGTGCATACCACCCTGAGATTCTTCCTTACTGCTCACTGCTGTTCTTACACAAACGCTTTTTCAAATACGCTGGAAAATATTTGTACATCAGTGACTGCTCAAAAGATTGCGTAAATCAAATCACTGAACTGCAAAAAAATGTAGTGTGCATTCAACATAATCAAATTCTGTGACATGTCCTGGTCCTTGACTGATGCTCCTTAACTATATTTGTTAGTGTGTGTTTGATATAATCATCTACTGTAGCCCTTTACAGATTGGATTAGTTTTATATGGGTAGGTGGGGTAATGTAATTATTATGGGTGTATCTCTGGGATTTTAATCCCGTCTGACTCTGTCATGTCAGTAATTTTTTTGGAGAGCTGGAAAAATTCATACTATAAAAAGGACCAGTAGAAATAACTGCAGGTAATATATACCCATCCTAATTAACAGTACGACATATCAAAAGTTCCTTAATTCACTGATTAATGATTGATAAAAAGTAGCAATTTATGTAATGTATCAAGAGTCATTATTGAGAAATCTACTGGATGTTTTTCCTTCTCTTCATCAGAACTATTGTGTCACTTATCTACAACGTCTTGAAGACCTTTATGGAGATGAATAGTAAGCTTTTTGATGACCTTACTGCCTCCTACAAAGTGGAGAAACAGAAGTAAGTTTGTAGGGATTCTCACTACAGTAACATGTGTCAGTGTAACTTTTACAGTGTGGTATCATTTTTAACCTTCTCTACTTCCTCACCTCTCTTTATCATGACTCTCTCTCCATGGCTTTCTCTGTAGGGAGCTGAAGAGGGAGAAGGAGCGTGCTGAGTTGTGGAAGGGGCTGGAGGAGCAGCAGGAGCGGAGGCTGCAGAGTCTGGGGGAAGCAAGTCGCAACCAAAAGAACCTGCAAGAGCGAGAGAACCTGAGCAAGAACGAGCCGGAGAGCAGCGCTGCCAATGCCACCTAGAACACACACACACACTCACTCACACACACACACACACATACACACAGACAAATGCACAAGCCAATATGTACAAACATGGAGAACATAATAACACACACTTTGTTTTACTGACAGTTTTTACTCTGGAACTTACCATCACCTCTTAAAACATACACACATACACACACACACACAGATACACACACAAATCATACAGACAACATTGCTGGAACAATCAGAGAGAACAAACCAACAGCCAGTTGTCTATATGTAGATATACAAGCCACTCTCACACTCACACACATAGAAGTGAGATGTAAATGATGCAGAAAGAAAAGATGAGTACCTCTCACTCTTCATGCCTTTTATTCATTTCCGCTGTCTCGATACATATCGTACACGCTTCTTACTCAATCTATCGCTTTCACTGCTTCCCTTCTGTTTCTCTCTTCCTCTCATTGACACTAAATGTATACATGCATACACACACTGATACCTACACACAATGAAGACACAAGCAGAACAAACAAGTACACACAATACATGCACGGACACATGAATGGATTGGAGTCACATAAACAGGCACGACACACACACACACACACACACACACACACACACTGTCATCAGTTAAACTCTGGAACGGGTCTAATCTCGCTCGGGACCTCTCTCAGTCCCAGTGTCATGTCCTCCATTCGACTTACACACTCTCCCAAAAGATGAAGCAACATGCTGAAAATGATGATGATTATGAAGAATTATGATGAAGATAACTCTGTAAAAGTAATGGTTATAATGTTCTTATTACAGCTTATTCTATAAGTAACACTTCTATTGCTATTTCAACTGATGTTTTTATATATACATATATATAAATATATATATAAATATAATATCTATGTCCGATTATAGTGTTGGTGGGGGTATTCTAGTGTAGCACCTCTTAAACATGACAAAAGTATGCTGCTAGACTAAACTTGTTCTGATGTGAAGACAAAACATTACACTAGTCCGTTCTTCTTCTGGGGTTTCTTTAAAAAAAAAAAAAAACATCCAAAATGTATTACTTTAGCAATATTCTCATCTACTTTGAATGTGTGTCAGCAGTTTTCTTTGGAAACCATACCGCCTACTTCAGTACACATAGTTCTAAAGATGGGGTTGATATTTTGTTGATTGTTTTAATTTTTATTTTTGTATAACAGTTTGGCTGTTGATATTTATTAATATTTATTTCATATTGTGACCATCTTGGAGCAAAAACTTGATGAACAAGACTGGAAGTGACCGTATGCTTGGGCGTACTTAAGTCTGGGATGGATTGTCAATGTTTTGATGTTGGATGTTGGTTCTGTACCAGCATATTCCATGACTTTCCTCTGTTTTCCTCTGAAAAAAAAAACAAAAAAACAAGAAAGGTGTAGAAAAACCATCTCATTTTGTTATTGATTTTGTAAAAGGTGCAGTTCATTTCCCCATACTTCCTCCATTGAGAAGGGTTAGATGTGAGAGAGTCAGTAAGGCACTCAGTAGAGTAGAGAGAAGGCAATACATGAACTGGAGCTGTAAGCATAAGTAGCACCACTTCAACTAGAATTGCACTGTCCTCTTGATGTTTTGTGTTTAAATATAGCAATGTATTTTTGGGGGACCAACGGCTTTGGGATATGAATGTATAAAAATATGGGATATAAACATGAAAATGTCTGTTGAAGTGCTTCAAATGGAGAAATGAGTGTTATATGTCGTTATTCGCGAAGCACACACAAAACAGAGAAGAAAAAAAATGGCTACCTCAGATTCACTGATTGATTGCTCACCCTTTTGCAAACACAGACTTTCCGGTCTCTCAGACAAAGAAAATAAAGGTAACAGTTGGTAACACATTCTGGTAGATGTAGAAACTGAGGCAGGTGATCAGAAACATGGTGCTAAGAGGTTGCTCGCTAATGTTTTGTCGATAAAAGGTCACCAATTTGAATTCAGTGTCAGAATTCATGGTGCGCTTTTTCTGAGTCTTTACACTCAGCAACATCTGACTTGTGACACCTAGATGAGCTTTACACACATCAATTCGTTATATTTTCTGCATCACAAGTCTAGTTTTCATATTTACAAACGCAAACTAGGCAGAAAGAGTCGACCTAAAAAGTAGTACCACTGAGAACTAATATTGTATTTCTTTTAGAGTCCACAAGAGGGCGCACTTTTAGTATATTAGAGTAGGAAATACTCTCCTGTAATCTCCTGTGTACTCTGTGCACTTTAGGAATAGATTTCTGCCTCCAGCCATCCCCTGTCTTATCACATTATACAAACTGTCTCATTATACTTAAAAAAAGAAAACTTTTCTGACCTATAAATCAGGGGTTCTCAAACTTTTTGTACCCAATGATCCCTTTAACTATAAAAAAGAACGAAAGAAAACCCGTGGATGCCTATTTATGCCTGATTTATGTTACAAACTATTCAAATATTAGGCTTGCTATTTAAATGAGTACATTAATATTTAGCCTATATATTGGAGCCATTGAGCTTTTAATTCTTTAACATGAGTTATTGAATATTTGGAATAACCCCTTTTAAATTCAAATGACCCGTCAAATAAATCATCAACACAATAATGGATATAATATCATGACTTTGTTATGGGTATGTTCTGATTTCTGTCACTAACAGAATTTTAAATATTGTGGACCCCTGGCTATGCTTCACAGACCACCAGGGTGCCCGGTCCCCACTTTGAGAACAATTATTATGAAATAATTATTAATTGTTAATTATTAATTATTATTAATTATTGATTTGGATTTGTCAACTCAGAAGAAGTCATGATGGATATAATTGCAATGGGAACAGGGGCTGAATTGTGAAATGATTTTGGATTCAAACAACAGAGCGGTTTGAGGTATGCTTACAGTTAAGTATTTATTCATTTCAGCTCATACAAAAACCTAGTTGGCGTAGATAGCATGGTTTTATCAAATGATTTATCATTAATGTAAATGTAAATGCACTAAGTTAAAAAAAAAGATTAATGTTATAAATAGAAAAAAACTAGCTAGCCATACATAAGCTAATGTAAAAGCTTATATAAGGCATTATATATGTGTTATTACCAGTTTTTGTATTTTAAGACCACCGACATCTGTTCTGTTTTCAGTATATCTGGTGCTTTATATGTGTAAAAATGCAATTTTATTTCTATTGCTGTGTATAAATTTTATTTTACATGAAAACACATTAACAGCAAGTCCTCTTTTAGTTCATATAGATCCAGTCAGATATATCATGTATAATAATGGTCAATTTGTTTGAGGCCAGTTCCGGTTCCAAAATTGTGTTAGTATGTTAAGCCAACATCACATTACTGGCCACCTTCCCATAAAACAACTATTGCTGTATAATACCTCACTGATATTACACTGTGATTCATCACAAAAAAAAAAAACAAAAACAGGTATTTAATTCACTCTATATTTTATTTAATCAACAATTTTAATACATTCTTTCAAATAGCAACTTGAAAATTATTAAACATTTTAATATTAATTAATTTTGTACATTCATTGGAGACATAAAAGCATTAAAGTCTGACTCGTTTTTTAGCCATACAAAGTTTAAGTGCATTATTGCCATTTTTGTTTGTTCACACCATAATAAACATATAACATGTAACAATTTAAAAGAAAAAAAAAATATCAGTAGTTCAGTAAGAATGAAGTAGCCGAGTGCTTTTGCGTATAATTTGCAATCTGTGTGATAATTTGCTTCTTTCTTTCTTTCTTTCTTTCTTCTGCATCTCTCTCTCTCTCTCTCTCTCTCGCAGTAGTATATGTCGATGTAACACAAGCTAAACTGTTGTTACTATGGTGGCTTAGTAACGAGCCTTGTGGCACATATGACAACGGCAGGCCTGCGCTGTTAGGATCTCAATGCTGTCATGGTGATGGCCTTCAGGGCATTCCACAGGAACTTTGACCTGCGGCAAGACAGAGGGAATCTGGTATCATACATACTGTATATTGTAATATGATCAGTGTTATTAATGGATTTTAATGGCTGCAGCTCTGTAACTGTAATGCAGAATTATGATGCCAATGCTGATATCAGTGTTTTGCGTCAATATGGTGTCTCAGTACCTTGATGGCTTTACTGATAGTGCAGCAACGCGAAACAGACGTGATGTTATGAGTGAAGTTAGATGCCAGCAGGACAGAGTAGCGGGAGGGAAATGCACTAGAGTCACAGTATCCCACACAGGCGTACACCACACGGGCTCCTTGACATGTTCCCTTCCTGTCACTCCTGATAGTCATGTTAATTGCTAAGAGAATAATAGAGGAAGCGGGAAAGGGAGAATGAATATGGATTTGACATTAAGACCTTCTATCTGATTTTGTCTGTCAGGGTGTTTGGGTGAGCAAGTAGCTCTTGATCCCTACTAGTAGTCAAGGTAAAGATTTCACCAGCCATAAGTCATGATGCCCCTTGCATAAAGTATCGAGATTATACAAGGCGGTAGCCAAGGGCCATCACTTTGTAGCTCCAGAATAGAGAATGAATATAGAGCTGACATTCACATTGTTTCTCTTTCACTCTCAGGAGATTTGTATGGCTCAGTGTGTGTGTGTGTGTGTGTGTGTGTGTGTGTGTGTGTGTGTGTGCGCTCACGGTAAAGGTGGCAGCCCGGGCCCAGTGCATCAGAGCTCCAGCTAAAAGGTGTCAACAGCACCAGCAGCACTATGGGTAGCACGAGCATAAGAACATCAGGAGTCACACGCTGAGCCATGGGGACAGTTTCCTGCACAGGACAAAAAGTCACAGCTTAGCATATTGATTCATGATCTAATGTGTGTAATTGGTCAGTTCCTCTTTATATTAATTATATTTTTTTTACATATAAAAAGTAGATCATTAAATCTCTCTTGTCTCAGACTTTCATGTTCAATGTGTAGAAAGCAGTGAACTTTATGCTTTTTTTAAAATTGAATTTTGGGCAGTTGTAAGAGTTGTAAAAAAAAACCCCAACATTTTATGAGTTACATTTGGCCAAACTGCCTTCCATCTACATCCCTCTCAAATTTGACAGGGTTTCAGAATAGCCACCTCACAATAGCCACTGTTTATATGTTGAATTTATGAAGTGAAATCCCCAGCCTTATATAAACCTGTTTGAACCTTTCATCTCTTCTCAGATACTATTTCTTATTCCTGTTAGGTAAGGTATTTACAATTTCACAATGATTTTCAGGCAGGAAGACTTGAAGTTTGTATTAATAATTACAGTTCTTTTCAAATTCTAGGTCGTTTCAAATCATAATTTAAGTTTAAGGTTAAGAAATTTGCACACAGATGCACACAAAGACATTTTGTTAGTAGCGAATGCACTTTTGTCCTACTGTTGTTTGAGTGGAATAACAAATTAAATTTAAATATATTTACAGACCTCCTGAACAGAAATATTTAGCCTTGCTGAATATGAATGAATTTAGTATAGATGTGTTAGCTAAGAACAAGAATAACTCTATAGAAGCACATTTATCCTGAACGTTTTTTCTTCCACATCCCCAATATCTTAATCTAAACTTCATCAGAGCAGTACTTAATTCACACATTTAAATGAACATGAACCAGATCAACAGAAAAACAGTCAAAAATTTAAGGCATTTCATACAAACCAGTTATCTGAAATGACATAAATACAGTCAGCAAGGACAATGAAAATTTGAAAGCAGTAATCATTATTAGTTATTTAAATGTTTTTGTGTAATATGTGATTGTATGAACAAACAAGCAAATATTAAATGAAAGAAAAGGCATGACAAAATATGGTAATGAAAGAAGGAGAAAGGCTTTGTTACCTGTTGGTGTGAATCGTGTTCTATCCTGATATGTAAAGGTCAGTATGTAAGTCCTTTCTCTTTCTCACTCTCCCTTGACTATAAGTAGTGTAAGTTCACCTCCCACCTTGCAAAATTTCGATACCACCTAGACACACCTACTAAGATCCTTTTTTTTTTACTTTTCTTCCAGCTACTTTGGCTCCTCATTCCATGAACCAGCAACACTGCAAAAGATGATGTCTCTGCAAGTGAAAATATCTTCAATATAGTCACATTTATCTAGTATTTCCTATTATAAGATTACAGTAAACCAAATTTAAGATTATTAAATCTGTTTCTAGACTTTTTTTTTTACTCTTTTCAAGCTTGAAACAGTTTTCATCTATTGGCATGAAATTTAGTTAATTGTAAGCAGTGATTTCTAGAATGTATCAAAATTATCTGCTAAAAGAATATAAAAGCTTGAAAGAACGTGAATATACACCAATCAGCCATAACATTAAAACCACTGAAAGGTGATGTGAATAATGTTGATTATCTCGTTGCTGTGGCACCTGTAAAAAGGGTGGGATATATTAGGCAGCAAGTGAACAGTCAATTCTCAACGTTGAAGTGTTGGAAGCAGGAAAAATGGGCAAGCGTAAGGATCTGAGCAACTTTGACAAGAGCCAAACTGTGATGGCTAGATGACTCGGTCAGAGCATCTCCAAAACAGCAGGTCTTGTGGGGTGTTCCCTGTATTCAGTGGTTAGTACCTACCAAAAGTGGTCCAGGGAAGAACAACCGGTGAACTGGTGACAGGGTCATGCGCATGGGGAGAGAGGGCTAGCCTGTCTGGTCTGATCCCACAGAAGAGCTACTGTAGCACAAATTGCTGAAAAAGTTAATGCTGCCTATGATTTAAAGGTGTAAGAATACACAATGCATCGCAGCTTGCTGCATACGGGGCTGTGTAGCCACAGACCAGTCATTGTGCCCATGCTAACCACCGTCCACCGCCAAAAGCACCTACAATGGGCACGTGAACATCAGAACTGGACCATGGACAATGGAAGAAGGTGGTTTGATGAATCACGTTTTCTTTTACATCACGTGGACGGCCGTGTGCGTGTACGTTGCTTACCTGGGGAAGAGATGGCACCAGGGTGCACTGTGGGAAGAAGGCAAGCTGGCGGAGGCAGTGTGATGCTCTGGGCAATGTTCTGCTGGGAAACTTTGGGTCCTGGCATTCATATGCATGGCACTTTGACACGTACCACCTACCTAAACATTGCTGCAGACCAAGTACACATCTTCATGGCAATGGTATTCCCTAATGGAAGTGGCCTCTTTCAGCAGGATTGATTCAGGAATTGTTTGTGGAACACGACAAAGAGTTCAAGGTGTTGACTTGGCCTCCAAATTCCCCAGATCTCAATCCATTCGAGCATCTGTGGGATGTGCTGGACAAACAAGTCCGATCCATTGAGGCTCCACCTCGCAATTTACAGGACATAAAGGATCTGCTGCTAATGTTTTGGTACCAGATACTACAGCACACCTTCAGAGGTCTTGTGGAGTCCATGCCTCAATGGGTCAGAGCTGTTTTGGCAGCACAAGGGGGACCTACGCAATATTAGGCAGGTGGTTTTAATGTTAAGGCTGAACGGTGTATTCGAGATGTTTTTATCTGATAAGACGTAATTTTTTGAACCTACAAGTTTAAGAAGACACAAACAGAGAAGATCTAAAAATGCTAAGTGACATACCCGTCAGGAGTACTTCTATTATCCCACTGGAACCCACCTTTTGCACATTTACAGACCTCTGTGTGTAAGCATAAGTGTGTGCAGATGTGTTATCACAGTTGAGAGACTTCATGTCTGTTATATTAAACTGTTACTCAGATATTATGTTGACATTATTAATGTTTTTTTCCCTTTCATAATTTATTTTCAGTTTCCAGAATAGTACATATATTCAGTGAATCAACTGAACATGATTTTAGTTGCTTTATTTAATATAAAACATCAGTGGAAAAGAAAGGAAATGAAATGAAAGGAAGGAAAGGAGAGAGCAAACCCACAGAGCTATGACTATCACGCTATATTATGTTTATCCTGTTTATCCTAACCCCATTAAAGTTAAAGATAGCATTCCATATCCTGCTACATTTATGTTTTGTCATTGTTACACAACCTTTAAAAAATACATTTCTTATTTCCCTGTTCATATTTCATATACTGATGTAACCTACACTTATTCCTCTGAGATGAGTTATCAGTGGGGTTGATTTGCACTTCTACTCATTTTCTTAGAAAATCTGACAGGTGTACAACTTGTTACAAAGATCTGTCTCCATAGTCTCCTTTGTCATCATGGCACCAGTATAATGGCAACGTAACAAATGACACTGAAGGAAAAAAAAGATATTACTATATTTTGTTTAATTCTCTCATGTTTCTAGGTTATAGTGTTTCAGTCCAAACTGAAAATAAAAAAGCAAGAGTCAAATGTAGCTTCAGGGAATCACTGAATCATGACTAAAGTTAGCATACTTTGAGAATTTAATTTTTAACTGTTCTATACTATACACACAATAAAGTATCATTTAACCTAACCCTAACCCTAACCCTATATTTATCACCCTATGACAAAAGTTTCATTTTTAGGAAAGGTGGCCTTAGAACCCTTCAGAAACCCTATTTTTCCCTAAGAGCGTAGCTTGTAATGATCTTGAAGGCTGCTGTAGGGTAAATGTGTGATTGGGGAAGATGAGCAGAGACAGGAGACGAGTATGTAAAGCCTAAGTGAACTAATGAAGTCACCTCCTTCATACTAGCGAGGGCACAAAACACAGGCTTTTCTAAGAGAGGGGCAGGTTGCAAGTGGAGTTTTCATCTCAAATATACTTTTTTTTATTCAAAATTGTGAAATGTGATGTCTTTTGTAAAAGAACACAAACATTTTCTGGGATTAATAGAATTCATTTTCAAATAATTATGGTAAGGACTAATATGAAAATGCCTGTGAACTTGACAGTGTCATCAGCTCCGTCTGAACAGCAGGGAGAAGGGAAACGCTGCAATGCTGAAAATAAAACATAAAACAGTGGAGAATGAGGGAGCAGTGGAGAATCAGTGCACAGATACATCAGATTGTGAGCTGCTGAGGGTTTTCTCACCTAGCCAGTCTAGCAAGTACTCCAGGTTTCTCTCTCTCTGTGGATTTAGAGTCAGGGGCATCCTGCTCAACAACTTGAGAGATGATTTCCAGTCATCATAATTAGTTTCTACATGTATCCGGTAGAAAAACGACTGCAGAAAATAGATAAGAGTTAAAGTGATGTTCGTACTGACTACGTGACTCACCATGAAACTCTGGGCTTGTGGCACCTGGTGAAGACTCCTCTGAATCAGCATATACCTGAGAGACAAGAGTGAGTATAAAGTGATGGGTTGGCTCGTAAATTTAACACTAGTTATAAAAGCAGTTTCATAGTTTTAGTAATGAACATATTGAGGCTTGTTATGAAAGCTGATTACACTAATATGTCAGCTTGTGTAATAACGCATGATTAAGCACGGAGACACAGACAGACAACGTTTCTGTGCACAAGCAATAGACAGATCTCTCTTACATACACACCTCATTGCCACAAACCATCTCTTCTGCACCTTCAGACAGGTTCGGCAACTGTCTGAGAGAGACAGACAGAGATAAAAAGGTATGTGTTCTTTGTTAGTTGACACATTCAATTCCGGTTCCCACTTCCAGCACATTTAACATAAAAACAAAAAGCCTGTCTGAGGCACGTCTGCAAGCTTCTCCACCTGAGGCCACACCAATTACCTGAAAAACACTGTGTATTTTGGACCAGGCAGGACACTGGATTATCTAAACTGTGGTACACAGAACAAGCCTACAGCTACAACTGCACAAATCTGATTTAACAGGAACTGTCAAATCACTCTCTGGTTGGTTTATAGATATGCTCTTTTAGGATGGGATGTTTATGTAATACTTAACAATTATGTTCGGCCTGTTGGCTAAATGATGGCTTGATGGCCATGGCGCCGCCTCTATTTTATAACTACCACCTCCAGGCAGTCGCCTAATGTAGCACATAAGACTAGTGACAAAGATCCTTTTCATATACAGTTGTCTCTTGTGTACTGTATCTGGATTCTATCCTGAAAAGATCTAAATCACATGCATTTACAACTGTAGTAATGTGTCTCTGATTAGCCACACCGAAATCTAATTGCTGTATGACATGGAATTCATACTGTGTTGTCAACCATATGTTGTCCTTTGTTTTCAGTCTTTGTTTTAAATTTTAGTGGTAGTGTCCCAAACACAGAGACTTGTTTTACAAAGGTGAGCACATCTTTTGAATTCCGAGAGTCCAAAATGCACAATCCATAAAAAAATGACAAAACAGGCAGAACAACAATTATAAATATAGACAGAATCATACAGAGTTCAGCCATACCTAGTGGTCATGCACACAACAATTCTTTTTTCATGGTATCCCGATATAAACACTATAAAATATAACAATCATTCTATGCTATGTATTCTAGTCCCACTATTGTTTTATGATCATCTCTGGTAAAGACGCTAACTTATAATTCACATAATAAACCATGAACGCTGAAGAGCTAAATTCTTCACAACTTCAAACGCACACCTTTCTCCCAAAATAATCATTAGGAGTCCTCATGTTTGTTTTCCGCTTCCTGGCTTTCTTCACTTCTAAACTTTGTGCTGCCTCTGCCCTCAATTATTATTGCATAATTAGTCTTGGTATATCTTTATCCTGTACATATACTGTATCCCTCTGTTAGGCTGTGTTCCCCATGAAGCTTTGAGTGTGTTATCACTATAGTTCTGCACTGACTCTAGTCAGCTTTGACTCAGTGGTTAAGGCTTTAGGCTCCTGAGCTAAAGGTTATGAGTTCAAATCCCACTTTTGGGAGTCAAGGCTGTGAGTTGACACTGTTGGGGCTTTGAACAAGGCTCTAAACTCTCAACTGCTCCTATTTTAACTGTAAGTTGCTTTGGATAAATTCTCTTAGCAAATGAGTAGAACCATGTAAATGTAATGTAATGTAAATGTCTCATATTCCTATTGTCTATTTCTTTTCTACATAGTCATTTCAGGTTTTGACTTTGCATCTTTTGACCTATGCCATACATTTTTTTTTACCATGTATTCTGGGTATACTCTAATAAAAAAGACTCAGTATGTGCAGTTTTTTTTTTAATGATCATAATTCAAATCTTAATGAAACGCTAATTAGGGGGCCGGCTGCCCTGTAAGATTAGGCATAGTCAGTAATGAGCTTCACATCCATCAGCTGATAATCACACAAGAAAGCTACACTTTTCTATCTACACTATCTACACTTTTAGAAAATGAATAGAAAAAAGAAAGAGACTTAAAAAGTTAGAATTAGGAAAAAAAGAGGGAAATGTGTTGACCGCATATTTACAACACCTACTGGAGACACAGATGTGTGTCCACCTCGTCATAATGGTGGTCTGAGCTCACAGGGCCCTCTTGTGGTTCCTCTGTTCTCCTGCGCTTGGGTTCATTAGCTGGGGGAAGGGCACAGGAAGCAGGAAGATGTGGCCTGTCCAATCTAGATTCCCTCTCCTATACAGGAAAACACAAGCCCAAAAACCAAATAAAAATCACTGATTAAAGAGCAAGCACAAAAATTACACAGATTTAAAACACCAACAATGTGCAGAATTAAATGTAAATACAAGTGGAACAATTTCACATTTATTAACATTTTAAATAAATTTGACATGTATTACACAATCTTTGTGACTTTCCATGGTACACAACAAAACTGTCAGAACTGTCAGAGGTCGGTGATTATAGAATTACATCATATTGTGCAGTAAACTCTTTAACTTGCATCATATCTTATCTCATTAACAGTATACTGAGGATGTAAGGTAACTACTTTAGCTGTGAAATACATAATAGGATAATTAGTTGTGAGGAATAATAGTTGTTTAAAATGTGTGGTATAAATTCACACCAGATGGTGTAAAGTACTTACTGAAGGGACCCATTTGTTTGCATGGTTCACTGGAGGACAAAAACAGACGCAGGCACTAATTACACAGCTAATCATGCTGTTGTTTAGGAATGTGTATGTATAAGCTACTAAGTTTTGTTCACCTGTAAGTGGAGGGATTGTCTCATTTGTCTCCACGTACAATGTGATGAGGAAGGGGTAAGCAAATAATTTTTTGTCTCCTTTCCTGAATCTCAACTCCGACACACGCTCCCACCTACTCTTATCTGCAGGCAGAGTACTGAATCATTCTGAAAATTATTCTGAACAACAGTTGACAGCTACTTTGGTTTTAGATAACTTTTAATCATCAATAAACAATGGCAATGTAGTCGTTGTAGCTGATTTCAAACATTCACTGTATAGGCAGGGCTACAGAGTGAAGAGTATAACTGTACATGTATATCTGAAAATCATAAGCATAGGATATAGCGTACAGGGAAAGATGTTGAAATGCTGAGTGGCGAATGGATGAAGATGGTCCAGGCTCATGAGTACAACTCGTATAGCATTCTGTAAGACAGTATTATGATAGTGAAGACTTTCACATACAGCTATTATAGTTCATGGAATGTGATTAAACTGGTTCTCTCTCTGTTACCTCAAGCTCCTGATTGACAAACTCACTGTCCAACATGTCTTCTTCACCACTAAAAAACACCCCGCCAAAAAAAGTAAATGAACAAATGGAGTTAATGTACTAGCAGAGGGTCAGTCAACAATCTCCTGAAGCTCTGCCCTAGACTACAAAGAACTTTTATATTCAATTTTACAGTGTATATGTAATCCATCAAGGGTGGAATGTTGCTTGATGTCTGTGTGGAGTTGCACATGTTCTCCCAGTGCTCCTATGGATCTACCGCAAACTGACCAGGATAAAGCAGTTATTGAAGATGAATAAATAAATGTACTCCATTTGCTTTATTAACCAAAACATATGATTGTTTGGCAAGGAGTGTTTATGCCCCAAAACATATATTTCTATATTTTTAGCAGTCTAAGTTTAATGTGTAATATTAACAAGATTTTTAATATTGGAATGTATAACAAGGTATTTAATCCTTTCTCTTGCCTGATTTTACTTCCTCGTCTTATCTTGAACTTGTAGATGTGTTGGCCAACCTGAAAGAATCTGGTTTCAGGTATAGGGAATGAGAAGGCCTGGATTGGCATGATGTTACTTCACTTGAAGAGACTGACCTGCTGACAGAAAGAAGTGCAGGTTGTTGTTAATAAGTAATAGAGGTAATAGGGACTTGGTAATAACGTACATTTTCTCAACATTTTCCCCTGCTATGTCTTCTGGATAAACCTATTATCTATATCTTATGTATAGTATAACCTGTATGTACAGTTGTATGTTTTTCTCAGAGTAGAGATGGTTTCCTTCAAAATTAGCTTACAATGCTCATAAATCCATGTTCGTTTCAATCTAAATCCGCTATGTATGTTTACATAGCTGGCAGACAGAGACACATTTTGGTCTTGTATTAACATCCTGAAACAAAATAGAAGTAAAACCTTTAAAAGTCAGATATATAGATATACCGGTATGTTCTGTCAGTCAAGAAAGTCTCCTAAGTCCTAACAGTTAAGAGTTAACGCTGTCAATCCCGCGCTCATCTGATTGGACGGTTCAGCGTCCAGTAAGCCGCGGCAGTTCTGCTGTCGCTATGGTTACAAACGCCAGAGTCCCGCCCATATTATCACGTGATCGAGGTAAGACCAAACATGGCCGAACAGCACCGGAGAATTTTTTTTTTAACTATTTAGAAATTTTTTGTCAACGTTCCGCTTAGAGTAAGTTTTCGTCACTTTATTTGCGTCTCAGACTCGTCCAAAAAATACTCTAATTCTTGAATTCACACATTTATGAATTTCCTCTCTGCTTTGTAGAGTAGTAACTCGTACGGAATGTTAGGTACTGCACCAGATCTAGTAAATAGTGCAGTGTTTTTGAGGAGTTTAGTCATTTTTACGAATATGAATCTTCACTCACTATTCCATTACTATATGATTGGTACCTGATTCGTTACAGTACATGTTCCTATGATTTTACACTACTTTATTCTACATACAGTAATAATCGTCTTGAACCTGAGAGTATCCTGACTTTGGGTTGTTATATAGAAATGTATTGAAGCCTTTTGTATTAGCCGTGATTTGTTCAGGTGCAATTGTCCTCTTAACCTGTCTGTCTATCTATCTATCTATCTATCTATCTGTCTAAATGATTTGAACATATAGGTCTAGTATTTTGTATGGTTGAGAAGGATCTTGGTTTAGAGCACAGGTTGCCAAACCTGTTCCTGGAGTACTTCCTTTCCTGCACAGTTAAGTGTTTTCCCTGCTCTCAACACACCTGGTTCACCTGATTAACAGCTCTTCCTGAGTTAAGGGAAAACACTAAAATGTGCAGGACAGGGGGTACTCCAGGACCCAGTCCCGCCCATATTATCACGTGATCGAGGGAAGACTAAACATAACTGAACAGTACCGGAGAAACAAAATTTAACTATTTTGAAATTTGTGTCAGAGTTTCGTTTAGAGAAAGTTTTCATCATTTTAGTTGCATCTCAGACTCGTATAACTACTCTAATTCTTGAATTCACACATTTATGAATTTACTAATGGGGGTAGTCAGGACCCGGGTTGGGAGCCTGTGTGCTAGAGGATGCTGTCACATGGAGTCACATGCTGTCTGGAGGTGTGCCGGAGGTTAAGGGTGATATGTAGGGTCATTGTGCTGCGACTTATCACCACTAGGCTATATTAGAAACAACGCTGAAGACTGTTTATGTTCAAATGTGATTTAAAGCGTAGGCCCTACATCAACAATGCTGAAGTTTTGTCCATTAATCAAATTAGTGGGAATTAATTTCATTTGCAGACAACATACTCAGCTTGTCATCTGCTTCACTTCTCTCTTTCAAGTAATGCTACAGGTTAATTTATTTCTAATTTCTGTCTATACCAAAGCCTAATCTGTCTATCTCCCTGCAAAGCTCTTGGTTTGTAGTTGCTAAACACATACAGAATTTTGAAAGACAGTATCAGTATAATGGAGACTTTCATGTACACCTATTACACAGCTTTCATTTACAGCTGTTGCTATTATAGAGTGAATTATAATGTACAGGTATCGTGTACAAGTATTATAGTTCACAGCTGATGTGATTGAGAGCTAATTTCTCTGTAACCTTGTGTTTTTCAGATTAGATCTGGGTCTTGTTCTGTGCTTAATAGTTCCCAATGACTGACCACAGGCCTTGTGTCCAGCTGAACACTGGAGCTCAGATGCCACTGTTGGGTTTGGGCACGTTCCGTTTGCGAGGCCCTGAGGAAACTTATCGGACAGTGGATGCTGCCTTAACAGCAGGCTACCGAGCCTTCGATACAGCAGCAGTGTACCGCAATGAGGCAGACATTGGCCAGGCCCTTTGCACCTTGTTGCCCAAACATGGGCTTTCCAGAGCTGATGTGTTCATAACGTCTAAACTAAGCCCCAGGGACCAGGGTTCCAAAGCCAGGGATGGCTGTCTGAGAAGCCTGGAGCAACTAGGCTTAGATTATATTGACCTGTTTCTGATTCACTGGCCTGGTACACAGGGGCTGGATGTAAAGGATAAGCGAAACCCTGACAATCGAGCTCAAAGTTGGGCAACCTTGGAGGAGTTCCATGCAGAGGGAAGGTTCCGTGCTATTGGAGTGTCGAACTACACGGTGAAGCACATGCAGGAGCTGCTGAAGAGCTGCAGAGTTGTTCCAGCCGTTCTCCAGGTGGAGTTCCACCCCAGGTTGGCTCAGAGGGAGCTAAGGGCATTATGTGAGGAAAGTGGAGTGTGTTTCCAAGCGTACTCCTCCCTGGGGACAGGCGTCCTCCTCTCTGATCCTCTGGTTCAGGAGATGGCAGGACGTTGTGGAAAAACTCCGGCTCAGGTGCTTCTGAGGTGGGCTGTGCAGCAAAACATACCGGTGTTGCCGAAATCATGCCAGCCCGACCGGGTGCAGGAGAACGGGTGCCTGTTTGACTTTGAGCTCAGTGACAGTGACATGGCAAAGCTTTCTGCTCTGGATTGCAGGGAGAAGTTCTGCTGGAACCCGTCACTGGTACTCTAGACTACCTCCAGTGTCAAATCTACAACATTATCAGTTTTGTCAGACTTCCAGATGCTGGTTTAGGTTTATTCAACTGGTTGTTGATTAATATATTACTTCATGAGTTTGTTATTGAAATTGAACATGATGGCGATGTCAGGGCTCTCATAGAACATCAGAAACATACAGAAAAAGAAATGTTAACAATTCGTAGTTTTCTTTATATAACCATAAAGGAGATTCATGATTGAATGTAAATCAGGAAATTATAACTATAGATCTCTCTAAAAACTAGACATATGTATATATGAGTATGTGTGTGACTTTTATATGTACTGTATTGAGTATGTAATTATAATACAGTATTATAAATAATTATGATATTGTACTCAGTGCCATAACTAACTTATAAAGATCAAACACTGAGGTTCTGAAGAGTAATCTGGAAGGAATTAAATTTGAATTTGGTAATTACACTCATTTTCATTATTAAAATGATACTGGATCAAACAGAATCCAGAGTCTTCTTGCAATGAGGGATGAAAGTTCATCAGCAGAATAAAAATGAATAAAATGTTATTACGGACATATTTATGGTGTCTTCAGTAAGATAATACTGTTTAGAATTTCAGTGCTAGATGTCTAAGAAGTGTATTGTAACTGCATGTAAATGATAGCAATGTAATTAAAAATTTATTTTTTTTTAACATTAGTAACCATGTTGAAAACCATGCATCGCTACTACACTGTAGATTAGTGTTTTATCTGAATTCTTTACACTAATCCATATATACTAATTATTAATATATTTATATTATTTAAATTCTATATGTAAAAGTTATTTTGTAAAACTGCACTTTCCCCAAAACTCACAAATTGGTTCACTGCAGCAAAATACTATTTAAGAACAATACAAAACCACACTCTTGCAGCGCTTTCTTTAATAAATTCTTATTTATTTTTCACGTTGTAGTGGTTATAAAATGTAATGGTAGATTATTCAATAATCTAAAAATCATAAAGGCATTACAAGACATTTTTATATTTTCTATTTCTATTTTACTTTCTATTTATATTTACTGATGTTACAAGTAATATCAATGAAACTAAGGCCCTGCTGCTATCTCTTCTGGTCTTTATTGCTCTAAGGCTGTAGAATGTTCCATAAAGATAGAGATAGCAGAAGGTGTAAAAACATACACAAAAACTGTTCAAAGTCCTGTCCACCCACGCTTCATAGCCCTACACAGATCAACAGGATAGATCAGCTCTTACTTATGTTTTATTTTAAAATTAATCATCTGTTGATTTAGTATGTTTATTTGCTGAAAATCATTCATCTATATCTTTCAGTTAAGGCTGTATCAATGGAAAGGGGTGGTAAAAGTTATAAAAATTTGCACCTGAAAGATATGTTTGTTACCGTGTTTGTTCAGATTTCATTAGCCCATACCATAGACAAGAAACATTTCCCTACAGCCCTGAAAGATGGCAGTGAATGACGTTGCATCCTTCTTCATGCTCCAGTAGTTCTGACTGAATCTCACACACACTGAACTAACCGGTCATTCTCACAAAACAGCTTGCATAGTTTGCCCACAGTAATGGAGCACAGACCCAGGAAAGAATCTCCATCTGTTTTTTTTCTGTAGTAGTAAACATCACTCAGGCGATGTTGGAGACTGACTGGTCAAAGGTCCAGGTATCCAACAACTTCTGAGGAAAGTTTTATAATAGTCCATTAAGACAGAGCATCAGTCCTTCACTTCTGGGTTCTGAGAGCTTCCTCTTCATCCTTTATATACGGCATAACCAGTGCTCTCTCTCTCTCTCTCTCTCTCTCTCTCTCTCGCTGTGTGCTCCACTGATGTGTCACTCTGCAGGACGGGTGTTTTGAGCTGTCAGACTGCTCACGGTCTCAGTGTCTGACTCTTGGTGGCTCCAGAGGAAGTTGAACCAGCTGGGGGAGGTGCGCATCTGACAGGCTGTACCTGCACTCCTCACCCTCTTCATCTGTCAGAGGAGAGTGTTTTGTGTTACAGAGGCATTAATACACATTAACTTATGTAGTTTTCCTGCTTAGTTACATTTCCAAGACATTTTACTTAGACATGTAGGCATCTGTCAGGCAGATTTTTCATAAATCTTAAAAACTAGTCATTTCAAGATGTAGAAGTTGAAAGGTATTGAAGACATGTTCAGTGTATAAATTTATTTCTTTACTTTTGTACTGGCACTATGAAGCTAATATTACTACTAAGTAAAGAAATCTTACAACTACTAGTTTTGCAATGAAAAAGAAAAAGAAAAACCCCACTCTCCTCAAGCTGTCACAAATGCACAGTCTCTAAGAGTCTTGCTTGTGGTTTCTGACTTTGACACTTTGTTCTATAAATGTGCAAATGTATGCTAGCTAGTTTTAAATCAGAATTGTGCCTTACAAGTTATTTGGATGACAATACTATTTTCTAGTTTCATTTGAAAATTTATACAGACTTAGTTTGCTTTTTTTTTTTTTTAACTGTTTATGTACACATAGTAGACATTGTCTTTGAGGCATGTGTAGGCTGATTTAAGCTGGTAGTTTGCACAATGCTAAACTGGTGGCTAGAAGCTTTCCTGACTTGTTGGCCACACCTTCAGCTCCTGCACCAGACTAAAGAAGTAAACACCAAACATGTCTTAGCTGATGAACACTTGGGAATTAGAGAAAGAAATCTTTATATTTTTAAATATTCCTTAAATATGCCAGCAGCTTCAAACCCTCAATCACTTTTTCTGCTCTTCTATTTGAGCTATAATTTTTTTTTATTTTTTTTTTACCCCTTTGTCGAGTAAGGTGTCAAACTCATCGCTCATCTTCCTCAGCTCTCTGCCGTATTTCTTGGCGGCCCATAAAACTGGAGGTGCTGAGCGGGACCGAGGTCGGAAAGGATCTCCATCTCCAGATTTCCCATCACTAGCCTCCTGGAAGTCCTCTTCATTTACAGAGAAATTCCTGCACCTTGCCATTACCTCTCCTACAGTCAGTAATAACAGAGACAATGTGGCATGTTGCATGAACGTTATAATTCCTAGTGTTAGTGTGTGGAAATTCTTCATCTCTAACTCTTTACTCTTTACTCACAGAACTAGATGACATGTTTTAACTAGGGATCACTGTGCTTTGTGTTTGTGCCTCCTGGATATGGAGTATATGACACAGGTGAATGCATCTGTACATTTCCCACAGGCCCAAGCCTAGAGACAGACTCACCTCGGGATGTCTGTGTAACAGCTAGGGAGTGCTCAGAGTGAGACGCCTCGGCTCCCTGCTTGGCCTGTAGGTGCTCTGTGTCTTCTTGATCACCTGATGGGTCAGACTCATCTGATATCGTGCATATTTTAGCCATTGTGAGAACTAAAACAACAGTGAAAGCAGAAAGCGTCAGAATTTCAACCCTAGTAACAGAAAGGTACAAATTAGTGTGTTCATCGTGTGGCAGGTGTTCCAGCTTACGTATGTATAGAAGCCTAACATAATACGTGGTCCAAATGGTAACAGGACAAAAAGTAACTGTCTAATATGCTCGAGGCTAATTTAAGATTTGCCTACTTTAACAGTTGTTCTACAGTCAGAAATAGACATGACTGACAGTGTGTAAAGAATGAATGTTATGAGTTCTATCCCAGGAATTTGAACTGCTTGCACAGCTGATGAAGGACTTCCATCTGAGAAGCTTTGTTTCTCTCCAATTAATTAGATTTTTGTGTGTCTAAAAGCAAAATTAAAATACATTGTGCCCTGTGATGGACTGGTGTGTATTCCTGCCTCACATCCAGTCTTCCTGGGATAAGCTCAGGATCCAAAACAACCCTGACAAGTCCTTACTGACGATGAATAAATAGTGAATGAATCAATATTATACCATTCTGTTCTTACTCTTATGCTGTAGCAAGAGAAAATACTTCATATTAATGGGGAAATAGATACAGATAAACAAAGCTGAGAGTTGTAACTATACCAGTAAAATATGAAGACCTTCAAATCTTCTCTCTATTTTGAAATCTGTTCCTGTGGAGTAATTTCCTGTGTAGCAATATCCTGTATAGTGACTCCCACTAAACCTAAATGAAAAGCCTGTTTATTAAATAAAGTCTGTTTGTAACTAAGATAGTTGTATATAATAGCAGGAAACACTTCAGCTGTCAGCATATTTTCACTTTTTCCACCACACACACCACTGTACTGTCACTCGGCGTCTGTTTTTGTTCACACACAGATACACACACTCAGTTACACACACTCAGTTACTGCACCGTAAATTCACCAGTCTGTGACCGTGATTCGGTTTACACTTGTGAAGTTCATTAACCTGACTAGGTTGATTAGGTCAGTCAGTGTGCTAGGTAGTTAGCTGAACTGTCATATTATTACTATACTAACTTCAACTATTTCCGCCTTATAAATATGGTAGCTAACCTAAACTACTTTCACTGTTCAGTTTCTTTTATTAATTTTTTTTAAGTACACACAAATTTATTGACACAAAAGTTGCATTCTGGTTAACTAGCCAATGTTATGAAAGCAAATAAGCGCACACGGAAATGGTTAACTGCAGGTTTACTCGCTGGAGGGTGAACACTAGCATACTTAGCTAGGTTAGCTAACTTGTTAGTTCTCGGTCTCCACAACCTTCCTCTCTCTTCCATGTTTATATCGAGTAAATGATTTGGCAGACTTTCAGACCTTTCTAGCATGCTCTTACTGGCAGTACAGTGTTTCTTACCGAATTTTGGCGCCAGTCTCCGGCTCCACAGCAGTAAACCACCCTCGATACCACCTAACCTGAAGAGTGTGTTTGGCGCTGAGCAGGGTTGCCAGATCTGTAGCACGACTCATCTTACCACCTTACGACCAGCTTATTCCTAACAGATACATGTATTCTCCTTCCTCACTACCAACATCAAATGTACTACAGTGTACTGCAGTGTTTTAAATGTAATGTTATACAATTTTTTTATTTTTTGTAAAACATTGTTAAAAACAAATAGATATATTATTATTATTATTATTATTATTATTTTACATATAAATAAAGAATAGCTATTAGCCTGAGTAAAACAATTCACTCTCTCTCAATGTAATATATGAGTACCGCACAGATATACAGATTATGAAATGGATTGAAAAGTAACCGTTCCAGCATGCTTTATATTTTATTAAAAATATACTATACTGTATATAAAGTAAAAAACTGGAACTTGGGGAAAAAAAGAGAACCTGGCAACTCTAAGCAGCAGCGTTATGGAGCAGTCGCAGTGGCATCAACACCACAACTGCTGAACCGCAGAGCACACACATTTCATTAATTTATTTTACTTTGTTTTATTTGATTTGATTTACTTCCTGCTAAATAGTTGGCTGTTAACGAGGACTACTTGTAATACACGTCTGTGTAGGTTTTAAGAAAAGTAGCAGGTCCATTTTCGTGTTAAATGTGAACTTTAGCCTATATCAGTCTTTGTTTATATCAGAAAACATAAAATGATGTAACTAATATTATATATGACCTATACATTTAATTAAAGGATTTAATTTCAGGATGTAATTACAGGTTTCCATACACTAGATGTCACTACTGTTCAGTATATCACACTCACAACTGAGATTTATTACTGAGATGCAGTTCATCCAAAGTTAATGAATGATATCTATCTTATATTGATTGAAATATATTTGTCTTGTAGGTATTCTGACCAAATCCCATAGGTTCTATACACATATAGAGCTACTATGAAGCCCACACAGTAATAGCATTATGTGGCCATTCATTTTCCATTAACACGTTCTTCACCTGCACACTGTCTTATACAGTATTAGGTGCTGCTGCAGTGCTCTTGACCATTCTCTGACAACCCTTGGATATGCCACTGTTGCATTTTGATATGAAGTAGTCACAATTTGCAAACAAAGTAGAACATATAGACAAAAATAACAAAAATGTGGACACCTAACCATTACACTCATATGTGATTGTTGAACATCCCATTCTAGATTTAGACTTCACTCTTCTGGGAAGTCTTTCCATTAGATTTTGGAGCGTGGCTGTGGGATTTGTGCTCATTCAGCTACAAGAGCATTAGTGAGATCAGGTACTGATGTTGGGTGAGGAGGTCTGGGGTGCAGTCGGTGTTCCAGTTCATCCCAAAGGTGTTCACTGGGGTTGAGATCAGGGCTTTGTGCAGGACACGTGAGCTCTTCCACTCCAACCTTGACAAACCATATCTTTGTGACCGTTGCTTTGTGCACATAGGCATTGTCATACTGAAAAAGGTTTTGGGCTCGAACCCCTTAGTTCCAGTCAAGGAAAATCCTAATGCTACAGCATACAAAGACATTCTACACAATTGTGTGCTTCCAGCTTTATGGCAACAATTTGGGAAAGACACATCTATAGGGGTGAGGGTCAGATGTCCACATACTTTTGGCCACATAGTGTATATCTTTACAATATACAAATCCTATTCACAAAAAACAAAACAAACAAACAAAAAAAACCCTAACTAAATGAAAAATTAAGATAGTTATACAAATGCAGCTGTTTGTCTAAATCATTCATTCATTCATTCATTCATTCATTCATTCATTTATCTTCAGTAAACAGGATCTGGAACTTATCCCAGGAACACTGGGCATGAGGTGGGAAAACATCCTGGATGGCATGCCAGTCCACCACAGGGCACCACACACACACACACACACACACATTGCCAGTCCTTTTTTGTGAAGTATATATATATATATATATATATATATATATATATATATATATATATATATATATATATATACACACACACACACACACACACACACACATATATACATATATATATATATATATATATATATATATATATATATATATATATATATATATATAAAATAACATTAAGCTATATATTATATATTAATAATATTAATATATAATATATAATATATAAAACGATATTAAGCTGTTTAATTTTTCAGTTAACACTAAATCAGGACTTTGTTATTATATGTATATATGTTATTATAATAACTTTGTATGATTTTCCAGTTATAGCCTACTTCACTAAATAGGTAAAACTTTATCCCGGAAGTAGAAACATCCCCCCCCCCCCCTCCAGCAGCTGTGTTTTTTTTTTTTTTTCCCTTTTGTGGCGTGACGTCAGCGCGCGGCGTTACGACTGGAGCTGAAGATGGCGAGCGCAGAGACCGCGGCGGAACATGAGCGGATCCTCCGGGAGATTGAAAGCACCGACACAAACTGTATCGGTCCCACACTCCGGTAAGTCGTCGGTAAGCGGCTAGCACGCAGTGTGGTGTGTTGGCTAAGTTACAGGGTGGAGAGGAGTGTATGAAAATGTTGTCTTGTTCTTCTCTCGGTAACTCTTCAGACTTCCAAAGATTCTTCCCTTAACTTGTCATGCAGCTAGCAGCTGGCTAAGCAGCTCTCTCACTGCTAACAATTAACACAGAGCAAAGAGCAGACTTAGTATTCATGTCACATGCATGTGCAGGCTGCTCTCTTAAAGCACGCCGGTGGTAGCATTAAAAACACACAAACACACAAACACACAGACAGGAGAGCACTCTTTCTAACCGCAGTGATCATCGGAATCTAACTGAAGAAAGCGCTGAGTTTCCCAACTTCCTAATTAATGTTAGCTCATGTGTTGTCTCGCGCCATCAGAGGTGCTTGTCATTCCTGCACTTATTTATTTAAGCACTGTCGGACTGCAAACACGTGTCATGTGCATCATGCATCTGAAATATCACTTGCTCTAGACCTATCTCAGTGATTTGTTCATACACACTACTCATGAAGCGGTTAACTTTGTAAATGTCCTCTCTCAGGTTGTGCAAAGTTAAAGTACAAGACGATTCTTGTATCTGTTGTTCAAATACAAGAATCGTCTTGTACTTTAACTTTGATATGAATGAATGATATGCATTTTGTTCATTCATATCATTCATAATGCAGATCAGTTATTACACTATATGGACAAAAGTATGTGGACACCTGATCATCAGATGCATATGTGCTTACTGAACATCCCATTCCTGATTTAGTCCCCTTTTACTCTTATAATAATGTCAACTCTTCTGCGAAAGCTTTCCACTAGACCTTTGAGCATGGCTGTGGGGATTTGTGCTCATTCAGCTGCAGGAGCATTAGTGATGTCGGGTGAGGAGGCCTGGGGCTCAGTCTGCATCTCAGTTCATCCCATACGTGTTGGTTAGGGTTGAGGTCAGAGTGTCTGTACAGGTCACTCGAGTTCTTCCACTCCAGCCTTGGCAAACTCTGTCTTCATGGAGCTGTGCACAGTGGCATCGTCATGCTGGAACAGGTTTGGGCTCCTTAGTTCCAGTGAAGAGAAATTGTAATGCTCAACATACAAAGACATTCTAGACAATTCTGTGCTTCCAACTTTATGGCAACATTTTGAGGAAGAATCACGTATGAGTGTGATGGTCAGATGTCCACATACTTTTGGTCATATAGTGTATATAACAAAAAGATCAAATCCCCCAATTGTTCTTCATTTTTAGAATGATATTTTTGAGAATGACTTTTCCATAAAATCTCATATTATCAGTTTTTAATCATGTTGTCTTTATAAGCTGAACAAGGTTGTGTGACACAGCTTAGCCAAAGTCTAGTTGTTTTGTTTAGTTACGGTCAGCAAAGTTCTCCCTTGTGTATGATAGCTGTCATGTATGATAAAGTTAAGAACCTGCTAGGAGTAGCAGCAGAGGTAGCATCGTAATGTGTTTACAACAGTAGCCTATTACACAGCCAAAGAGTTTTCAGTGCAGTTGCGTCCCTGTGCAGAGAAACGGTGGTTGCTATAATATGATTTTAGGCTGAGTCCAGAGGGAGGGGTTGCAGTGAAGTCAGTGTTTAGTGACGTCACAGCTGGGAACAATATGGATGAGAACCATGGAGTAAGAAACTTGACTGGGAGGAAAACTGAAAAGGTAAACGGTACCAGACATAAATGCATTTTAATCACTATTTTGGAAAAGTCAGCAGGTAACCAGCTGATAATGCTTCATGAGTAACTGACACCGTAACAGCCCTGGTCTATACAATTGAGTAACAGATGTAACACACCACAACCCAAATCTGTCACTTTTGCTTATTTAGCTAACAAACACACCATACTTTAATCTAATTTCTTCTGTAGCCTGCAGGTCTTTAATTATATGTGTAACATACCTGTTTATCAGTTCTTTCTACTTAGCAGTTGTTAAGGCTGGCATAATGTGTTTTCGCTCCACTGTGCAAATACGTTGCTGAGCAGCTAATGTGAATCATGCAAGCAGTGGCACAATGTAGTATTCATACACTGGTGAGAAGCCGTTGCTAATTTTAGTTTATGTGTGTGTTGTACGCTGATAAAGGCTTCATATTTTCACTTCCTTGTTGGAGTGACTTGTGTGATAGCCGGGGTGGTGGGGGGGCCTGGTCCGTCTTGTGCCTCTCTGCTCTGCCTTTGTAACATGAGAGCTCTCTGAACTGGATTATTTTTGTCAGTGACAAAGCAAATCATTCTATACACTGGGTCATATTATCTAATTTCCCAGAGTACGTTATTAATAGTGTTCACCTCAAGTCAGAATTACAGTAATTGCTAGATCATACTCAGAGCTGGTCATTATCT
Source organism: Pangasianodon hypophthalmus (assembly GCF_027358585.1). NCBI lineage: Eukaryota > Metazoa > Chordata > Actinopteri > Siluriformes > Pangasiidae > Pangasianodon > Pangasianodon hypophthalmus. Next base: position 17,507,748 of record NC_069713.1, read on the forward strand.
CATACTCAGACATTAGTCATTTCTGTGGTGGCACACCCAACAACAAAATGGATACAGCTAAGTCATATTGTAAGCCATTTCACTGGTTTGCTTTAAGAAAGACAGCTAAGTTCTCCATGCTAAAAAGTATAAATACAGTGTAGTGGTTATTATGAGGTTATTAGCAGGAAAATGACAGAACTGTCGTTATAGAAAATTAATCAACACCTTCTGATGAATAAGTGAGGAATAAAGCATGAAGGGACATGCTGTCATTGAACCATAAACAATGACGGGATGCTGTAATATTTTAACAGCACAAACCAGTGTGTTTTACTTCTCTTATACCATGGCAATTCACCAGCGTTTCCATTTTTTTAAATTAATCAATGATTGACACCTTGTCCATTTACAGTCACTTTAAATGTTATGGAATGTCCGCAAAACAAGTTCATTCCTGATCACTTATTTTATAACAGCTATAAACAATCGTTTCCTCATCAGCCTACCTTTTTTTCCTCAATCTTTAAGATAAAAAGCAGCTTGTCCGGTTATAACCACAAGATTTTCCCATGTTGAAAATGTAATACTACAGCTTTATCTCTGACTATTACAACGAGTTGACATGAGATTCCATCCAAAATTGCTAAATGAATGTCTCCTCAAAAAAAAACAAACAAAAAAAACTCCACCATATCAAAGATTATATACGTTTTTTAATCCATTTGTATGTGGAGTGTCCGCTATACAAGTCCTTATGTAAGCTGTTACTATAGATACCATAAGTGCATTAATATAAACCTTGCTGCTGTAACTGCTGTCAGAACTGTTGTTATAGAAAACTATTCAGCACCTTCTGACCAATCAGATTTGAGAAATCAGTAATCCTGACTTTTACACTCCTAAATACCTTTAACTGTGGAATCCATTATTTTTGTTTGTGGATAATGATATAAGAACCATCAGGTCAGAGATTTCATCTGGTATGAGTTTAAATGAGTTTTAATCTGTGAACATTTCTTTTTAATTTTTCCAAATGAGAAATCTGTAATTAGCATAATTCTAACATGAACGCAATATAACTACTGACTGGTTTTCCTGTTTGTAACCCCTATGAGAGCTGATTGTAGATTTGTACTTTAAAACGATGTCTGTAAGTACATTATATAAGTCAAATCAGAATTATCACACTTAAATGAGCAACATATTTATTGCACGAGACAGAGCTCGCTTAGCTTGCACAACCCTGCTTTTTCTATTTCTTTGTTATTCTGTCATTCTTTCCCTGTCGAGTCTTCTATATTTGAAGTAGAGTATAGGTGTTTTTGTGTCTGAATGAGCTTGAGCTCAGACTGCTGTAGGCTATATGCGTCTGAGCATGTGTGCAATCATACCTGCTGAGATCAGCAGGTTTACTCCTGTTTTCAGTAACAGGTTCACTCCAAGATTTCCTTTGCATTTGACGAGAAGAAGGTGGTGCTGGATCAGGTGTTTCATCTCAAACTGTTCTGTGCTTTCCATCTTCCTGCAGAAGAGACAATTCTCTGCCAATGAAATCAGTTTGATTCCAGCACCAACATACTTCAAAGCAAAATCCTTGGTTCTACACACGTGCAGCGCAGGGGACATTTGAAAGCAGTTGTTTAAAAAATGAAAGAATGTGAATCAGTGGGGTTTGCAACAAACTAGAAGCTACATTGCTAATGCTATCAGCGACAAAACTTTCTCTGATCAACTACGCACAGATTAAAGTCGCTGAAGATATGCATGCTTGTTGTATACAGATAATGAAGGATTTGGCTTTAGATGGTGAAATATGTTCTCCCAGCCGAAGGTACAAATGGAAACACAGGTCAGTTATTATGAGTGGCGTGCCAAAATTTCAGTCAGATTGATCAAAAAGAGGAAAAAGGCCCATAATTTTGACTGAGGGGGAAAAAAGGAAATTAGAAAGTGATTATCAATGATGTTTTGCTTCCTTTGCTCTGCTGCGTCGGTCACTGCAGACACATTCAAACAGTTTGAGCAACAGAACAACAGTGAAAATGTGAAAAATCAGCCGTGTGGAAACATTTCACGGTTTCTATGAGTGACGTTAGACAATCGATTTCTAATCACTGTTCATGCCAAGAGGGGGTCAACTATAAGTTTGATACACCACTTGTATTCTGCATGTTGGACGTTTTTAACAAAAACGGAAGCAAAAAGGAAATTTCCTGGGTTAGGGTCAGACTAAAATGTACTGCTGAAAAAATTTTTTATTTCTTGCCTTGGATGACCAACAGTTCTCTGTTGCTGAGAATGTTTCACAGGTTAATAGAGCATATAGAGCATTGATAGTGTTTAAGTTCATATAGAGTTGTTTATACAATTATTTTGTTGCATAGTGTACTTAATAAGTGGACTTACAGGCTGTTAGTATAAGCCAGATTAGTAGGGCAGTGTAATAATTTTTAGAAAGTTTATGTTAACCATTTTATTTGTCAGCTCAGTCTTCTCTTATTGAATGGACTGACTTTATCAACAATAAGTGTTTTTTCCCCTAACTTTCTTTTCAGTTTTAACTGTCAGTGCAGTGCTGTCCTGAATTTCAGTTTCAGCCAGGACTTTTCATTTCTGTGCAATACTATATATTATAAATATCCTCTGATCTCCTGAACACACACACACCAGCACCCTGTCAGGAGAAAAGTGGATCTGAGTGATGCCGTGTCTACAAACTGCCAGTGCAGGTGCCATGGAGGAGCAGCTCTTCTAATAAAACTCTCCTAGTGTTTCTTGTGATCTGTATATGAACTTCTTTCTCCCAGTTCTCACAGTTGTTCTACAGCACTGTTGCTCTGAATCTGATTGCTCAGTGTCGTGTGTTTGTTTATATTGACGTCGTACAATGCAGTCAGTGCTTGACCTCATTTGTTTGCCTCATGCAGCCATTGTCCTCATGGTATATGACGTCCTGTGCTTTGTTTCCCTTCTCCCATAGCAAATGCTTGGCCTGCGGAGTCATACACACACAAACACACTGCACAAAATGACTCTGTCACTTATAGCCTAACACAGGGTTTCTCAGCCATGTTATCTGTTAGCTTACATTAGGTAAGTACACTCACTGGGTACTTTATTAGGAACTCCTGCTCATTCATGCAGTTATCCAGTCAGCCAATCACGTAGCAGCAGTGCAATGCATAAAATCATGCAGATACAGGCCACGAGTTTCAGTTAAGGTTCACATCAAACATCAGAATGAAGAAAAAAAAAGTCTGATCTCTGTGTCTTTCATCGTGGCATGGATGTTGGTACCAGAAGGACTGGTTTGAGTATTTCATAAACTGCTGATCTCCTGGGAATTTCACACACAACTAGACTTTACTCTAGAGTTACTAGAGGCTTTAGAGTTTACACAGAATGGTGCGAGAAACAAAAAACATTGAGCGACAGTTCTGTGGGCGGAAACGCCTTGTTGATAAGAGAGGATATAGTAACTCAAGTAATCACTCTACCACATCTCAGCATGCACAAAATCGAACCTTGAGGTGGATGAGCTACAACAGCAGAAGACCTCATCTGGTTCCACTCCTGTCAGCCAAGAACAGGAATCTGAGGCTATCATAGGCACAGACTTACAGAAACTGGACAGTTGAAGATTAGGAAAAAAAATCACTTGGTCTTTTTCTGGTCTTCAGCTGTCTAGTTTCAGTGAGTCTGTGTGACAGGAGTGGAACCTGATGTGGTCTACAGCTGTTGTAGCTCATCCTCAAACCAGTCTGGTCATTCTCCTCTGATCTCTCTCATCAGTAGGGTGTTTCAGCCTGCATGCCCTCTGCACACATGGTGTTTTTCGCACTATTCTGTGTAAACTCTAGGGACTGTTGTGCGTGAAAATCCCAGGAGATTTCTGAAAGTGATGTTTGATGTGAACATTAACTAAAGCTCTTGTATCTGCATGATTTTATGGATTGTTCTGCTGCCAAATGATTGGCTGATTAGATAACTGCATAAATGAGCAGGTGTACAGGTGTTCCTATTAAAATGACCAGAGAGTGTGTATAGGCAGCATCAGTTAACTATATTTATTAGGGATACCACAAAAAAATTATATAATTCTTTTGCAAGGATTTGCTGTATGCCTATTTCATCTTTTTAGGTCAGAATTTCCATCCTTTTTTTCCTCTTTTAGCCGAAAACCTAAAGTGATGTTTATAATCATTTTTAGTTGAAAGAGAAAAAAAGATGAAAATTCTGGCCTAAAAAGGATTATATTGAAAATGTAATAATACTATTATTATTTTTTTTTAATATATATTATTTTTTTTATAGTGCATTACTGCAGAGTCACTGAAAAATCCTGAAAAAGCTTTTCCTGAAATAGTTTTTGCTATTCTTGCTGCACAGCTGATAATATCACTTCCCCCTCCTCTGCTCTCCTTAAACCTGAAATGGTGGTAATACTTGTTTTACTGTCTTTTTTTTTTTTTAGTCTGTTGGTTCTGGACAATTAAATCGTTTTATTTTATAATTGAATTTCCAGTAAAAAAAAAAACATCATCAGGGAAAAGTCAATATAGCACAAGCCTAGCCAAAAGTGAACTTTTACCTCAGATGATGAGACTGAGACTGCTGTGGATGAGGCAGATAATCGAAGTGAGAACTCAGTTCCCATTTAAAGTTATCATCTTTTAAAATTTGGCACTACTGTTGTGTTTCTTAAGCAGGCTAGGTTATAAATGTAAAGGCATGGGGTTTGCCAGGCTGCCACACAAAAATGCGGCAAGTGACATCAGCTGACTCAATGTGCATATGGGTGTGTTAAGCTATATTCATCTACCTCAGTGACGAAGCCTGCAAAGTTCAAGGCGTGTGTGTGTGTGTGTGTGTGTGTGTGTGTGTGTTGGAGAAAGAGCTTTAAGCCAGTGTAGTTCCTGCTGCGTGGCTGGTGTCAGTGAGTCAGTTCTCCCGTTCTGCACTCTGTCTGGTATTTCCAAAGGCAGTCCAGAGATGTGAATTTGTCCAGTTACACACAAGCATGAGAGCCTTTGAGCTTCTTTGCATGCAGCAAAATTTGTGGTGGTGGGGGTGGGGGTCACAACTGTGTCACAACTTGTGATGGCATTTCTGTGGCTGTCCTGTACTGCCCTGATTGTAATTTCATATGGCTTCCAGTGAAATTGCAGCATTTGATCAGTGTTTGCTTAGGGCTGTTTTCACTAGCTATCTATGCCTTCCCATTCGACCATACTTTACTTAAATAAACACGGTGCGTTAATAGGGATTGAGTCACCACACCACTCCCTTTTGGGCACAGCATTTCCCTGGTCACTAGAAGCTTGTGTTAGACTGTGCGTGTATCTGCAGGCACAGGCCTTAGAGAGCATATCCCAGAGAAGGTCTGATTGATTTATCCCACACTGTGTCTCTAAGACATAGGAATGCCACGACAAGCTCTGACGTGCTTACTCCAAAACTACCATTTGCCTTTGTGAATTATGTGCATGAATGCGTGTGTGCACACTGTTATGGCCAGGTGGTGAAACATGTTAGTGTAGCAGAGACATGTCAGACTCTGGGACAAAAGTACCACACCTCAATTACAAATGCTTGGTAGTTGTTTGTTGCTGTCTTTTTGCAGATATCTCAGTTATGCGGTTTTCGTCCCAGAGTATGGGTTCCACATTTAGGCATGGAGAGCTAATCCTGTGGCAGTAATGGAGTGAATCTCAGCTGTCAGCCTCATTACACAGGCAGGGAGCAGTCGTACACTGACTCAGCCTTTATGACCAAATGTTGTTGCTAAAGTTTTGCATATTCCTGTGAGATATAATCCTGTTTCATTTGTTCAACACTGAAATCATGATTTTTGTTGTCAAAGTTTTTATTGTGATTATTTGTGACAGTTTTTTTGTGTTTTATGGTCTCACATTTTCATGGTAGGAAAAAGTAATAGAAATAGGATAAAGTGCTTATTGAAAGTAATGAATATTTAAACTTCTCTCAAACATCTGATTTTGATTCGGCTTGGTGGAGGCCTCTGTCACCGTTATCAGTATATTAGGGATGGGAGTTTGAAAATCACTAATAAAATTTTCAAGGCATTATTCAATAGAAGTTTGAATATTCAAACTGATGCCTATAAACACATGGAAAATGACATGTATGCCACAAAATTTCAACAGCCTTCATCTGCTGTAGTGTGTGTGGATGCAGTGTGTGTGGATGCAGTGTGTGTGGATGCAGTGTGTGTGGATGCAGTGTGTGTGGATGCAGTGTGTGTGGATGCAGTGTGTGTGGGTGCAGTGTGTGTGGGTGCAGTGTGTGTGGATGCAGTGTGTGTGGATGCAGTGTGTGTGGATGCAGTGTGTGTGGGTGCAGTGTGACATGCCATTGTGGTGAACGATATGACAAAAACATATCACGATACTTAAACTTTTTTTTTTTTTTTTAACAATACACAATATGTATCAAAATATATAGATTTGCTAGGAACCTCCGAAAAAGAAACAGTTGGGTTGCATTAAAAAGACAAAAAAAACAGTTCATGTTTTTCATGATGCTTTTATGTCTAATATAATGAATTTTGATCATTAAATAATTCTGTAAATATTTAAAAGATTCAGTACAAAATTTTAACATCAGATCAGCTGTTTTCAATCAGTTCGTAATTATAAAAATTCTGAAAAGATATTGTGATATCTCAGAAATTGTGATACAGTATCAATATTTTGATAAATGATATCATCACAATATCATTGCCCAGCCCTATACGCCAGTACATTCTATATTGATATTAATTTAAATTCACAACATCCTTGTGAGGCGGTGAGTTAACTTATGGCATGTTTAACTAGCTAAGTTAACTGCCACACAGGTATTTGGCTGCACTGATTGATTGATTGATTGATTTGATTCACTCATTTTCGTCAACTAAACCATCTTTTCCTCATCACTACTGTATAACCAGTCAGTGTTGTAATCATTGCAAGGCCTTGCATGCTGAAAAATCTTCAGGCTGTTAATTACTGCTGTCAGTGTGGAGTATTTGTCCTACATGTAAAAGAGTCCAGAAGCCTTTTAGAAGAAGCCTTTATTTGTCACATATACAATTCAGCACAGAGAAATTCTTTTCTTCACATATCCCAGCTTGTTAGGAAGCTGCGGTCAGAGCGCAGGGTCGGCCATGATACGGCACCCCTGGAGCAGAGAGGGTTAAGGGCCTTGCTCAAGGGCCCAACAGTGGCAGCTTTGCGGTGCTGGGGCTTGAACCCCCGATGTTCTTATCAGTAACCCAGAGCCTTAACTGTTGAGGAACCGCTGCCCTTTAGTCTGTACAGGTGATTGAATCACAAATGATCAGCACAGATGTGAGTGGGGTCAGATGCTTCTTGTTATCCCATCTCTCAGATCCCATTAGTCTAGGGTGCAAGTAGCCACATTACATATGTAGTTTGAACAGCAGTGTGTCTCTAACAATTTCAAAGTCACCTTTCCAGGTTTGTGGTTTTCACATGGAAGCACACTAAATCTTTTAAACTGTCCATCCATGTTGTTGATGCACATAATGGGTTGATTTTTCTTTTTGTTTGGGGCTTGCTGATTTTGCATATCTCATATTAATTAAATATCTAGATTAAAATGTGAATACCACACTGAAGACGCTTTTGAGACATGAAAATATCAAGTGTGAACGGCTCTCTGTCTCGACTATCCACTTGACACTGATGTCTGAACAAGGTATAGTAGACATTATAGAAATGCATTTTATTGGTATTTGATGAGGTAACCGTAATATCATGGACTGTGACTTGGCATAAATCATGCCAGCATAACAAGTCGAATTCCTTCACATGTATAAATCTTTAAACGAATTTAAAACTGTGCTTTAGTTGTTATTTTAAATTGAATAGCTAAAAGACACAACAGTATAGACAGTTAAAGCATAACTTGGAAGGTGGGGATTTAAAGCACCAGAGACAATAATAAAAATCAATATCTGTTAGCCAACTAGTTCCTTTTATCTAAGCTCACTGTCAGTTCATTATAAGTTGATTAAGTTCATTTAGTAAGTTATCAAAATCTGACAATATCAGGAGGAAAAGAGACAACAACAACCCTGGAACATTTTATTCCAACAGTGGAAAAGACACCATGCAGATGTTGGAATCAGTGGAAGCGGATAGGGAAATGCGCCCGTCTCTCTCTCTCTCTCTCTCTCTCTCCCTCTCCCCTGTGTGCCCCTGAGGAATTTAGAACAAACATTTTAAAAAGCTTGCCAAGATCCTTACAAAAGCAACATCTTTAGCACAGAGGTGGAGCATAGAGAGGAACTGAGATTGGATGGATAAAGTGGTTGTAATTTATTTGGAACTGGTTGAAACATGAGATGGAAGACTTGTTTCTTCTTTCCTTTTCCAGGAAAAATAATATAATCAACAAGAAGCTTAAATGTGATCATCTGTGTGATCGATTTAATAAGTAAATGTAATTGATATGATCTTGTAATCCAATCTGTTTTATGCTGCACTCATACCAGCAGTGATTTTTCCATTTTGCGTTGCTCAGGTCACTCTACGCTGGTTACAAGTGGGCATTTCTTTCTTTAGTGTACTGCCAGTCACCATGGTTTCACTGGTAGTGGAATATCCAAAAACCCCCCCCCCCACAAAAACCACACCTAATACCACACATCACATGGTAAAAAGGAAAATGATGTTGGGAAATGCTTGTGTATAAATTGCATTCGTGCAGTGCATAACTGTCAGAGTGAGCCTAAACAATGTTTTGTGCTTCACAATTTCTGCAGGCTAAGAAACAGGTTTAAAGTGTATGATGCACCCAAAGGGAACTACAAAAACACTGACAAACACTTCAAGCCCATAGCAGCACAGTGAGCAACTTCAACTGTCTCAGGAGCTGTGAGTAGGAACCAACAACTGAAACCAAAAATACCACTGTTTTACAGTGTGGGAAAAAGAAATGAATCACCAGCGATTTGGTAGTGTTTGGTCTAGGGCTGAAAAAAAAAATTTTAATAGTTGATTATTCACATGAATTAATCAACAAATCAATTAATAAATGTGGCTATAGGTGGCTTATAAATGAGAACAGCTGAAACAAATCATTTGCCATTTTTTTGTTTCGTTTCCACAATAATAATGAAAGACAAATCTGAGGAACAATTGAACGTCTTGTTACTGTACTGACTTTCTCCTCTAACAATCTAATAATTATTCCCTGTTACAATAACCATGACCAATTTAAATTGCAATTAAGGAATTTGATACTGAATTTATTTTAAATAAAAGCACATCATACTTGAAATTTGTGGATTTAAATGCATCTATCTGCCTACCTCTTTATCTAAACTGTACAACATCTCACAGATGTTTATCATCATTAATCCTAATGATCCAAAATTAACCAACCTCATCAAACTATGAGACTGCTGCAGCTATTTTATTACTACATCAAAAAAAAACATGCCCTGCAAAAGAAGTGTAATATGAGTCTATAATGGTAAGTTTATTTAGTTTTTTCTCTTCCCAGTTTAGACTTAGCCAATTCCCACCCACCAGTCAGCTCTCCCCAGTTACACAATAGTTACTGAGGGGGGTGTGGGCAGACACGTGCTTCCTCCAAGTCATGTGAAGCCAGCCAACTGCGTGTTTTCGAACTGTTGCTCATGTGGCATCACAGGGCAGTGGAACTAAGAGAAAAAAGCGCTATCTACCAGCCCTCCTACTCAGAAAGCATGGCCAGTTTGGTTCTCTTGGCTCCCGGCCATTGATAGCTGTGGCATCATTGGGATTCAAACTCATGATCTTCCAATGCTAGCTTTTCTGTTGTGCCACTTGAGAGTTCCCAAACATGTAGTATATTTCACATCGATCATTTTTAAGAATCAACATAACTGATTCTTTTGACTAATTGTTGCCAGCCCTAATTTGGTAGGTGCTACATCTGTTTGCTTATAATTTGCAAGCTCACCGTTTTCGCATTGCTTTGTCTGCTCACTCTGCATCACTAACGGTTGCTTTGCCTACTGTTGTTGTAGATCGCCAGGTCACACTGAAAATGACTTCCGGCCTCCTTATCGCATTGTGTCACTGCTGCTGTAGTGAGTGCAGTTTTAGCCTTGCGCAAAGTGCACTGGGTCAGCAACAGAGGATATCTCTATTAAAGAACCTTGTCTTTCTTTTTGTTAACACCACAACAGAGCTGCAGTCACACTGTTAGCCTGGAAACAATACGATCTCTGATGCAGGAAGTCTCCCAGATATCTCTTTTGCCAAGGCTGTGTTGAGACACGGGTCAGAAATAATGATACCAAGACCGCTGACCACAGGAGGCAAGGTTCGCTCTACTAGCTGTGTATTGCAAAGCACCATGACTATGATGTTTCATTGAGTTGGCTGAATCCAGTAGAATGTCTCTGGTGTATTTGGGTTTATAACTCGGCAGAGAAAGCTGCTGGATCAGATTTCAGAGAAGGGAAATGTTGCCAGATCAACAAAGACAAAGCTGTAATATGTGCTGGATTGAGGAAACCCTAGAGTTTTTTTGTTTGTGGCTGTACAGTAAACTACATATTCAGTGACTCCATAAAATGCAGTCATGTTCACACCCTTGTGACTCACGGACTGAGCTTGATGTTAAATTTCCTCATGGCCACTCTGTGATGCCTTGTACCAGTGTAGCAATGGTTGGCCATGTTGCCTTTTAGCTTCATTTCCTTATTCCAGAGTTCATTTGGACTTGCACTAGTTTTCAGTGTTTTTCTTTCCATCTCATCATCATCAGTCATCACTGACTTGTGGTTTACCAGATGAGGACAGTGATAGACTTAATCACTTCCTTTAGTTCTTAGTTCTGTTGCAGCAGCATGCTTTTGTTTTGGTTGTAGAGTTTCTGCATGGAAATAACACGAGTGCGTGATGACTGACGCACAGTTGACAAATTTGTTTTGTAAAAAATTAGGGCCCTCTGTCTTAGGGCCTGGAGTTTTTTTGTGCAGAAGATGTAGTAAAGATTATTTTTCTTGTTTATATTGATATAAACAGCTGTTAGCAGACTGTTTGTTTTCCAAAGACTAAATGCACTAAAAACAGTTCAGTGATCAGTTCAGTGATTTCTGCCTTTCATATAATACATGTACAGTACATATACAGCTAGCCAACTTGAGTTGGGGTATGTGTTTCTTTCTTTCAGCTATTCTAATGCAACAGACTTAGCGTTGCAGGAGTTTCTTGTGCAAAAGAAGAGTTTCTAATCACTTAGAAAGAGAGCACTCGGCCTAGCTCACTCCCCTTTATCCCTCCTCAGGCCTGCCAGTGTTAAGTGAAGACTGTGTTAAGCAATGCCTGGTACTGTGTCTCATACTGTGGTGTGGATTTTACTTTGCTTATCTGCTCTTGTCTGATGGGTATTGCTGATCTCGTTTAGCCTTATTGATTGGCTGTGGAGTGAGTAGTATCTGTTTTAAGTTTGCTGGTCATAAAACTTGACATTTACCACTTGAGGTTAGGGGTGAGCAATATGAACGATTCAGATGTCTCCACAATGTTTTTACAGAGAGCTTGCAAGTACTGAGATAGTAAACGTTTTGTCAGTTGCATTGAAAATGCACGGACATGGCAGCCCAAGTTATTATGAACTAGTCTCTCTGCTAATCCACAAACAAACCAATAATAACTAAGAGCAGGCAGTGCCTTAGCTTACATTTCTTACCCATTTTGTTTGGCAACACGGAGGAGTTGGTGCTGTCTCTCGTCGGTGCTGTCTCTCGTCGGTGCTGTCTCTCGTCGGTGCTGTCTCTCGTCGGTGCTGTCTCTCGTCGGTGCTGTCTCTCGTTGGTGTTGTTGCTGGATTTTACACAGTGGACACCGTGCAAACAATGTTAATATGTAAAAATACGCAAAGGGTGGGGAAACATGACAAATTTATTTATCCACATCAAAAGAAAGCACCACAATAAGTATGCTGAAAGCCAGACGACACGTGATGCACACGTGAGTGTATCAGCACCGCAGCCAGAAAAAGCTCTGAAGCAAACAATAATAATAAAGGCGTTTGAAAACGGCACTCCTTACAAGAAAACAATTGAGCGCTGATGCTGTGACATTGTACCTGGCCAAGGATAGAACACCGATAAAAATGTTCAGAAACAAGGGCTTCAAGTGATTTCCAAAAATACTTGATCTTTTTGTAGAGGCGATGTACATTTTTAAATACGCAATCCATGCTGGATTGTTTTCATTGTAGAAAGCATTGTTTATAGTTTGAAACTGTTTACTTTTTGTTGGGAAGTGCACTTTATTAAAATTAGAAACTAGTGATACATAAAATACTGCATTATACACAGTTAATCAGCACTGTATATTCAGCAGTGCAGTTTCTTATTTTTTGCTATTCCTAATCTACTTCATAAATGGGTATTAATAACTCTAATGACAACTATTACTATAACTACAGTGACAACTATGATGAGAACTACTAGTACACTGACAACTACTACTATGACGACAACTATATTGACAACTACTACTATGATGACAACTACAAAAACAATAACCACCACTACTACTATTACTACTACTACGACTACTACGAATATTATTATTACCACTACTACTATTACTACTACTACTACTACTACTACGAATATTATTATTACCACTACTACTATTACTACTACTACTACGAATATTATTATTACCAGTACTACTGTTACTACTATTATTACTACTATTACTGCTACACTTCTACTATTAGTAGTGTTACTATTACTAATGTTGCTAAATCAAACGGAAATCAAGTTATTTAAATGTAGTAAATCAATTATCAATAGCTGGAGCCATATGAGTGATTTTAGAAAAGCATCGTAGTAAAATGATCACTGAGCAAAAATCACTTTGACACACTCTCTCTCTCTCTCTCTCTCTTTGTCATGGGCAGGGCCTTGAAAATATAGTTCGCTTTATGCTAGTTGACACTGACATAACTAGTACATTCAGTTACCATCAGAGTGCATCAATCAGACTTTACTGACCTCTATATTTTCACTTTTTCTACATTTTTATTGTTAGTTTTATTTATGCAGCTGTATATTATGCTCTGTTTCCTCTTTTCTGTGGACTTTCTTCTTTCTCCAGTGAGCTCGAGACTGTCCTGGCTGACTGAGCGCTGTGAGATTGATCAGATTTCACTGTTTGGTCAGTGTCTTGTGCACTAAGGCAATTTCCTCTTTTAGGCCTTCTAGTGTTACGTCCATGCTTCCAGGGGCTGCAGTTAGCACAAAAAGAGGTTGCTTAACAGACAGCTGAAATAAAGATAGTAACACTACATTTCCTCTTTTCTCCTTGGTGCTCCTCAAGGCCACTTCACACAGACACCTTTCTATAGTGCCTTTTCAACATGTGTATACTCAGCAGATTAGCATTCAAGTTGAGCCTTCAGAAGCTGTACTCAAACTCACATTGCCATAGTTTTGCACCTCACGGTCCCATTCACGGTCAGTGCCATCACACATTCTAGTCTCAATCATGTCTTTTTAATTCATGCTTTGATTGTGTTACTATTTTGCTATATGCACTTAGTGAACACTTTATTAGGAACACCTGCACACCTACCCATTAATGCAATTATCTAATCAGTAAATAGTGTGGCTGCAGGGCAATGCATAAAATGGGAAAAAATGAAAAATCTCTGTGATTTTGACCGTGGCATGATTGTTGGTGCCAGACGCGATGGTTTGAGTATATCTATAACTGCTGATCTCCTGGGATTTTCAGTTTACTCAAAATGGTGCAATAAAGAAAAAAAAATGCAGTGAGTGGCAGAACCTTGAGGAGGATGGGCTACAACAGCAGAAGACCATGTCAGAAGACCAAGAACAGAAAGCTGAGGCTGCAGTGGGCACAGGCTCACCAAAACTGGACAGCTGAAGACATAAAAAAACATAGCCTGGTCTGATGAATCTCGATTTCTGCTGAGGCACACAGCTGGTAAGGTCAGAATTTGGCCCCAATCCGTGGGCCCAAGCTGCCTTGTGTCAACAGTCCAGGCTGGTGGAGGTGGTGTAATGGTGTGGGGAATGTTTTCTTGGCACACTTTGGACCCGTTAATACCAATCAATCATCACTTGAATGCCACAGCCTATCTGAGTATTGTTGCTGACCATGTGCATCCCTTCATGGACACAATTTACCCATCTTCTCATGGCTACTTCCAGCATGACAGTACACCATGTCACAAAGCAAAAGTCGTCGCAAACTGGATTTATGAACATGACAATGAGTTCAGTGTTCTTCAGTGGCCTTCCTAGTCACCGGATTTGAATGCAATTGCACACCTTTGGGATGTGGTAGAACGGGAGATTTGCAGCATGAAATTGCACCTGAAAAAATTTGCAGGAATTATGTGATAAAATCATGTCAGTCTGGACCAGAATCTCAAAGGAACGTTTCCAAGATCTTGTGGCATCCATGCCATGAAGAATGGAGGCTGTTTTCTGAGCAAAGGGAGGCCCTACCCATAATATTGTTTTTTTTTTTTTTTATATATATATACACACACACACACATACACACACACACATATGCATGCCCAAAATTATTACAAACATGTGGTTCTCTGTATGCAGGTAGTACTACTTGAAATTCAGGGCTTTAGATGTTTACTATCACACATGTCCGACTAAGTAGCTAAATCTGTTTTGGTTTGTTTCACATCCCTACTACGTTTAGGCCTCCTGTGATATTTCTCTCCCATTCTGTTTTTTAGCCACTAATTGATTTTCTGTACAGAAGTGGCATTAGCACAAACTGTACAGTACAGTAGTGCAGAAGTGATGACAGTGTAGGAAGTGGGCTGAATAGGAGTGTTGTGTAACTGCAGGCACATACACAGGACCCATTTTGGTTGTAGTAATGAATAAACACTTGCACAGTATATTTAGTTTGATGCATCACTGACACAGAAATACATATTAAGTGTTTTGCAATGGCATCATACTGTTACACAACTGAAGTTAAACTTCTCTTGTAGATTTTTGCATCTGAGGGTAAAATGCATTGTTGGACACTCATGTTAATTTCAGGGCAACATGCACACACACATTGACACCTAGGGGCAATTTAGTGTAGCCAGTCTACCTACCAGCATGTTTTGGAAGATGAAAGGATGAACTGGAGATACTGGCATACTCTGTTACGCTTCCCTGTGACACTGCATGAGCAGGGGGTTGAAAAGATGCGTTGAATGGCTTCACATGTCTCAGTGGACGCACGTGTTAGCATTCACCCTCCCTGGTTGGTAGCTGTCATATGATAGAGGAGAGCTCACTGGCGGGTGGGAATTGGCAAGTGATCAAACTTTGGAGAAAAAAAGCTAAATCCAATCCAATGCAAGGTGAAAATGTAGATTCTTCTGAAAGAAACTGCAGCAGCAGGGAAGTAGCATCAACCACAGTGTTGTGTGCATTTAATGCAGCATGATGAGACTGAAAGTCATGCATTTTTTTATGCAAATAATTTACTTCAATACATCTCTCAGACAAACTCAACTGTATAGGTTGTCTAATAGTTTTTACAACTTCTGTTTGTACATAAGAAGTTGGTTGAATAGAGTTTGCCGTGCAAAAATGGAAGAAAAACGGAACAGGGGTCTCACTTTTTTTTTTTTTTATTATTATTATATTATATAATAATATATTATTATTACTAGGAAGTGTAAAAGCTAGAAAGTAACATTTGTGACAGCGTAAGTGATTTATTGCTTGCTATTTTTCAAACCCCAAAAATGAAGGTCAGCAAACTATGCATATTTCATTAGAGTGTTTCACATATAATTTATGTGAAAGACATGTTAAATAAGACCTCAGATAATGGTAGCCCTGTCCTGTTACCATTCTATAATCCATGCTGCATCAGTGAGTTCCTTGTCCTTGATGGCTATAGCATATATGTATGTATATATGTATGTATATATGTATGTATATACATATATGTTTTAAATAAATTAAAGACTTTTGCACGTCTTCATTACCTTAATAAAAAAAAATTGATTAGTATATTCCATTTTCTTCTTGCATTTTTTATTTTTTGAATTAATTTACATTAATAATCAAATGAGAGTCCTCACCCTTTTTCTCTACTTTCACCATGTTGGTTTTTTTTGGTAAGACATTGAGGGATTGGCATCCAGCCTTGCTCAAGTCTCATATTTCAGCTTTGGAAATGACTCTGCTCTCCAAAACACACTCAGCTCTGGCATATAGGAAAGGTTTGCTAATCAAAAACAGCAGTTTTGTGGCCAGGGCACAGTGCTGACAATCAAAAACGTTCATTATTTGGGACACAACCTGTTGCTTAAAGCCATATTGAGGGATTTCAGTGGTGACACTCCATGTGCTAAAGAGACAGTCCCTGTGCTAAATCACAGCATGCACTCCTAAAATTTGCAGACACAGCTGCGAATAAATGAAACACTAAATAACAAATTGAGCTGAAAAGAGTGGAATGTATCAACATAATGTTTTGGCTTATAGTTGAGTAGAATGTGTGTTTTGTAAAACTTCAGTCGTCTGAAAAGTGCACTTCAGTAATGAGTGAATAGCAATATTCAAAATTGTAGCTTGAGGCTTAATAATTGCTCTGTAGTTTAAATGTAGGAATATTTTTATGGAAGGGTTAACAGACATGAACAAGAACTGGGAACATGATGTCCTATGCTTATTGCACAGTCTTCTGCACTGCCATGGATTTGTCAGCGGGTTGCTCCAGATGACTGTTTGTTATTGAAAGGCCAGATTCAGCTGGGCTCTGCAGCTGTGGTCATTAGAGCACCACATACTCAGCATGAATGGAAATGAGGCTCTTCTTGGCCCTCTGCTGTGTTTAAAACCCACAAACCTATCTCTCCTGCCATTCAGCTTTGATATCAGTGCTCTTTTTATAATGGTACATAATTTTTATTACTTTGTATTACTTTCTGGATGTACAGATTACCGAAACCTCATCCTGATTATTGAGCTAATGTTTTTAAGTAAAATCATAGAGAGAATAGTATTAAATTAGCTGAACAGCTGAAATAATTTCACTCAGGCTTCAGAACAGGGCAGAATACAGAAACAGCATGAGGTAGAGGTGAACAAATGATGACCTACGGGCTATATGCCGTAGGCCCCCCACCACAAAATGTTAAAAACATTGACTTGAAAAGCACACCGTAATATTAGCAAACTTTTGCCTGGTCATTGTGTCTCCAAAGAAACAAACATAGAAAAATAGAAGGTGAATGCGGGATGATTTTGGGCACACTGGTCACACAAATGTGTTTTCACTAAATGCAGACAGAAGCATATCTTTTTAATTTGCCAGGACTGCTTTGCTGTAATGAAGGAATATACTTTTGAGACATTACGAAATGAACAGCAGTCTTTTAAATTGTGCACTAGTGCTGAGCAAGAACAGAAGGTGAAGCACCTGGCAACTAGCCTGGCAGCTAACCAAAAGCCAAGAACCAATGCTCTAAGGGCTAGCAAAGTAAAGTGTGTAGCTCAATTCACAGCCCAGCCCAGAACAATTTTTGCATACATACATATACATTATATATATCTACACAAACACACACACACACACACAAACTCACGTATATACACCGATCAGCTATAACATTAAAACCACCTGCCTAATATTGTGTAGGTTAACTGGCTTACTAACCCTGCAGGGTCTGAAACTCAGCAACGTCGTATTTTTTTTTATTTGTGTTGCTCAGGCAATGTAACGTGAAGTCAGTTCAGTGTCTCTGACTGTAGTAAATAATCAGATTCTGCCAAATATAGCCATACTTAACTTGAATGGAGCAGAATTACAAAAAGCAATGCAGAACTCTCTCAACTGAAAAACTAATGTGTCTTCTATTGCAGTAAGATGTAAATTCACCCAGAAGCTGTAGCTAATGTTTGAGATGCTAATTATGAACATAAGTTCACTGTGGCTTTAAAAGTGAAGAGGATAACACTGAAATTCTAGTCTGGCATCTTGCATGAAGTGCAAGACCTGTGTGTTATCCTTGATTCTTGCCATAAATTCAAGCCTCATATTTTGATTACAGCATTCTTCAGTTTAGAAACATTGCCAAAGTTGGGCGTTACCGCACACTCCAGGATGCTCTGTAGTTGACTCATGACTTAGTTTTGTCAAGCTTAGACTATTGCAATGTTCTTTTTGCTAGTATACTGAAAAATAACCTCGAGAAAGTGCAGCAGCAAGTGTGAAGACAAGAACAGGAAAGAATTAACATGTTACTCCAATACAGGCAGCACATACCTCATTCACAGATTGCATTTTTTTTTGTTAGTTTGGCTAGGACCTCCATATTTGTCAGAATATCTAACTGAATATGTCTATGATCACCTTTCCCACATAACAGTGGGGCCCAAAAGTCCAGTTTTCATTACAAATTATATTGTTGACAGCAACTTGAGTGAACAGTAGAATCTTTGACATATTTACACATCAAACCTTTGCTTACACTTAAATAGAGACCTAGAAATAGTGCAGAATCTTGAATATTAAATATTCAAAATATTAAACATTTACTTTCTTTGTTTTAAATATTTCAAAATTCAAAAACCTTCTGGGACATTTTCATTTAAAAATTAGACTTTTGGACCCCACTGTATGTCAAAACATATTTTTAAAAACTGGTCATTTTTAAAACCAGTATAAAAAATCTTTTGAGGCTTTTGTTTACATTTTAGTTTGAATTATTATTCCTATATATTTTTAGTAGTAACTTTTTGGCTCTGTTTTTTTTTTTCATTTATCTGAATTACAACTTTTTATTATTCTTTGATGTATTTTTAAATAGTATTTTTATTATTGCCCTTTTACTGACATTCTTCCATTTTTCAATTTAATGTCCTTGTTAAATGCATTAAGCTGCCTTTTAGGTATGAAAGGTATTGTATTATTTATATATATATAAACACACATACATACAGCTATAAATGATCATTGTTACTCCTGCCTGATTTGTCAGTCTGTGTAAATCCCTGTGCTGCTTCACTGTTCAGAGCAAAGTCAGTGTGAGGACAGTTTGACTGCTGAGTGCATCTGTTCACTCAGCTTACTCAGCAGAAATGATGGTGATGTTGGGTAGCGCACACGCTTGACTGTAATTCTGATACCTTTATAACTTCAAAATAGATATATCAGGGCCTGCAGTGTGGTAATGCTTAATATCTAGCATGATGTGTGCTCCTAATTTCTGCTTGAACCTTTGGGTCAAAAGCTTTTTGTAAGAAGGTACAAAGCTTCAGGAGGTAATGGAGTTTAATGTGTAATTGACTGGAGAGAAGTCTATGAAGCAGGGTTCGACTGATAAGGGTGTTTTAAGGGCAGATACCAACATTTAAAGAGCAATAAGGCTGACGATAGATAATAAACTGCAGACACAAAAGGTATTCAGTTACAGTTTTAAGAAGCATTCTTCTTCATGATCTTTGTAAATATCAGTAAGGTCTAATTAGAAAAGATGCCATCTAATATGCCATTTGGAGCAAGTGGGTGTTTCACATACCCATCCCAAAGAAACTAAACACCTGCATTCTCTTGTTATTTAAATAGACTTTCAATAATCATCATCATGGACAGTTGCCTTACATTATTTTTAAGAAGGATGGAAAGAATTATTTGCTAATAAAATGAGCAAATATGATTGTAGAAAATAAACATTGCACAAAATAATTCAAACTCTTGAGTTTGTCTAAAATAGGCAAACTGACTTTTTGCTAAAACAAAAATATTTCGCATTAAAATGAAATTACGTAATAGTGCTTTGCCTCAAACATATATCTGCCAAAATTACTGATACTCCTAAGGAATATTTTAAATAAATGCAAACAGTTTTTTTTTTTTTCATTCTTGAAACACTTAGCCTATATTATTTTCAAGTTGCTTTCGGTGCCCAGGAACTCTGTGTACTTTTAACCATATCCTGTTTCCCTGGGATATAAATATGAGGTTGCACACACAAAATAATTTGTTTATCCATTGCCATGAGACAAACATTACCATGGATTAGATAGTTCTGGACCTGCACAAATGAGGTAATCGATAGAATTGATATCAAGTAGTTAAAATGCTGTTAAGCATAATTAGTGGCATAAAATAAAGTTTAACATGCCTTAAGCTGCTGGAAATTTGGGAATAGGGCACATAGTAGTGCCACATGTTTGAGCTCAATTTATCACTTATTGCTATATGTTATTCTTTTTATATATTAATTTTTGCCCATTTTCATGAAAGGTGCCAATAATTTTGGAGTAGATGTATTAATATATGGATTTGGCACTTTTGCTAGAATTTTGCCTAAACACACAAGGAACAGTCTTTTCAATTACATGACAGACACAACTGTCTTTTAAAAATTTTTTGGAATTGTAAAAATCAAAACAGTGATGGACATATATTTGGCATATTTATGTTTAACAAAATTAGCTTCTGGAAACAAACAAGATGGAAAACTGGGCGTGAGGCTGGAATAAATATTACATAGACTTCTAAGCTCTGTCAGCCATAATTTATGCTGTACAGCCTACTAAGTAGACAAATGTGAAGAATTTTGTCTCTGCCATGAGTTATCAGTAGTTGAATGTAAAGGAACCTGAAAGTCTGTGTGTCGACTTGGTTCCTTCCGGTCTAAGTGGACTATTTACTGCATTATCTTTTACTCTGAATGAAGAGCAGTGGCTGTGTTGGACTGCTGTAAACATGGCATTTGTGCCAATGCTGGATTTATTGAGCTCTTTTTTAGGCTGTGTGTATGCCTGTAGAGGAAATCCTAGGTTACGTCAAGACTGTGCTGCTTTAACAGGGACATTTCCTTATCAACAGGAAGGGTGTGCTCAGGTGAAGGGTTGCATATTGTGAGTGGTTTTTTTTTTAGTAGGATTTACATGCTTATGTGTTACCAGTTCTCACATAGGCTACAGGATGTGAGAATTGTGTCACACTGATGAAGCTCTCTTTGTGAATGAATGTATGATTAGAGTTTGATTAGAGACCTTGAAGGTCCACAGTGAACCTGATCTTTCTTTTATTTTTGCTGTCTGAGATTTGTCCTGGGCTGCTTCCTTCTTTTGGGTGTTTTTAATACTACAGCATATAAATCAGAAATCACAGGAACTGAAACTATGCTTCATGTGTGGCATCTTTAATGCTGTGGTGTGGGAGGACTTTAATGCTGTGGTGTGTTTTTTTTAATTTTATTTTATTTTATTTTTTTAAATGTCACTTGCAGCTTTCACATCTTGCAGCTTGCGTCACATGCACTATGTGGTTACTTGGTTACAATTTAAAAAATAAATGATTCTGATATTCTTTGCAGATTTTTTTTTTCAAATATCTAAATGTATTTACTACATTTGATTTCAGGTGAATTTAGCCTTTGCTACTTTACTGCTTTCGAATCTTCTATCTTGGACTGTGTGTTGCTTTAAAATCTGTTTTAAACTGGATGGAAGACTGTGTTTATCATGCACCTCTGCCATCTGGTGGTTGAGAGGTGTAGGTGCTTTTAGAGAGGCTGATGTTAAATATGGCAACTAATTACTTAGATACATAGATTAAAATAAAATTAACTGTAAACGGTTACTGAATTTGTAAATCACCAGTGCAGTGAATTTTCTCATTTTCCCTCCCCCATAGATCTGTGTACGATGGGCAAGAACATGGGCTCTTCATGGAGAAGCTGGAGGGGCGGATTCGCAACCACGACCGCGAGATCGAGAAGATGTGCAACCATCACTTCCAGGGCTTTGTGGACTCCATCACAGAGCTGCTTAAAGTTCGCGGAGAGGCGCAGAAACTCAAGGTGAGAAACAGACTGAAAAAGAGATGAGAAGAAGTGCCAGGACATGGGCAAAATCGCAAGGTTCTATACAGTGTTACAGAACTGTGAAGAAAAGAGTGGTGTATAATACTAAACAGTTATTGTGGTTGTTAAAATGTAAGACTTTATGGTGGTTGAGAAACATTATTAGAGGTGTGATAGACTTTTGGCTCTTCTTTTCGTGCAGGGTCAGGTGACTGAAACCAATCAGAAGCTGCAGAACAATGGCAAGGAGGTATAACACCATCTTGTAGCTTTCTTTAACATAATTTAAATGATAGCCAAGGTGGAATTATGATGATCTTCCATGATTTGTACTTTTTGTAGCTACTGGCGACGATGGACGAGTTGAGACGATGCCGTTTGCAACAGAGGAACATTGCCACCACCATCGACAAACTCACTCACTGCCTTCCAGGTACGTCTCTGGTCTTTACTCACTTTCTGTGTTTCTTGGACATAGCTGACCTGGGAGAATTTGTCCATAGGAAAACCTGATTGAATATGCTACAAAATTCGAGGTAAATCTAAGTATAGCAACTTTTACATGTGGCTGTAGAAAAAGATTGTATTTACAGTACTTTAAATGTGAGCACACACACAGACGTCTTTCCTCCATTTTAGCTAACAGTATTCCTCCATTTTATTTTCAGTGCTAGAAATGTACAGCAGACTGCAAGAACAGATGAAAGCCAAAAGGTAAGATTCTCATACAAGAACTTTAGGGGCGGTTGATGCCGACTTCAACGGGACTGAAGGCCACGATTTTTATTATTTACTTTAATTTACCTTTTATTTTTTATTTCCACAAAGTGTTCACGCACACGTTGCAATGATAATAACGCTAAGTATAACAATAATAATTGCAAATTGCTATCAAAGGTGACAGAAAAACACTGGCAAAACATGCGCTTCAAATTGATCTTGGTTTACTTTAAGTTGACTCATGAACGAAAGGGAAAGAAAGTGTGTGTCTCAGTGCTCAGTGCCCGCAGAGCTGTGCTCTCATGTGAGATCGTTTCTCTGCATGCTGACTTCACTGCTGCCTGCTTGCATATACCTTAGTGTGTGTGCGGTTCACAACATTTCATACTCATTTTTAATGACCAAACTTGCTAATACTGCTCTGCACTCAGGTTGCCTATTCTCACGCTCTCTATTAAAGATGTTTAAAGTCCATAGTCCATAGCTCTGAGATGAAGAACTGATGAAAATATGTACTGTTGTTTTTAGTCCCTCAGGCGCTTTGAACCAGTGCAGTGTAGTGGTAGCTCAGTGGTAGTGACATTGGACAACTGATTGGAAGGTCATGGGTTAGAGTTAGGGTTACCATGGCAACCCATTTATCTTTATCGCCTGGTCTGCATTATATCAGGTTAATAAGCACTAGGTGGCAGCAGAGACTAAACTAAATTCAAAATGAGTTCTGTCAACCATCCAGTAGTAACTTGAATGTCACAGTTGTAGAATTTGTTCTTTCACAGAATGTTCAGAAACATTGTGGGTGGATTTAATCATCTGTTATTTATATATTTTTGTAAATTTGTTATTCACACACACATACAGACATATATGCTATTAATGTTGGCCATGTAGGTTATTATTAAAAATACATTTTGGTTTTCATTGAATTACTTAACCAGGTCTGCCAGCTTTGTGCTGCAGTTTGGCCTAAAGCTAATGAAACTGGCCACTGACCCACAGTCTCCAAAAGGAGAAATTTTAAGCCAGTGAAGTTGGATAGTTTGAGCAGACTAGAGATAACCAGCAGAAAGCAGTCCTGTCTGACCAGAACAAATAAACCAAAGGAGAAAGAGGCAGCGGTGCGAGATGAGCTCCAAATCTATTATTATTGAGGATCCTGTGATTAAAGCGTGAGAATGCCAGACTAGCGTTCACTCACAAATGCTTTTAATACTTGTGCAGAAGTGTACAGCATTTGGGACTGTTGTGTTTTGTGCATGAATAGATTTGGTAACAATTTAAAGTTGGCCATCGGGTGTTGTTCTTTTCGGTCTTGTCCTTTTTCTGACCCAAGGATGAGCAACTTGTAGACTATAAATCTTGCGTCTGGTTTTATTTTATTTATCATTTCTGTCTGTTTTGGTTTTGCCATTAGCCCTGAGAGAGAGCGGAGGTCGGCCAGGAGTGGCTCTCTGTAGATCATGAAATATTGTGTAATGTTGATGTGCATCTGCTTGATCTCTAAAACGCACAGAGAGTTGGCTATTGATTTAAGGCTGGAATTTGATTCTTTTATGTTATTTCTCACTTGTATTGAACTTAAATTTCTTAGATTGAAGTTCTTTTTGATTTCCCTGACATGGTCTTCATGTGAACTTCAGCTTTCTTGAATAGGTTGAATGTGGATTAATAATGCTATCAGTTTCAGTGTTCAAAGCTAAAATGCTTTGGTGTTTGTCTCTTCATATAGTAACACAGGATCATTTCAGAATGTACAAGAAATTGACTCCTCTTTATCATGGCCATCTTACCATTGTGTGTGTTTGTGTGTGTTCAGATACTACCCCGCGTTGTGCACGTTGGAGCAGTTGGAGCAGAACTGCCTGCCGAAGGCGGGACAGTATCGTTTCTGCGCCATCATGGCTGAGAACATCCCAGTCTTGCGCACACACATCAGAGACGTCTCCATGTCTGACCTCAAAGACTTTCTGGAGAGCATACGTAAACACTCGGACAAAATTGGAGAGACTGCCATTAAACAGGTCTGTGTCTGTTCAGCATGTATGTGATTTGGTGTGAATGTGGCTGTCAGTATTTCTATTATTTACATGTGCCAGGAGAATAAACGATTGGATTTTGATTGTGTCTGTACGTCGAACCAAAAGTCAGTGAAATGCTTATTGTTTAGACTGAAGAGAGTTGAATCCCAAACTTTTGACTCCCTGTATTGCCCTCATGACTAAAATCATATCTAGAGTTGTGTGAGGTTTCTATATCTTTTAAATACTGCAGAGACACAGATATAGAGATAGATGTTAAACACTCAAACCAATGTAACCACTCCCCACATTTTTAGTTTCATGGTGGTGCAGTTTGGGATCATACACTATTGGGCTATAAGTGTAACTGCTGTAACATCTTTGTGCATGTTTTTGGGGAGAATTTATGACACTGACACTCAGAGAGCAGCAACTTATCCCTTGTGTCTTGATTGGTCAGTGGTACTTGGCTCTTTAAGTTAGAATTACTTAGTTACTTATGTTCTTTTAATTAACTTAGGAAGAGAGTTAAAAAGAAGGAAATCATAATTTAGAACTGATAGTCTGAATGCCTGACAGTCTGGTGTTCAGTGCCTGTGTGTGTGTATGAAATGCCGCTGTTTCATCATGACTCAGCTGAACAGTTGTAGCTGAACTGTCATTAGCATTTATGTCATTTATATCATTTCAAATTAAAATGTAGGTAGTAGAGTTTCTGGTTTAGGACAGCATGATTATGCGGGACAAGCTAGCACTAATTTAGCATTCCTGCTAAATTAAGCTTCTAATCATAATGGGGAAACTGGTTAGTTTAATACTCCAAAACTGTCCAGTATAATATGCAAGTATGCAATATGAGATTGCATTATATTGCACTATACTGCAATACATGCAGCGGCCATCTTGTGTGCACATAGTTAAAAGCAAGCACAAACCTGGCCTAAGGGTTCACCCTTGGTTTAGGTCGGAGAATGAAGAACGAACGCTGGGCTACTGTGTATGTCATTCGTTTTGCTTTGTTTTATCTTGTGTTTCTGCTCTTTATCTCTGTCCATCTTTTCCAACCCGTTGGCAGAGAACTGCCAAGCTGTTGTGAATTAAAGATTTTTTGGGTCATGTTAACTCTCGCCAGAAGACACTTGAACTGAACTCTCTGTATGTCTGTGTATGTCTGTGTATGTGTGTGTATGTGTGTGCGTGAGTGTATGCGAGAGTGTGTGCGAGTGTGAATGTGTGATTGTCAACAAGGACCCTTCTTCAAGGACAAACTGGTGAGTTAAGGAGAAGACAGAGGGAACACATATGAGAGAAATTGAATGGACTTTCCGAGGAATGCAGAAAAGGTCCTGCTTTGTTTTACTGATTATTAGTCCAAGATGAGGATCATGGAGGAGTTTCAAATGCCGAGTAGGCATCAGGAGTCGTCCCCAGGCCTCGTCGAAATGGATTTCTCTCTCTTTCTCTTTATTCTGTCTTTTTTTTCCCTCTGTTTCTCATTCGTTCTCTTCCTTTTCCACCATTGTCTCTGTGTTTTTGTCCTTTTTCCACTCCTGTTTTTTTTCCCCCTCTTCCTTGTGTCCTAATCACTACCAGTTCCCCTCATTACGGAATTGTTACTGCTCCCAATAAACAAACAATGCGGCAAGGCAGGCGCCAAGAAGATATCACAGGAAGGCACACATACACACCCGCACTTTCTTGAGTTGTAATCGGTACTGGTCTTGTATTCATGGGTTAGCGAGTCGTATGTGCAGCATGTTGAGTGTTTGCTCTCTTCTAGTGCAGCATGCTCACTACACTTTTAGGTCTCCTGATCTGAACCTGTAACTTGCCTCCACTCACCTCTACTCCTCATCTTTACTATCGCAGTTGAACTCTACTGCTGGTGGCCTGCAGGCTCCAGAGATGTTCTTGAAGGACATATACCCACATCCGCTGTCTGTCACAGTTCTGCTTGAGCTCTCTGTCACTTCTATGAGAAAGTCTCCTGTATCTTATTATGAGAGCATGTGCAAAGACATGTGCGTTTCATAGCCTGTCTGCGTCAGGCAAGCTGTGATGGGAGATGCGTCACTGTAGCCCCAGATTCATGCTCGCAATGCACTGTGGGATCATCAGCAAGGAAAGGGAAAGAAAGAGATTATGAAGAATGGGAATCAGCTTTTATTTTATTTTTTTATTTATTTTTTTTTTGCTACAAGCTGCATCTCTTTAAGCTGGATAGGCTGTAAGCCAGTGAAATAATGAAACACTTTTTCAGACTTATTCAGTCACTTTCTTTTTTTTAAATGATACAGTTTTTTCTCTGTTCTAATCTTTCCCTAACAAAGACTAGCTTCAGGATTTGTGTAACTTCAACTCACATTCTCAGGCATGTATACACACCAAGACATTAATATGAGAATTTAATTAGCATTTGATCAAACGTACATCTTAATAGAGCTCATAAAGTAGTAAACTAAACTGTTCTCTCATCTTCCATCTGCCATGATGGCTTTTTAACCTGCGTGGCTTTAGCTACTTTTCCACTTTCAGAGATGAGGACCAAATCAAAGTCAAGACTTGGCACAAGAGTAACTCTGGAGTCAAACATTTATTTGGGGTAGACACATCTTTCTGGATGGCACTACTGCGTGCATAAATGGAACACTGTAGCCTGATTTCACTGACTATCTATTCATGTTAAAATGTAAAGGAAAGGGTTCTGAGCTTGTGCATACAGACTCCATTATGGTCGTTCCTGTGTGTTTGTTTTAATAGGATTTTTTCTGAGCCATTTCATGGCCTTTATGCTTGGAGGCTTTTTGTGCTTCTATCTTCAACTGTCCAGGTTTGATGAGTGTGTGCCCACTGTAACCTCAGATTCCTGTTTTTATCTGACAGAAGTGGAACCTGATGTGATGTGTTCCACCTCAAGACTTGATGTGTTGTGAGTTATGAAATGCTTTTCTGCTCAGCATGGTTGTAGAGAGTGATTATTTGAGTTACTGTAGCCTTCCTGTTGGCTCAAAACAGCCCAGCCTTCTCCTCTAACCTTTCTCAACAATGAGGCGTTTCCGCCCACAGAACTGTCACTCACTGGTTGTTTTTTTGTTCGTTTTTTTTTCTTTTTTTTTTTTTTTTTTTTTTTTTTGCACCATTCTGTGTAAACGCTGTAAACTGTGGTGCGTGACTCTATTGAAATATGAGGAAATCAGCAGTTACTGAAATACTTGTACCAGCCCGTCTGGCACTAACAAACATGCCATGGTCAATGTCACTGAGATCAATGTTTTTTCCCCCATTCTAATGTTTGATGTGAGCATTAACTGAAGCTCTTTACCTGGTGCTGCCACATGGATGAGCATCTGTACAAGTGTTCCTAATAAAGTGGTCAGTGAGTGTAAAATGACTGACAGGAGGTCCGTGTAAACACAGACAGGCAGTCATGGACAACAGTTTTCCACACAGGGTTTTCTCAGCCACAACTGTGCAGAGGCAATTAATCAATTACTTTTTAAGCAAATATATATTTTTTTTTATCAAGTTCTAGATATTTTCCAGGTTATTTGTACTAGTAAGAAATAATAATAAAAAAAACCATTGACTTTTGCACCTTAAATATTTTTTTGTTTGTGAATTTCCACTCATATCCTGTAGGGGGCAACAGCGAGCAATGGACAGTGTGTCCTCCGCTCCTGCAGTGCGCATTGATGTCTCCTACAGAGGTGGAATGTTGGCAGTGGGTTTAACCACGGTTTGAACCCTGGTGATCTCGTAACAAAGTGGCTGTCCAACTCCGTCTTGCCAAGGGGCTGCATTCCTCCAGCTGAAGTTTGTTTTTTTTTGCATGTCTTTGAGTCTTGTATGGTTTGTCAACTTGGTGTGTATGTGGTTTGGTTGTAATTCAAACCTTGCTGATGACAAAGCAATATGGCATTGTTCTTCATAAGCAAACTAAGGGCAAGGTAAATCAAGTTCAGATATTGCTTCTGCTTACATAAGTTCTTAAATTCTCCCTGAATTCTCCCAGAAATCACTCTGTAAATCTCTACTCCACACATTGGCCTGTTCATGCAATAGTCTTTTTTTTATTTTAATTTGTTTTGGATCCACGTAACCAGACATACTTTTTCAATGGTGCAACTAAATGTAGCTCCTTAGCATGTTGGATAGAGTGGGATCTCCCCTTCTTTTTTGCTTGTGGTTTTACGTTCTCTGGTGTTTTCTTTACTGTCAGTCTGTAAGTCTTTTACAGTTTACTGTTTTCCGTGATGAAGTGCCTCGCACTCATGCTAGTCGTCTCAGTCCAAGACCATAAGACAGACTTCTATGCTTTAGCAGATTTATATCGGAGTGTGGTAACGCAGCACCAACGTAGATGTTGAGTCAAGGAAGATAGGCTCTCTGAAGCCTCTCCCCTACTTTCCATCTTATATCCTCGTCTCCAGAGGGGTGAGCAGACCGCTAATAACAGGAATCTGTTTGTCTAGGGACTCTGTGATCCAGGATCATGGACTGGTTCCCATTGGAAATTAGGCCCAGTCCCTGCGCCTGTGATTGTTTTAATTCTACTAACAAATGATCTGAAAATAAATTGAAGGATTCAGTGCTTTAATAATGGCTCCATTGTATGCTGTCGGGCATAGTGTGTGTGTGTGTGTGTGTGTGTGTGTGTGAGAGAGAGAGAGATGGAAGAGGGTCTAGTGTTATGGAGTGTTTGGTTGCGATAAGTGTGCTCCGTTTGGCTTTTCATTGCCAATACCCTCATTCTATCTGTGTCAGAGGTGGGGAGTTGAATGATTTGGAATTGTCTACTCAAGTTGGACATCAGAAAAACTTGTGACTTCATTCAAATTCATCATCAATGACTCATTAGGACTTTGGTCAGTAATTAATTTATCTTCAGTAACTGCTTTGTCCTGGTCAGGATTGCAACAAATTCGGAGCCTATCCCAGAATACCCCCTGAATGGGACAGCAGTCCATCACAGGGCACCATGCACACACTCATTCACACCTAGGGGCGATTTGGAGTAGATAAGCCATGTTTTTTTTTTTTTTTTTTTTTTTTTTGGCGGTTGGAAGAAACTGGAGAGCCTGGAGGAAACCCTCTGCTGCACTGTGCTGTAGGGTCATTTTATGATATGTTTTAATTTTTATTTGTTCATTACATTTATTTCATTCATTGTAGCTAATTCTAAGTGAGAAACATGATCAGTGGCATGTTGATAAGATTAACGTTGGTAATAATGAGAGGTGGAGGCACTGAGCAAACAGATCAAAATGAAAATGTGCCACCATGTAGACTTCAGTAATAACATCAAACTTTTGAGCACTTCTGCAAACAGCAAGCAGGAAGATAGCTGTGAACTTAACATTAATCGACTGGAGTAATTTGTAGCTAGCTGAGAGTTTTGTTCTTTCCTGTGCAGAGCAAACGGTTTAAAGTTTTTACATCTGTAGTCTGTTACCCCAGTTACCTAGCTAACTTTAATCAGTCAGTTTGCCTAGTCATTCTCTGTCATTAAGAGTATTGCAATGCAGAGCCAAAGGTTTCAAAAATGGCAATTTTCTGTATTCTTTCATCTCTGATGTGTTTTACTTAGTACATCATTGCCAAACGAGAAATATCCTATCTTTAATATGGTGGAAAATAGTGAGAGTTGAAGCCCAAATAATTGAGACCTGGACCTTGACTTTGGGTTGTTGATGTTAGATTTTTCTTTTTTAATTTAGTGTGCACATATCCACTTCAAAATTACACACATAATGTCTTTTGACTTTATACTTATGAACACATACTTTTTGCTCATATTTATAAGCATAAAAAAAGAGATGTTTAAAAAATGAAATTGATAGGGAACAGAGTATTCAGACACCACAAATTAGTACTTGGTTTCAAAGCTGTTGTTGGCAATTACAACATCGAGACATCTATGGTAACAATTAATTAGGCTTTTGCTGGATTTGCGGTTTAATTTTGGCCCATTCCTCTTGGCAGATTGTCTTCAATTCCCTAAGGTTATGAGGGTCCCACTGATGGGCTTGCAATTTCAAAATCCTCCATAAATTTTCAATGGGATTCAAGTCCGGAGATTGGCTAGACTACGCAAGGCCTTCTTGGGTTAGTTTGGCTGTATGATTGGGGTCATTGTCTTGTTGAAACATCCATCTTCTCCCCAGATTCAGTTTCTTGGCTGATGAGATTAAATTCTCCTCTAATATGTCCCAGTACTTTGCTTCGTTCACATTTCCTTCAATGACGTGTAATGCTCCAGTACTATTTGCAGAGAAGCAGCCCCGTATCATGATGCTTCCAACAACAAGCTTAATAGTGTTCTATTTTTGTTTCGTCTGACCAGAGTATATTGTTCCAAAAAGAGTGCGGATTTGTCTAAATGCTTTTACATGTGCATCTCTTTGCTTCTTTTTTTGTGCTTATTGTTCTCTGTCACTGTTGTTCCTGATGCTTTCAGGTTGTCCTGCGACGCTTTGCGAGTGACTGATGACTTCTCTCTTACCTTCCTAATCATTAGTCTGTGAGTGCGTTCTGAAGTTTTCATGGCACACCCGTCCAGACAATTATTTGTGTTTCCGTTAACTTTTAACATTTCACCTGCATAGAATTGAACCAGTTGTACTGACAGGGATGTTTACGGTCTTTGCTATGACTCTGTAGCTTTAGCCGTTCAAATGTTGATTAATAATATTGTCCCTGAGATCTTGAAAAAGCTCCTTCACCTTCACCTTGATTTCTACTTATTGTGTAAAATTTTCCCCATTACTGTCTTTTATAATGATACCAGTTGCAATTTGCATGAGAACATTTTATTTGCAGTATTTATATCTATAGTTGTGGCCAAAATGTACATACACCTAGGTTAAAGATATTCAGTCTAAAATCCTATTTTCTAAAATCCAGACTGAAGATTGCAGATGAGCACAAGCTTTTTGTGGGAGTCATCTCTGGTCAGATGAAACAAAAATTGAACTGTTTGGCCATAATGATCAGTGCTATGTATGGATGAAAAAGGCTGAGGCTTTTAATCTGAAGAACACCGTCCCAGCTGTGAAGCATGGGGGTGGCAGGGAGAAACCCCCTAAAACAAACAGCAACTGAAGGAATCTGCTGTACAAGCCTAGCAAAGCATCACAAAAGAAGAATGCAACAGTTTGATGATGTCAGTGGGTCACCAGCTTTATGCAATTATTGTGAGCAAGGGATATGCAACCAAATATGCAGTGTTATTTACTTTAAGACTATCTGTTCCAATACTTTTGCTCACCTTAAAATTGGGTGGTCTGCCAACAAAGGTGCCATGTTCTACGTTGTTTAACAAATCTAGATGTAGATTCATCTTTTGATCTCAAACCCAAATGCCTTCAGTGCATATCAAAAACAGTAGAATTCGTCTTGCTGTTCCATTACTTTCAGAGGGCACTGTATATATATTTTTAAATATAGCATCAAAATGCTTTTTCCTTATTAAATTTTTTTGAAAATATCTTTTTGTGCTTATGAATACATACTTTTTTTGTTTGCTTAAGTACACAGTCAAAAGACATTGGGCCTCATTTATAAATCTTAAAAAAGTTGTGTGTACGGGTTTGTGTAAGCTTAAAATTTCTGTGTAAACTTAAAATTAAGCTTAAGCTTGTGTAAACTTAAATTTTCTGTTACAAAACTCCATAAAAGTTCAAGTGCACAGATAGCTGTGAGCACAAAATGATTGATCAGGGTAAAGCTTGAAAAACAGAAGTTTTTTTTTTTTCCGAAATGAATTATCAGGCTGATATTATGTGTTATTAATATTATATATTTGATAATTATGTAGTAGTAATAATAATAATAATAATAAGTGAGTGCTAAATCTTTCTTAAGCTGAGGCATTTGTTTAGAAGTTATGGCTATGTGCAGACAGACCAGACTGTCCTCTGTTTATATAGCAGCATTTCTTTGTCATAATGAAAAGATTAGTTTTATTTGTCTTAATTTATAGGTTTGTGTTGGTTCTCTTTCTATATTTTTCTATATTTTTTTATATTCCTTAATTATTGCCAATAATATAAAATGAATGGTTTTCACAGAATGTTTTCATTGGTATTCCTAGTGAGCTAGCATGAGGATGTGTTTTTAATGGAGACTCCAAAGCTCTTCTATAAGCTCTGGATAAGAGCCTCTGCTAAATGCTGTAAATATAATAGAACTAAGCAATTTAAACTTGCCAGGTTATTCCATATATAAAAGTGCATCAAATGATGCAAATTATATGATTTGAAGTCAATAAAGTCGAAGTTTACATTAATTAGTCTTCTTATGTGTAAATCTACAGGCAGTCAGGAGCAGGAGTAGGATACGAACATTTTTCCGAATTCACGAGATTTTCATGAGTACCAAATTTCTTGTGTAAACACTCATACCAAAGATTTACACATAAATCCGTTCATATCCAGCTTGATAAATGAGGCCAATTATGTATATAAATTTAATCTGAATACTTATTTCTCCTCACTGTACATGGAATACTTGGGCTTACTGATTTTTGCCAGATTTTCTCTTTGTGTAGTTTACCTTTGCATTTATTAATCTGATATTCTTCTGCGTTATCATTAAATGTCAATTCCTATTCATTCTATTCTTCACAATTTTTTTCTGTCTTTTTTTTTTTTTGTCTGTCTGGGTTTATGGTGTTTGTAGAATTTTGGTGGTTGCATTAGAGAATATTCAGTGGCAGTGTTCAGGAACTCCTCAGTGCTCTTTGAGCTCTGCTTGTACCCACACAATAATGAGAACCACGCTGTGTTGTGTGTGAGGCACTGGTGAAGGAGATTGATTACCTTTCTCTAGTTACCAAGCGCACATGCATGCAGACCGCACATCTGAGGACATTATGGTGATGTCATGCTCTCTCATCATAGTCACGGGTCTACTGTAACAGAACTACTGTTCCACTCAAACCACTGTATATATGAGGTAACTACAAGTCAGGGTTTCTATCTGAGTAGCGTATTTGACCCAGTCATGACCGTGCACGGAATGGAGTGCCGTTTAATCCTGACTGTAACTACAGTGACCTTTTCTTCTTTGTGCTTATCAAATTACAGCCATTTCACCGTTGTTCAAATTTCATATTTTTGGAAACGAGTCTTGTTTTTTTCCCTCTATGTTCTGTAAATGCCTTTATTTTTGTTTAAAGGCTTTCTGACCAGTGCATATTGCAAATGTTTGCGTCCCCATGGTTTTTGAATTGTGAAATGTGGGTGTATCTTGCAGTAAGACAGCTATCCAAAACATAAGGGCAAAAACCGAGAGGAGAGAATATTACAATTATAAGAGTAAAAACTGCTTTAAAAGAAAGGAGCTTGTGACCATTTAATATCTTGTTATTATACATTTACTTGTTTTTCATTTTGTTCTAGGGGAATGCAAAATTTTGCATTCAAATGAACTCCATATGGCCTAAAGTATGTGGACACCTAACCATCTCAATCATGTGCGCTTGTTGAACATCCCATTCCAGAGCATGTCTTCCCCTTTGCTGCTATAACAGACTCCACACTTTATGCTGTATTTTGGAACATGGCTGTGGGGACGTGTGCTCATTCAGCCACAAGAGCATTAGTGAGGTCAGCCACTGATGTTGGGTGAGGAGGCCTGGGGCTCAGTCAGTGTTCCAGTTCATCCCAAAGGTGTTCAGTGGGGTTGAGGTCAGGGCTCTGTGCAGGACAGTTGAGTTCTTCCACTCCAACCTTGGCAAACCATGTCTTCATGGAGCTCGCTTTGTGCACAGGGGCATTGCCATACTGGAAAATGTTTGGGCCTGTTAATTCCAGTGAAGGACAATTGTACTGCTGTAGCATGCAAAGATATTCTATACAGTTGTGTGCTTCTAAGTTTATAGTAACAATTTGGGGTAGTAACAGTTTGGGTGTGATGGTCAGCTGTCCCCATACTTTTGCCCATATGGTGTATATCAACATCAGTTTGCATTAAGGATAGAATATGATATAATATTGATATTGTGATAACTTATGTCATGATACAATTTTTTGAGATGATATGGGTATTATATGATATCATTTTATGAATTTATAAATTGCATTTCTGGAGGCAGATTTGATACCTTTTTCTACTGTGTTGAACTTTAAAATAATAAAATGTTAATATCCCCCCTTCTTTTCAGTGGTAATTTATTTTTGTACACATTAAATAATGGTATCGTCAAACAAAATTTTACACATTTATATTTAAATGCAACTGTTTTGCTGACAGTTTGATAGGAAACTGTGTATTTTAGGTTAGGCTTATGTCTTGAAATTTCATATGATATGATATTTCTGTAATGTCACCCATCCCTGGATTGCTTTTTTTTTTTTTTTTTTTTTTTTTTTTTTAAACCTGCATTTTAGTGGCGTCTGACTTATGAGCCTTTTCTCTGACACCTCACATACCTCTTGACCCCATCCAAAACCTCTTTATGCTGCTGCTACATTTTATTCTTTCACAGTATGGAATTCTTGCCGTCTTCTTTTCTTAGTGTTGCTTATGTGCACAACTTTACATTTGTGGAAATTTAATTGTATTACTTCCAGAAACCCACATTCCTGGCTTGGTAATGTTCTGCTTCCCTTTGTGCAATAGCCCCTCCAAACCCAACATTTTTATAATCATTGTTTATAGTCATTGAGCCTGTGAATGGTTTGTCAAATTTAATTTGAGGTATGCTCCATGTCCTCCTTATGGGATAAAATCTGATTCACCCCTTGGACATAGGGAGTGTGTTTTGTTTGCCTGCTGACAATGATTGGAGAGCCCTCCATTCTGGAAACTCCTTCCCCATCCAGTCCATAATCAGTTAGTGTTGTGTTGTGTGTTTATAAAAGGCTGATAGGCATTGACATTGATCATGAATTAGGACAGCTGTTGTTCCTTTCACATTTTATACCCAACTAGCACCTGGTACTTTGTCCTTTGTGTGTTATAAAGCTATGTATATTTCTTTTAAATCTGGTTAGACATTTTTGTTGCACAATGTCTCTACTGGTTTGGAACCATCCTGGGAAAAGTTGACAATTAAAGAAACCTTGTGGCTGACTTTGTCTGTGTTCTTTTGAGTTCATTCAGAGCTCAATAATTACTACTCTCTGTAGAGTGGAATTTTCCCATACAGCTGCCAATGAATGAACAAATGGTTTGAGGATTTGCATATTCTAACTATGGTGGTAATGGAACTTTGGCGTGTTGTTGATGGAATTCTGTGTAATGTCTCTATTCCAAAAAAGTAAGTTTGCCTAAATATTTGTAGCTAGAAGTGTGTGTTTGTCTTTGTTTTCCAGGCACAGGTGAGAAGCTCTCGCAACAGTGAGGTCACACGGCAGCAGCGGGCAGGCAGTGGGTGGAGATTGCGGAAGGAGGCGGGGTCAGGTACAGAGGTGGACAGGTCAGGTGGCAGCCCTCTCTCAGAAGAGGATTCTGGGATACTAGATGTAGAGGATGAGGATGACGATGAGGTGAGTGACCATGATATAAGGCGATGTCCTGAGATTCTTAATTACTTTAGATTTTAGAGATGGCACGTTATCACTTTTTCTTTTCTGATACCACTATTGAAACTTTGTGTATCAGTGAGTACTAATACTGAACTTTTTTTTTTTTTGCTAAGCCATCTAAAGTTTCTATACATACACATTCTGTGGCTAACACAATACTACCCTGCAGGTAGAAATACATCGCAAAAAACAGCATTTTTAAATTCAGATAAAGGCTTTCAGACAAAAAGGCTGTATTTAATGTTCAGATGCAGGGGAGGAGAAATCATAAATTTTATTAGCTAGTCCACAGGGCAAGTAAAAGCTTCAGTATGCTTGCCCAGTCCCATATTTTGATTGTCTAGATAGCTACTAGGATTAAACCGGTATCTGACAAAATGTAATAATGTATAGCGAGTTAGTTAGCTAGTAAAGAGCTTTAACTAAGGAATTAAACATGATGAGGTGTGATGTTATAGGACAAAAATTAACGACGGAGTGGTGTCAATTATTTTCCAGCAACAGATTCTGAAGTGTATCATTCTTCTTATACAAAAGTGATTTGCCTATGATGAATTTTTTTAGTTCATTAATAAACAAACACACACTGTGTGCTTATTAATAGTTTAGACGCATTTACTGTTGTGGAACATCCCTGAGACAAGTTAGTTTCTTTTATCATTTGCGTTGTAGCAGCTATAAACAGTTATTTCCTCACCAGCCTTGCTTTTTTTCCCCCTCTTTCTTGG
The DNA here is from genome assembly GCF_027358585.1 of Pangasianodon hypophthalmus. NCBI lineage: Eukaryota > Metazoa > Chordata > Actinopteri > Siluriformes > Pangasiidae > Pangasianodon > Pangasianodon hypophthalmus. The sequence continues at coordinate 17,544,597 of NC_069713.1, forward strand.
AGATAATAAGACGAAAAAACGCTGCTTTTTGTTACAGAGAGAAAATGCCTCTCCTGAAAACTCGGCTGTGGAGTAACACTTGATGAGATTAAATGTTAAACTAACATCTCCGTAAAGGAAGCTTCACTTTATCAATGATAGTACTTCTTTGTTAAATAACATATTTTCTTAATCTGTTTATCAGCCTTAGATTATGTGAAGCGTCCACCGTACAAGTCCCTGTGAAGAGCTGTTACTATAGAAACACTAATGTATTAGAATACGTATATTAACATAAACCTGTGGTTTGAATTACAGGTGCTGTTATATATAATGTATCAATACCGTCTGACCAGTCAGGTTTGAGAATTCAACAGAGTCCTTTATCCTCCTGTGCAGAAGTTTCTGAAGATTCTGGATACTCAGTATTGGCTCGATGGCCCAATTATGTCCCCAGGACTGCGTCACATCTTTGAGAAAGATGTGCGGAGCATGTGGGATGTGCTTTTCAGATGCAGATGCTAATGAAAACCCGATGAGCTTTAAGTTTCTGGAGTAGCAGACAGAATAATACGCTGACGCAAACACATGGGTGGAGAAACGCTGTTGTTTATCAGATTGTCCACACACGTAGCCTGGCAACACAAAAAAGTGATGTCTGTAAACATGTTGTTTGTGCCCAGTATGCCACATGGTTTTTGCTGTGTTTTTATATTTAGTCTTGCATGATGTTTTGCAATACAGTGTAGAAACCTCAGTAAGCACGCTACCATGGTGTATCATGGAGTGTAGCTCACTCATTCCACAAAGGCCCATGGGATGTCCAGAACTGTTGCTGACCTGCAACAGTGTGTGTGTGTTGACTTTGGTGCCCTCCTGTTGAACTTTTTAGCCCTTCCCTTCTTTCTCTGCTCCACTATGCGTGCACATCACTCTTTCCTGAAGCTGCTCTGAGGCGGGGCAAGGGGTAGTGTGTGTGCCAGGCTTTAATCTAACCGCCTGTCAGCTGTGGTGGGGTTTCCCGACAGTCGTGCCCAAGGTTACCAATGAGTCCTTCAACTGCATGTTACCTCCTCACCCCTTTTCTCAACGAGTGTCCTGGGGAAAATCATTCGTACACGCTGTCCAAACCCTCTCCTGCCACTGAGTTGGCACTGGCGCCTGTGTTTAATTGTTTTCTTCTTGTTCGCTCGGGGTTATTGTTTAGCGTTGTTCTTCCTCTCTAGAGCTGTGACCCAGCTGACTCCAAGTTCCTGCTTGCCTTTCTGTGGGCACCAGATGAAAGCTAGCATTGTTTAGCTGCTATTAGTTTAGTAAACTTTGGAGCGGGAGGCATTTGTGCATAGACTGGGACAAAGAGGGTGGCATATGAGTATGATTTTGCTTAATTCAGTTGTTGATCACGATAATAGGCTGATTTATACCATCACTGATCATTAATGGCAAATTTGTAGAGCAGTAGTATTCAACTAAAAGTCCAGTTACTTAAAGTACTTAAAGTCCCTTACCGACAAAAGTCCAGATAACGGACTTGCTACTAACGCAACTTTTCAATGCTTCACTATTACTCAGTAATCTGAACAGACAAGATACATTTGTTTTGTTTTGTTTTGTTTTCTTTTTTTTTTTCTTTTTTTTTTTTTTAAATGTGCCATGTTGTCATTTCACTAAGCAGACCAATATGGAAAAAAATTAAATAAAACAATCTATGAAAATAGATTTTATTTTTGAAAACATCCTTTTCTGACCTACTGTGTCTCTAGCTCTGTAGCTAGTATCTGGTTTGGTGAGCTGCTTTTGATTCAATAATTAACATACATGCATGTGACTGGATCAGCCGCAACAAATGGTCCACTACAGAAGCTGTTCATGTTAAGAAAACTAGATTCACTGACCAGTTTTGTCATCAGCTCTGTTCGGTCCATCCACTTTGCTGGGGTCTGCATCCGGACTGTGGTTTGCTAGCTGATGACCTAGCTAGTTGACTATTTGTAGTCACTATTTGCACATGTGTATGTAATGTGCATGCATGCTTATATACATATATGTACATACATACATACATACATACATACATAGTCAGGTCCATTAGTATTTGGACAGTTATGTGAATGTGATGTGAATGAAGTGTAGACTTTCAGCTTTAATTCAAAGGGTTTAAATATATTGCATTAACCATTTAGGAATTACAGCCTTTTTTTAAAGAGTCCCTCCATTTTCACAGGTTCAAAAGTAATTGGACAACTGTTTGATAAGCAGTTTCGTGGCCAGCTGTGGCCTGTTTCCTTGTTATTTCATGATGAGTTAAGGAAATAAAAGGTCTGGAGTTGATTCCAGGCTTTAAATTTGCATTTGGTAGCTGTTTATGGGAACTCTCAATATGCTGTCCAAAGATTTTGCGGCAAGTGAAGGAGGCCATCGTTAGGCTGAAAAACCAAAACGGACCTATCGGAGAGATAGCAGAAACTTTAGGAGTGGACAAATCAACAATTTGGTACATTCTCAAAAAGAAGGAATGCACTGGTGAGCTCAGCAACACCAAAAGGCCTGGAAGACCACAGAAGAAAACTAAAGCGGATGATTGCAGAATTCTTTCCTTGTTGAAGAAAAACCCCTTCACAACATCTAGCCAAGTCAAGAACACTCTGGAGGAGGTCGGCATATTATTGTCAAAGTCTACAATCAAGAGACGCCTTCATGAATATAAATACAGAGGGTTTACCTCAAGATGCTAACCACTGCTAACACTCAAGAACAGAAAGGCCAGATTAGACTTTGCTAAAAAACCTCTAAAAAAAAAAAAGCCTGACCAGTTCTGATGAAAGATTAACTTGTACAAGAATGATGGGAAGAGAAGAGTATGGAGAAGGAAAGGAAGAGCTCATGATCCAAAGCATACCACATCATCCGTCAAACATGTGGAGTCAGTGTTATGGCATGGGCATATATGGATCTGGGTCAATGGTGTTTATTGACGATGTGACTGCTCATAGAGGTAGCAAGATGAATTATAAAGTGTATAGAGCTATACATTCTGCTCAGATTCGGTCAAATGCGGCAAAACTGATAGGACAGCGCTTCACAGTACAGATGGATAGCGACCCAAAACATACTGTGAAAGCAACCCAAGAGCCTCTTAAGGCAAAGAAGTGGCAAAGTCACCTGAACTCAAACCAACTGAGCTGCTTTTCACTTACTGAAGACAAAACTGAAGGCAGAAAGACTCACAAACAAGCAGCAACTGAAAGCAGCTGCAGTAAAGGCCTGGCAAAGCATCTCAAGGGAGGTTCCAGACTTCAGGCAGTCATTTACTGCAAATGATTTACATCCAAGTATTAAAAATAATCCCAATATTTATGATTGTTAGTTTGTCCAATTACTTTTGAGCCTGTGAAAATAGAGGGACTCTGTAAAAAATGTCTGTAATTCCTAAACGGTTAATGCAATATTTTTGTTAAACTCTTTGAATTAAAGCTGAAAGTCTACACTTCATTCACATCCTCATTGCGTCATTTCAAATTTGTTGTGGTGGTGTACAGAGGCAAAATCACCAAAATTGTGTAACTGTCCAAATACTTATGGACCTGACTGTGTGTGTGTGTGTGTATATATATATATATGTATGTATATGTATATATGTATATCTACACACCCCTGTTAAAATGGCAGGCTTTTGTGATGTAAAAAAAAATTTGATAAATCATGTCAGAACTTTTTCCACCCTCAGTGTGAAATTACAACTTATAAAAATTAGTTGAAAAACAATCAGAAACATTTTAGAGAAAAATAAAAAACTTGCAACAACCTGGTTGCATAAGTGTGCACACCTCTAAACTACTAATACATTGTTGAAGCACCTTTTGATTTTATTACAGCACTCAGTCTTTTTGGGTAAGAGTCTATCAGTGTGGCACATCTTGACTTGGCAATACTTTCTCATTCTTCATTTCAAAAACGTTCTAGATCCATCAAATTGTAAGGGCATCTCCTGAGCACAGCTTGCTTCAGGTCACCCCACAGATTTTTAGTTGGATTCAGATCTGGGCTCTGGATAGGCCATTCAAAAACTTTGATCTTCTTTTGGTTAAGCCAGTGGTTCTCAACCTTTTTTTTTCAGTGGGCCGCACTATGTCCAAGTTCAAGTCTCACAGGCCACATATCATTTACATATGACGTCACCAATGCAAACTAACCAGATGTTAAGGTATCTAAATGCTTACAGTTAGATTTATTATTATTATTAGAGAGTATAATTCTACTTACATGTGTTCTTTCATTAGTATTTTCCTCACATCTTTTTTCTCCTCTAATAACAAATTTGTCCATTTTGATTGTTAACTGACGACTGCTTTAAATCTGCCATAGCGTGCTTGTAATTGTTTGCGTTAACTGTGTAATTGCGTCGGTTCATAGTTGCGTCAGTACTGCACGTCTGAAAACAATACATGATCACCAAAATTATTTTATATGACATAAAAATTAATTGTTCAAACTTTTATTTGTTTAATTCTTTTAAAAAATATATATGATTTGTAAAACTATAAATAAATAAATAAATAAATAAATAAATAAAATTATTTATTTATTTATTTTTAAATTTTTTTACGTGGTCAGCGTCGTGGGCCGCATTTGCATTTGTGACGGGCCCCAGGTTGAGAACCACTGGGTTAAGCCATTCCTTTGTTGATTTGGATGTACGCTTTGGGTCATTGATGTGCTAATAGAGGAAATTCCTTTTCATCTTCAGTTTACTAGCAGACACCTGTAGGTTTTGCACTAAAATCGACTTGTATTTGTAACTATTCATGATTCCCGCCACCTTGATAAAAGCCCCAGTTCTGGCTGAAGAAAAGCAGCCCTAAAGCATGATGCTGCCACCACCATGATTCACCATGGGTATGGTGTTCTTTTTGTGCTTTTATTTGCACCAAACATACCTTTTGGAATTATGGAATTATTATACCTTTTGGAATTGGTCTCATCAGACCATAACACATTTTGCCACATAGTTTGGGTGTTTTAATTGAGCTTTGCTGTTTTTTTTTTTTTTTTGTAAGAAAGAATTTCTGTCTAGCCAACCTACCCCATAGCCCAGACATGTGAAGAATATGAGAGATTGTTGTCACATGCAGAGAGTAATAAGTACTTGTCAAATATTCCTGCAGCTCCTTTAATGTTGCTGTAGGTCTCTTGGCAGCCTCCCTGGTAAGTTTTTGTCTTGTCGTTTCTTCTAAATTTTGGAGGGACGTCCTGTTCTTGGTGATGTCACTTGGTGATCCATTTTCTCTACTTGTTGATGATGGCCTTCACAGTGTTCCAAGGTGCATCTAATATTTTGGAAAGTTTTTGTACCTCTCTCCTGATTGATACCTTTTGACAGTGAGACCTTTTGACAGTGAGACCCTGCACTTGCAGACCATGGCTTCTGCAGTCAGTTGAAAACAAGAAGATGTGAAGAAAATCCTACAGAAACAACTAGTCTTTATTTGGGTTTAATCAGAATAATTTCATTGATGACAGGTGTGTGATAATTACTTTAGAAGAGATTAGAGATTGGATGTGATTGGTTCATTCTGAACACAGCCACATCCCCATTTATAAAAGGGTGTGCACACTTATGCAACCAGGTTGTTGTATGTTTTTTATTTTTCCTATTTTTCCCTAAAATGTTTCTGATTGTATATCACTTAATTTTTATACATTGTAATTTCACACTGAGGGTGGAAAAAGTTCTGACATGATTTATCTTGGTTTCATTTTTTTTACATCACAAAAGCCTGCTATTGTAACTGGGGCTTGTAGACTTTTTATATCCGCTGTGTATGTGTGTGTATGTGTGTGTGTGTATGTATGTATGATTGATTTTATATATATATATATATATATATATATATATATATATATATATATATGTATATATATATATATATATATATATAATATACATTTTTATATATATATATTATATATATACATTTTTATATATATATATATTATATATATACATTTTTATATATATGTACATCAGTAAGCCACAACTGAAGGACATAGTCATGTGACTTTCGACAGCTGGTTTGATTTGTAATTGTAAACCAGTTTGTAAGATTGTTTCAGTCAATCAGAGGTGAGTCTGCAGTGGTGCTTTTTAACACAGTAGATAGCAGATTGAAAGTTACAAGTAGAACCCTTTGCTTTACACATTTATCCATTTTAAAAAAAATTGTATATCACCACTGACATGATCTGTCTTTCTGTAGGTTCCTGGTGCTCAGGACTTGGTGGACTTCTCACCTGTCTATCGCTGCTTGCATATCTACACAGTTCTAGTGAGTGATCAATTCCATTTTTTATCTTTTACTTTTTCTTCTTTTTTTTCAACTTTTGAGATTTAATAAGCCCTTGTTGTTGTATTATTTGTTGAATGTTACCCAGCAAGGGTCTTTACAACCCTGATCAAGGCCTCCTATGTCTATGGCATCATTTTCGCACTCAACCTACCACTGGTTATTTGGGTTTCTCAGAGAAACAGTCCAAATGTGTTTGTCTAATTACCCATAATAAGTATGTGTGTGTGTATGTGTGTGTATATATATATATATATATAGAACACTTCTGTTTGTTTTCCTATATCTCACCATGTTCTCTTGGGTCTGTTCAACTCTTTAGCTGGTATAGCATCATATTATTGTCTTGCACTATCAGTATTTCACATGGGTAAGGAGTGGGTATTTGTACATTGACCTTTGTATTGGGAGCTGGTGTTAAATGGCATGTGAACAGAAAAGGAAATATTGTTCAGGAAGGTTAAATGGGCACAAAGGATAATGGGTAAAAAGAAGGAGTGTGAGGTCAGGGTAGTGGTAGTGGGCAAACATGATGATATGGCCAGTCATAGCTGTGTACATGTGCTTTGTGAGAGCAGAGGTATGGCTTTGGCACGATGAGAAATATGTCAGGAAGTGAACAATAGGGACAAGAGAGAGAAATAGTACTGGGTAATCTCAGCTGAAACCAGTAAGATTTACTGCTTGCTAACACATAGGCTGCTGTTTAATCTGCATTTTGTATTAAACGCTATATGGTCAGATGGGAAAATATGGCAAATTTGGGTAATAAAGGGAGTTTGTAAAACAAACAAAAAAGTCCTATTAAATGTCGCATAAAATTTATTGAGGTGTTTTGGTAAAATATTTTTACGGTGGGGTCCAGAAGTGTGAGACCATATTGAAAACAGAAATAAATGGAAATAAATAAAAGGTTTTAAAATGTTAAAACAAACAAAGGAAATGTTCAAAAACTTCAGATTTTACTTCAGTTTTATCCCTTCCATTAAAGCATGTGTTCAGATGGCACTTGTGATGGCACTTAATGGGTTTGATATAACATGAATTGTCAGATTTTACACGTGTGGCGTCCGTTCCAACTCAAGTGCACACTGTCATTAAAGCAAAAGGGGGACATGCCAAATACTGAGAAATTTATATAGATATTTCTAAGATTATACGTTTCACTCTAGTTATTGCTGAGAATATAATTTGTACTAAAAAAAAAAGATTAAATTGGAAAAGAATGAAAAATAGAAGCACTTTCACTTGTGGTCTCAGATGTTTGGACCCTAGTGTATATTTTTCATATTGTCCAGCTCTAAACTGATACATTTTTCCTGAAGCTTTCCCAGAGGCCTGGCCTCAGGGGAATACATTTTAAACCACAATATTTTGCAATGCAGTGTTTTCTTGTCACACACACACACACACGCACACACACACACAAGCACACACACTGAGTACAGTATAGTACAGTAAAAGACTGTGCCCAGGAAGGAAATTGTGAGATATTGAAGTGGCAGTTGACATTAGTGCCCTGTTATGCAGCTTTATGTAAACGCATCTTTACTGTAATGGAACAAAAAAAAGTTCACACTGCTCTCAAGTGTGCCACGTGACGCCCAGAGAGAGAGAGAGGGGGAGAGAGTGGGAGAGAGGGAGTGAGGGAGAGAGAGGGCTCAAAGTGCAGATTTTGGGTCCTGGGAAGAAGGAATGCAAATTTTAAGCTAGTTGATGACCCAGGGGATGTAAAAGCAGGAGAGAGCTTTTCCTCCTCGGTCTGTTTTGACTCCTGGATTGGCGGCGCTCCAAATGGCTTGGGACAGAGCAAGACCAAGAGGGTTGTGACTCGGCCATGGCGCTCTCGCGTGCATGCATGTGTGTATGCGTGAGCATGAGGAGTGTGGGGAGGCCACAGTTTAGACCTGCTGAGGAGAGACAGGAAGAATCTGAATTCTCACAGGGAGGCCAAGGCGCACAAGAGAGACAGCGGTTTGAAAAAGACAGAGTTGTACAATCAGTGGGGGAGGGGGGTGGGTGAGGGTGGGGGTAATACAATTAAATGTGGATAAAAATGAAAAGAAGATATTTGGAGAAAAGATGGTTTGCAGTATGCTTTAGACATTTTCACTGGAACACTCATTCATCAGAGGATGAAGAGAGAAAGTGAGGTCATGTTAAATGGAGATAAGCCGATGAAAGTAGAAGACAGGGACACGGTAAGAATTGAGGAGAAAGAGTAGCAGCTCGAAGTGTTATAAAACATGACCTCTGTGCTATCTGGTCTTTCACCTCTCACCGTTGCGTTTTCATGTTACTTCAGCTGATTTATCCATTTCTCTCTGTTCTTTTCTCTGCCTCTCTTTTTTTTTTGGACTGACTGCCTTAAGAGAGCCAGTCAGAGTTTCTTTTAAACTTGGCCAAAAACAATAAACTTGCATGTCCTTTTGGCCTTTTTTTGAAACACTGAATCTGACCCAGCCAAGAGCCATCAGGGATGCCGCTTGCAGCCAAGATTGCAGATCAAGGTCGTGCATTGATTTTGATGAATGGCAGACTTCACAGACTACCAGAGACCTCCAGTGTTGGAGACCAGACTGTCTCTCTGTTTGTCTGTCTGATCCCAGTATGGATGAAGTGGAGCAAAGCCAGCGCACATGCAATGGAATCATCAATCCTGTAGAATCCATACGAGCCCTACTACACCTTGATTTAGGAGCAGGCTGGATACCTGGCACAGGTGGAGCCATTATTTTACAGCAATCAATTTAAAGAGACTTAGGATCCACAGTCCGAGAGCCACGGCACAGCTGCTGTAATGCCATAACTATAACTACACATTCTGACAAGGTAGTAAGCACACACTCTTCACAGGCTGAGTGTTTCAAAAACACTGACTTCAATAAAATTTGACTGACATAGCTAAATAATACAGCCATGAACATTTACCATACACTATATGGCCAAAAGTTTGTGGACACCTGATCATCATACCCATATGTGCTTGTTGAACATCCCATTCCAGATTTAGTTCCCTTTTGCTGCTGTAATATCCTCCACTCTTCTGGGAAGGCTTTCCACTAGCTCTTGGAGCGTGGCTATGGGGATTTGTGCTCATTCAGCCACAACAACATTAGAGAGGTCAGGCACTGATGTCGGGTGAGGAGGCCTGAGGTGCAGCTGGGGTTCCAATTCATCCCAAATACAATTGTTTAGGATGTTTGTGTGCTTCCAACTTTGTGGCAACAGTTTTGAGAAGACCCACATATGGGTATAATGGTCAGGTGTACACATACTTTTGGCCATACAGTGTATTTACATGTACTTGAACCTTTAACAATGTGACTTTTATTGTTCTGAAGTAATTTGTTTTTCCCCAGTTTTTATTGTCAGCATGGGATCAGAATTTACATTTGAACAGGTGGTGCACATTTCTTGGTTAACTCATTATATTACAAACTGATGTATTGCAAGTAATATAGGAATATATCATAATATTCTAAGTATTATGCAGAGAATGTATCTTTCTTACCTACTGAATTACATTTTAGACATGCTTTTGGAAGATGCAGTTTTCTTCGCATTTATTTGTGTGCATTAATGACACACATATATCTTTTTAGTGCTCCAGATCTCTCTGTCTGTATCTAGAGTTAAGCACAAAGTGGGCATGTGCTTAATCTGGAAGTTTTTTTTGTTGTGAAATATTAGATATGAACCCTACCATTATGCCCCTGGAAACACTGGTGAAGAGTAGGGGGAAAAATGCCAGCACTGTCAGCATGGTGTGTGAATTGTAGCTCCTCAGCCTCCAACAGTTCCTCAGCCATATCTACATCACTTGTGTTCATAACTGTTGACTGGATTTTTAATCTTAATTTTTGTTTGTACCCGCTTACAAAATTTACTAATGAATTTAGTTAGTTCTATTTTCTAAATGTAACCAAACTAGTAATGACCCTGACCAGGCAGTTACTAAAGTTGCTCTAAATGCATTATGTAGCGCACACTTTCATGTTGGCATGGTTTTTCTTTGTCCCACGAGCTTCAGTATCTGACTGCTTTCTCGAACCCGCATGAAAATAAAAAACTTCCTGCTTTTTTGTGTCCCATGGGATTCCAGTCCTGATGCCCATGTCTTGTTTCAACTAGATGCCATGTGAACCTTTTATACAAGCCTTCTTAAAAAACAAACCAAAACAAAACCCACACACTTAGAACATATCTGTTCATTCCCAGTAATCCACATCCCACATTGTGTACATTGCTAAACTAATTTGTACAGACCAAAAGAATCCTTCAAGTGCCAGTCTCCATCTAGCACTTTCTCCACAACACAGACAGCTATTCAAGGCCATGCTTGGTTTGCCCAGGTCAGGCTCTTTTCACCCAGCAATGACCTGTCACTTACTGCAGAGCCTGTGTGTGTGTGTGCGTGAGTATGTGCATGTTTATATCAGGGAGGAAACAGACTTCCCTCTTGCCAGGAAATGAAGGAGTAGAGTTGGCAGAGGAGGTCAGAGTTAAGAAAATATGTTCATGTCCCTTATGTACAGGGTCGTGCACGGTGACATGCTGTATCTTTCAACCTCTAACATCTCTCCCTGGGACCTGCTGGTGTATTGTGTTTAACTTTTTTATACCTTGTATAGCATTTGAGGTTTTTTTCCCAACATAAATTGTTCTGATTGTTTTTCAGAATGTTTGTGCCATGTATGCATGCAGTTGTCCTTGTAGTTTTCACTTTTTCATCTTTTTCATCTATGCCACAAAATTTTAGAATTACTGAACCATCAGACTCTGAAGTCTAAAGGCAACTCTTCCACATTCATCCCTCTATTTTTTTCTCCTCTTGTTATTAAAAAAAACTGCAGGTGCCTAGATGTGTGTGGCCTGCCATTGTGCATATAACCCTGGCTATATGTTATCTGTGGGTCAGAGAGGGGGAACTAGAACAGTCTTACTAGATAGACTGACCAGGACCAAGTGATAACCCTATCACATGAGGCACTGTTTTCTTTCCTTTTCTCTTTGATCCCTTCCCTGTTGGTATCTGCTGTTTTTCATAGTTGGGACCTCCGTGCTCCACATTGGACACTTGCTCAGATAAGGCACTGCGCTGGAATGGAAAGCAATGGTGACTGTCAATTCTGAACAGTTTGACAAAGGCCAAACTCATCAAGCCTTTACTGAATGAGGCTTTTTATTTTTGGTCTGCCAGGCCACTGTAGTAATCGCAGTCTAAATTGTGCTTTGGTATTTGGAAAGTGCAACTGATTTGCCCTTATTTTAAGTTTGATTGTGATTCTTGAGTGGAAATCTTTGTGCCTTATCAATGTCTGATTTTGCCAAAAGAAAACCAGATCACTCCATCCATTCTGCTCCTCTTTCCTTAATTTTTTATTTTTTAATTTTTTATTTACACCATTAACCTTTGTTACTCTTTAGAGTGCTGCTCTCAGATTTGATTGGCACCTGTCAAATCAAATTGCAGCACAGTTGTACAATCACATCTCAGTTTTATTTATTCATTGCTGATGATTTAATCCTTTTTTTTGAAATTCTTTTTTGTTTTTGACCCAGGGTGCCTGGGATACATTTGAGAACTACTACAGGAAACAGAGGAGGAAACAAGCTCGACTAGTGTTGCAGCCACATTCTAACATGGTATGCCTTCCCACTTCCACTTTTTCAGGGGCTCGGTATAGCCGACCTGCACTCTGACCCAGCTTCCGACAAGCTTGGATATGTGATGAAAAGAGTTTCACTGTATTACAGTTGTACATAAAGGTTATCTTCTATTTTCTGTCTTCATGAAACATAGGTCAGCAGACCTGAAAGTAATGTTATTTGTTTATTTAAAAAAATGGAAAAAGTAAAAGCCATGTTTGATAGTGGATAGTTTGATAGTTAGAACTAGTAAAAATGAATTGGTTAGTTATGCTGGCTACTAATTTTACATTCAAATGCAAAATAAAGAGTAAACTTAAAACATACCTTTTTCCCCCCAAGACTTTTCCCTTTTTTCTTCCTACTTTTTCTTCTTTTTCTTTTTCTTTTTTTATTTATTTATTTTTTGTTCAAGAACCTTAAGTATTAAAAAGACGCTATATTAAAAAAACATTATTACCATCATCATCAGAAGTTGATGAAAAGGAGGCACGTAATGAACCTAGTCATAGTCATTATTAGTCTAAATGAACAAGAATAGTTGATGGTTTGGGAACCATGATGGTTTTGGAGCAGATTATGATTGTCTGGAACACACTTTATATGCGTAACACCAGGAATTTTAACCTAATAGCAAACAGTCCATGTTTTTGTGTTCCGAGTAATAGTCATTTACTCTTAGAAAAAAGTTCCATCTAGCACCCCAAAGCGCACTTCGGCGTGTCCTTCTGGGCGCACTTTTGAAGGTTCTGTGTAGAATCCTACAACAGAGGGCTTCTGTTTTCTCAGAAGATTCCAAATAGAACCCCCTTAGAAAACTAGAGCCATTAACTTTCAAAAGAACCTAATAATAAAAAAAAAATTGTCAAGGTTTTATAAGGACAGTTGCATTTATTTCGTGTAACAGAATATGAGTCCATTTAGATTTATTTTTAATTCTGTGATTTTTCACATTGAGAAATTGGCCAGACATGAAGTAAATGTTTGCTTACAAAATATTATGAGTGGAAATTATACGTTATAGACCATTCATGATGCATAGAGCAGTATAACTACCTTTGTGTTGACATATTGACTGTTTTGATGAAGACTCGTATTTAAATGTTTCATTTTTTTACTTCCCTCTATCCACTATGTGGGGACCACAGCACGAAACCCTAGAGGGATACAGGCGGTACTTCAATCAAATTGTAGGGTAAGCTCTGTGTACATTTCTCTGAATTTTAATTAACATCATTAAATGTAATGAAAATCACTTGTGGAGTGATTATAATGTCTCTGGTATTAAAGAGAGTAATTGAAAACGGCAAGCATATCGTGGTATTCCGCTCAAGCTCCGGTTATTCCCTGCGCTGTCCAAACCATCCCCTCACTCAAACGCAAACCTCCTTCCCAAAATTCCGTTCGGAAGCTGTTGGAAAAGCTGCCAGGCTGTGCGATTTATGGGCTTAGGGATATGGAGTGGCAGATGGGTGTTATTCCAAGTGTCTGGATGGGAATATCGGGAAGGTGGATGTCTGGAGAAGGCGCTTCCGCAAACATCCTGGTGGCACAGACTGTTCCCTGGCCACTGTTGCAGCAGGATGTCTGGGGAAATGGGGATGTGTTGCTGGATTGACCAGTTTGCCTACTTGCCTCTGTTTTCTGAGTGTGGTGCTATAGAGCATGCTGTGTCCTCATGATGGTTAAAATGGCAATGCACTTTACATGTACTTACTATAACATCTCTGTGTCTTCACCCTTATCTGTTATGTAACTTTTCCATTGCTATCCTCCTTTTGTAGTTTTTTTGTAGTGGAGGACCACATCCTGCATACAACACAAGGCCTAGTGAACAGAGCTTATGTGGAGGAGTTATGGGAACTAGCTCTGTCAAAGACCATTGCAGCGCTCCGTACTCACTCAGTATGTTTGTGTAGCTCATTACAAATTGTGTTGGAGTCTATGTACTGTACAGTATTCTCTCACTGCCATACTCATGTCTCGTAATCTCATAATAGTCATACTGCACTGACCCTGACCTGATTCTGGACCTGAAAAGCCTTATAGTCCTGTTTGCAGACACGCTACAGGTGAGTTGGCTGATCTTTGCTTTTGTATCATAGTCTTGCATGCAATCACTAGCGAGTCGGTTACTGTACTTGGCGTAACTCATCATGTTCAAGAACTGCCTAGTGTTACAAGAAGAGGTTACTTGACTGACATTGCAAACAACCTTGACATATAGGGGTGAGTGATGGCGAAAACGTGGCTAAAAGAAACAGACAACAATGAGCAACAGTTGAATAGTGTAATTAAAAAAGTTTTATATAGTCTCAGTATGAGACACTCAAAGCCTGGGTTGCGAGACTACAATTTAGACAGATAAATCAGCTAAAATGATTTCCTTTCATGTCAAGGCAGCTTCTGCATGCACATCATGTAGATAATTACATATTTCCATTGTACTACAGTCTGCACTTTGTTGACGGCTAGTCTGATAATCTGTTTGCAGTAAATGCTTTTTTGTAGCACATCTTTATACATTTTCTAATCTTTTGTCTGAGGTCACAGAAGCCTGGTGGTTGTTCTCAGAGGGTTGACCAAGCTTGAAACAAAGATTTTCTTTTAGGTCATCAGCAAACATGTCAGGATTTCTCTGTTTAATGCATTTATACTTACTCTTTTATTGAAACTGACTTAAAATTGGGTGAAGCAGATGAGAGTTAAGGGCCTTGCTCAATTACCCAACTGCAGGAGCTTGGTGGAAGTGGGATTCAAACTCACAACCTTTCGATCTGTGAGCCAGAGCCCTAAATGCTGCGCTACCACTGCCACTAACTGCTTTAGATGCTGTGAACCTCACCAACTTTCTTCACTCTATTGACTTTATCTTTCCAAATAAAAGCTTACTGGTGTCACTGGAGTTCAAAAGTGAGGTTTCAAGTTAGTGTGGATGTATGGATAGCCAGTTGGACTGTAACTAGGAAGATTCTGACAGTCGTCACCAGCTAACTGTACATGTGTGAACAGAGTGTCTGAGGCTGAGATTGGTGGATCAAAACACGAATGTGTTAACAGCCCTGTATAATGGCAGATTTATTTGGTTAAACCTTCCTCAATATTGCAGTTACAGTTTTTCTAGATATGTGCTATATACCTTGTAATTTCTAATACATGCCTCTATACTTTATATTTCCTTTGATATTGTTGCAGTACCTATAATTGAAATGCAGGGTACAGTGAGACCTAACTATTGTGAAGTTAGATTAGTAAGTGATACAAGTGGATCTAAACTGATTGCTGTCCACATAATGTATGTCCTTTAATATCTTGGTGTTTTGTGTTTTCCAGGGTTATGGGTTTCCAGTAAACCAGCTGTTTGACATGGTGCTTGAAATGAGAGATCAATATGGAGAGATTTTGCTGAAGAAGTGGAATCAGTCCTTTAGGTGAGAGAGGTCTCCAAATATCTGTTTTCTCATCTCTCTTCATTGTGAATAATTTTCTGTCTTCCTCTCTACATATTCCCAGTCATGTTTTTCTGAAAATGACGCTCTCTTTTTCTGACTATTTATTTATTTATTTTTTATGTTAATTGTGAGATGCACATTGAATACCCAGTACAACAGAATTGCTTAAAATTCTTCAAAGGGGGAATATTCCTTGACAAAAATTATATGGTATTGGGGTTTTATAAGCTAATAAAATAATTTAGAAAGTACAAAAATGCTGGTCTATTGTGGAAAGCTTAAAGCTTAGAGCTCCTTGGAGAGGTATGTTAAAATTGGCAGGCCTTAGTCCTGAGAGGGGACATGATTGGAACATTGGAGTGGCCTTCCCAGAGACATCCTGACCTGACTTTGACTTGGTCCATAAAAACAGAAGGCCTTGGATTATACTGCTTTGGATTTGTTATGCTCTGCCTGTGTGGAAAATGACAAAAATGATTTGCTACGGATTGCATGCAAACACAGACGCAATTTTGTGAAAGGTTACTTATGTATGTATGTAATTCTTTATTTATTAAAATAGTGATTAATTCATTAGCAAGTATTACCTTGATTGTATAACTGTTGCATTAGTGGTATCTTTACGTTTCTAAAAGCAGTTGTGTCCGGCAGAGTATTTTTTGCACCAAATAAATAAATAAACCAAAAAAGGTTTACAACACTGAGAAATGTTTTAATTCTTCCTTAAGTATTTCAATTACTTGTGTAGATTCAGAGACATATTACAATGAATAAGTCTTTAAAGTAAACAATTTTTCATTATTTTCCAGGCAAATCCTTGATCAAGACAATTATAGTCCTATCCCTGCAGCAACAGAAGAAGAGTACCAGCAAATCATAAGCCAATTCCCCTTCCAAGACTCAGAGCTAGACATGGTTTGTTACAAAAGTTTCAATGTACTTTACTATACTTGAATATACTTATCTATCCTTAACTACTACCTCATTGATCCTGTTAGATGAATAATGCATAATTATATTTTTCACTTCACACAGATGCCTTTCCCAAAGAAGTTTCCATTTTCTGAATTTGTACCCAAAGTCTACTCGCAACTCAAAGAGTTTATATATGCTTGCCTCAAATACTCGGAGGACCTGCACCTTAGGTAATAACAAAAACAGTGCACAAAAACACAACTATTGCTTTACTTTCTGTTAATAGATGAAGACTAAAGTTCAAACCTGCATACACCACACCTTAATGTCTAGATTTACTGATTTACTATAATTCATGTACCTCACCACCTATTTTTAAAATTTTGCTACAAGACAGACAGAAGCCAGAACTTCTGTGAATTTGAAATTATGAAGAACTTATCTTCACTGCTTGTATCTTCACTGTCACTGCTTGTAATTTCTGGGCATTTTCCAAAAAAAAAAAAAAAAATATATATATAAAATGTATACACAGAATATATATATATATATACAGAATGACACTCTGACATGATATTGTTTTAAAATTGCTTAAATGTATTTTTGCTTAATCTTGCAAATGACATTTGTGGAACATGTTATTGTGACTTTAGTCTGTTGCACTGGAAGCTTTATTTATGCTAATTGTGAACATATTTGGCATCTATACTCTGGATACCAGAAAAAGAAGAGTGTGGTACACTATTTAAATATGTAAGTAAAGCCGGCTTCATGTTGTACAATTTTTGGCCCTAAGTCTAGGGACAACTGCAGATATGAAGTTTTTCCCCCATCTTCATCTGTCCACTTTCAGTGAGTCTGTGCCCACTGTGGGCTCAGATTCCTGTTCTTGACTGACAGGAGTGGAACCAGCATGGTCTTTGGCTGTTGTAGCCCATCCACTTCAAGGTTCAACATGTGCATTCTGAGATGCTTTATTGCTCAGCACAGCTGTAAAGACTGGTTATTTGAGTTACCATAGCGTTCCTTTCAGCTTGAACCAGTCTGGCAATTCTTCTCTGACCTCTCTTGGAGGCGTTAAACAAGCTATTTAAGATAAGACGTACCTTTACTGATCCCCTATAGGGGAAATTCAAGTTAACTTGAAATTTCCTCCTGAGGAAATATTGCTCAGTGGATGGTTTTTTTTTTTTTTTTTTTCCTTTTTTTCCCCCAATCACCATTCTATGTAAACTGTTTGACTGTAAGACTGTTGTGAATGAAAATCCCAGGAAATCAGTTTCTGAAAAAACTCAAACCAGCAGGTCTGGCACCAGCAACCATGCCATGCCATGAGATCAAGGTCAGAGGCCACAGTCACAGTGCTGTTGACTTCAGTGCTTCTGGCCAAGTGAAAAGTGTTGGGCCTCCACTGATTGCAGCAAGAAGCAAGAAATTGCATAGTTTAGAGTCTGCTTTGGGTTCTTCCTCAGCATTTCAGGTCTGGTTGCCTCAGAAACCGATCTGGATTGCGGGTCTTGTGTGTATAAGGTGTGAGTTGCTAGTAATGGGGTCAATAAAAAGCCATCATATCCTTTCTCCTACCAAATTACCTATCGGTTATCAAACAGCGGTGATGAATTATGTCTAGAACAGGACCTAACTTGTAATTGCTAATATCCAAGTCTCTGAGGCCAGCTGATATCCATTTGGATGATTAGACAGGAAATACTCAGATCAGTTGAGGTTTTGTGTCCTAATATCAGTAAACAAGACAATTAAGACTACCAATTCTCTAAAATCAGAGCATATCTGGCTTTTAGCCACTCACACTTGGCTATTACTTCATCTGGATCTTGAAGACCATTGAGCTTAACTTAACATGAATGAGGTTTGTGAAAGCCTCCAATGCTGGAGGTTGTTAGAAGATTCTGTATTGAGCCGGGGAAATCAGTAGTTTGATAGTACTGTGGCCTCTTGTTCCTCTAGTGGCCTCTCTGTCTGTGGCCACAGTCTGACTTCTCCCGTTCTCATTCTCATCATCACCACAGCCACCAGACATGTTCTGTGTGGTTTTCGGAACGTGGCCAATCCTTGTGCTCCGGTGTCTGTTAAAATTCAAAAATAAACATTCCCTTCTTTTTTTGGCTGGGGGCTGGAAAGACTGTGCCTCAGCATGTGGGGTCCCGGGGCTCCAGCTAAAGCCAGAATCCCCCTTACTGTCTGTGATAATTTAGCCATGCCATCAAATAAGAACTTCGCTAGATGGATTTTCACGTATTGGACATAGTTCTCTGCAGAGTTGTGTCCTTGTTAGCACGGGAGCAGAACAGTGAGGCCCAGACATATCTGAAATAGAGCCTCTGGTAAGGGAATCGATATGTGTATACATGCGTGTGTCTGCATGTGCGTCTGTGCAAAGTTGTGTGTCTGTGTGAGGATGCAGGGGTCAAGCTAGTGCTACAGGAAATGGAAACCTGTGATTGACAGACCAAAGCAGAGGAGCAGTGATTCTGCATTCTACCCAGAGTAGTCCACCGGAGGCAATTAGGCCTTGTGGTTTCTCTCTGCTAATATTAAGATGAGGTGCAGTAAGGGTGGGGGTGGGGGGGGGGGGTGCGAGGGAGTTTGCGCTGGCCCATGTGCAGGTGGTTGGACCAGACTGGAGGAATTTCTCTTAACATTCAAAATGTCTCCCATCTGAATGTCTGCTGAACCTTGAACCCCAAGCGAGAAAAGATGCATTTTGAAGTTGTTTTACAGATGTTGAAGCAGTTCCATGTAGCAGCTAACCTTTACTCCATGCAGGTCCTGATGTGCATGAATGTGATGGTTCAATAGTCCATAAACAGACAGCTAGCTTGGCTTTTAAACTGCATTTGATGAATCAGTGAACAAAGATTCAGTACAATACAATCCATCTTTCTCTCCTCCTCTGCACACACATTTCCTTCCTTTTGTTTGTCTAATGGAATTAATTATCCTGCTGATTTCCAGCCACTTTCCTCTACATGACCTCTACAGTTTTATTGAGATCTTATATTAGGATATTTTATGGTATGTATGTTGGCCATGGTCTCCCACACTAAGTGAATCAATGAAAGAACGAACAGAATTGATTCTGCTACAGTTTGTGTATTTTCGGTGTTTTAATCATTTTTTTTGGTCTCACACCACATTTGTGGTCTGGGACTTCCACAGGACGACGTAGTTAGCTTCCTGACTGCTTGTCATTAGGCCTTAGCCAGTATTGTTACTTCATTGAGCTATTCCCACTGAAAGCCATTCGTCCTTTTCTCAACATCCTTTTTTCACTCTTGCTCTGTCCATCTTATTGCCAAGTTTAAGGAAATTCTTTCCCCCACTGAGTAGAGAATGTTTCTGAAATTCTTTCTTTGCCTCTCTTGACACAATGTGAGACAATTTAGTAATTTATAAGGAATGTGTTTGGTACCCAGAGAGAAAAAGCCATTGCGCTCTTGTTTTGTACTAATTTACATGGTGAAGACACATTGTTCTCATCTCTCTCTCTCTCTCTCTCTCTCTCTCTCTCTCTCTCTCCCCTTTCTTCTCTCTTTCCCGGTAGAGAAGATGCTTCCAGCTGTACTTATGGTAACAAGGATAATTCACTGCATAATTAGCCCCACTTGTGCCATTTCCTGACCTACTCTCCATCAAAATTCACTCTTCCACAGCGAGAGTGGAAAAGAGAGGTGATATCTCTCTCTCTTCTTCTCGCTGTGTTGATTTTCTGATTTATGCTCTGTGTGTGCTGGTGTGGTTTGCTTCATTTCTAGTGTTGGAGCATGTAGAGTTGCAGGCCATGAGGTGCCATTCACTATAGTAAATCCCCATCTGTGTACTCCTTGTCTTTATCTCACCGTTTCTCTCTCTTGATCTATTTCTGGCTCTGTTTTGCTGTATCTCATTCTCTCTCAAACCTGGCCTCTGGTTCTTCTGTCAAGGGCTAGGATAATTAGACATTCAGGCTTGTGGTTTGGTTGGTTTGCCTCAGAATAATGCAGATTGAAATCCATCCCAGAGAACTTCTTGTTTGTTTCAGTTCTGAAAAGGTCTGAGTAACTGTAGGCCACTGGTGTAATAGTTGACGGACGAGTGCTACACTTACATATTACTAGATTTATATTAATCTGTGCAAAACCATGTGTCTGCTCTCTACAGTTTATATAAACTTTTTAATGATCTGAGAGTATTCACTGCCTATTTCAGCTCTCCAGTGTTTACGCAAAGAAATCTGCTGCAGCATGTCTATTTGTTAGTATATTTGTTTGCTTAATATGCTGGTTTATTTAATCAAGGTATTCTTGGCTTCAGTTCTACAGAAATTGATGACATGATACGCAAGTCTACTAACCTGCTGCTCACAAGAACTCTCAGTAACTGCCTGCAATATGCCATCAAGAAGAAGAATGTGGGATTAGCAGAGGTGAGATGCTTTGTGCTGTTATAGGTAGACCAACATTAGATTACTGTGCACTTATATCTGAAAAATCTAGTGTGTTAACATGAACTTGCACTCTAGCTGGATGCAAATTCTTGGTCATTGGTTCATAAGAACCTTTTTTTGAGAGAATCCTACCAAGTCTGAGTGTAATGCACCTTTTCCTTCTCATGTTCAGCCAGGGAAGCACACTTTTTGAAACTTTTTAAGCACCCTATTATACCTACCATTGCCCTTCCTCGCTTACTCCGCCCTGTTCTCAGTTCAGTCGACTGTGGCTCTCTCTTTTGAGTGTGTTTAGTCTGTTCCAACCACTATCGATGCAGAGACGTTAGCTTCCCGCTTCCTTTCAGCCCTGTTTATAATCTTACCACTCTAGATAGAAAGTTCAGCTGGGTGCCACTGATTGAAGAGAGCCAAAGACGTGGGGTAAAGAGTGGGGGAGTTTTGGTTATGATTTTGAGGTAGTTCACTGAAAGGGCAACATGCCACTTGGCCATTCTCACACTACCTCTCTCTGGTGAAAAACCTTGCCACCCCCTCCCCCTCATAAACACACACACACACACACACACACACACACACACCCACCTCTGTGTTTAATGCCAGATCAGATATCGAAAACCTCCAGCTTCTGTAGTTCACTGGTTGTGCGGAGGTTTGGATGTTTGACCCAGGCTCAGTGAGCCTCCATATTGAGGTCTGGCCTAAATTAGTCCATTGCGTCTTGCATGGTTGCTGACAGCCATGGCCTGCCTTTGCACCCTTGAACCCTGTCTCACTGACTGAGCTTAGACCAGCCTGTTCTCTGTTTCTGAAAAACCCCTCAAAATGCACAGCACTGCAGGAGAAGCAGTTTAGGAACCACCTGTAACTCCGTAGGCTGAGATTTGCAGGGTCTCAAATTGCTTTGTTTTCTATGCAGCATTTAGCAAAACCAGTGGCACATACTTCTCTGCTGTAAGCTTATAGACACTGAACTTGCTCATTCTGTCACTGTAATGAAATAAAACACACACCTGGATACAATCACCTTGAATTACATGGAACTGTATCTGATTCATCTAGCTGGTTCAAATCATCGTAAACACGACACACCTTGAGTTGTCCTGTCACTACTTGGAAGAGTTCATCTCCAACATCACCAACGTGCCTCCAGACACAGTGAACACCACCAAACTGTACGGCACCTCCACCTTTAAGGTAGGAGAGAGCTCACCAAAATTTAGAAACCTGCTTTTATACTCTGGCATTGCATGAATTGATGTTAACATAACAGTGATTAATATTAATTAGTGTATTAGTGTAATATTAAATACAAGTTGAATTTATACTTCCTGCATTGATGTCTTTATCTATTTTTACTTTTAATCTCTGCTGCCAAGTTCATATATAGTACAGGATTGTTTTGATGACATAACCATTACTATTGCTAGATTGTGGTCTGTATAAGTATGAGAATGTGTACAAATGTGGCTATGGATGTATGTAGGATGCAAGGCATGCAGCAGAAGAGGAGATCTACACTAACCTGAATCTAAAGATTGATCAGTTCCTGCAGCTGGCAGATTATGATTGGATGGCAGCTCAAGGTGGGGGTCAGGCGAGTGACTACCTGAGTGACCTCATTGCCTTCCTCTGCAGCACCTTTGCTGTGTTCACACATCTGCCTGTGAGTAGCCTCTTACTCATGCACATACATGCGTGCACACACACAGTCTCATTCAGTATGGAGGTTGCTTCTATTTTCATTTATTTTAAAGTACAGCAATGTGTTTCACTTTTTATAAATACAAAACATGTTCTGTCTGTGAAAGCACACTCACACTTAGATTACAGCATGCTTATCAGTCATTCTTCAGATGAACTTATTCTGGCCATGCTATTATATAAATTTGTAAAATCCTTTGTTATTTTACATTTACATGTTCACACATCTGACAAATCTTGGAACGTAAAGTTGTTAGAAAGGTTACTTAATGACTTTAATGTTCCAAGGAGCTCTTGTCTATCAAGCCTGTTGCTTTAAAGGGGATTATGAGCACACTGCACTTGAACTTGGAGTTGAGGTTAAGTGAGATCAGTGCAGTAAGAGGATTGGGAACCATCGTGCAGGGCCTCCAAGTTCCCCTCCCAGCTGCCATTGAGCTAAAGAGAGCTGATGGCATGACCTAGATGTAGCTCATGTTGGGGAACTTCATGCCCTTGGTACAGCCTGGCCTTGACCCATGACCTGAAGCGGATTTAAGCCAAACAAAAGCTTTCCTTAACATTCCCTTCCATGGGCCTCTGCTAAACATCCTTCCCTTGCTGGATTAGCAGAGCTAAGAGTCCCAGTGCCAGAGCTGGCCCCCGGGGTTACACAGTGGCCTCTGTCCCCTGACAGAGGCGCTGAAAGCTGCTTCCAGGAGCCCCCCTTTTCCCTCCTGTAATCTCCTAAATCTCACAATGCCCTCTGACCCAGCATTGGTTGAGGGGGATGTGCCCCTTTTCACAAAAATAACAACCTGCACATTTTTGGGTAGATTTCAGCTGAAGGGGCAGCATTCGCCAGTGGTTTCTTATTTTCACATATACATATAATTTTAGTCATACTCACTCCGTCCTTGTTTTTGTATTTTCTTGTTTTTGCATCTGAATCCTCTTCTTAGAACTTTCTATTCATCCTACTCTAGCTTGATCACTCCATGTCCATGAAAATGCAGCCATGTGTGTGTGCGAGTTAGCAATGGCACTTAGATGTGGATTTCATGTCTGTGGAGGTGTGCAGGTGGCTGTCCGCCTTTTTTCACAGAAAAAGTGTCGGTGCTGGTTCCGGAATTGCTGCTTAACCTAATGCTCCAGCACAAAAATGCTCTTATGACCGCTGTCATTTAGTCACCAGGATAATTCCAGCAACCAAGTTATTTTCATTATCGCCATTTATATATATATAAAAAAAAAATTTTTAAAGATTTTGAAGAAATGACAGCAAACTAAACAGGAAATTTTGTACTAATGCTAGTATTTCTATATAGTAGCTATGCAAAAAATTAAAAAGAGAAAAACAAAAACTTGCATTTATTATTTTGTGTGTAATCATAGATGATATTTTTGGTTCTGTGTAAAGATATGCTATTCAACTTAAGTTAAGTACTTACTTACTTAAAAGAAGTTCTTAAAGCCAGAAGTACAACACAAAATCCACTGTGATTGATATCATTTTTAGGCCATTTGGTTTCCATTTTGGTTTTAGGCAATGGTTTGCTTTCAGGTTCTTGAAGAGGTTTGCTCATTTCCTTTACCTGCTCCAGAACCAGCACCAGCATCTGGGTAGTGGAAAACAGGTATCTGAAGCCACAGCTTCATCTGTCATGTGAACACCCTTGTCCTTGCCCACCCCCTACATACCCAGCAGTGACACCCTAAGAGAGATTTTGGTTTCCATGCAAGAATTGGAATACAGCATGGTCATCAATCTTATGTATAATCCCTAAATCACAGGTCATAATCCCTAAGGCACAGTCATAAATATGACCTATGACCTAAAAACAGTCCCTTTCCTCCTCCTCTCTCTCCTTTTTAGGGCAATCCCATAGAGCACGCCAGACTGCCGGTGAGTATGGCTGCCGTGTGTGCTTAAATGCTGGCATAACCTTAACCATGAGTCATGATTGCAGTGTAGCACTACCGCATGTTGTTCTTCTGAGGGCTCGTTTTGATTCAATGACTTATTGTATGTTGTAATGAAACAGTGGTTGGATTTATTTTGGGGCCCTTAATAGGCTGATTTTGGGATCAAATGTAGAGTGCACCATTTGTCAGGCATTATTAACCTTGGCCTTCGGAGGCATTTGGTCATGGCACTGAGACCCATTTTGAATTGAAGCACTTGCTGACATTCACTTGAGCATTCCTGTACTTACTTTTCCTTTTTAATACTTTGAAAATTATACTTTGAAAAGGCTTGCTCATTAGGGATAAATTCACAGGGATAAATTCACATATTTACAATATATCTTTTTTTTTTTTTTTTTGATTTTTTTTTTTTGTGAATCCATTTATTTCTGTAAAGCTGCTTTGTGACAATGTCCATTGTTAAAAGCGCTGTACAAATAAAATTGAATTGAATTGAATTGGAAATGTTTGAAGCAAAATGGACACTCACTGTTTAGAGACCTCCAAAAACATTTCTGAATGGGAAAATTAAAAGATTAAAAATTAAAGATTAAAAATCTCACCTGGACACTGTAGATATGTACCTTCAGCAAACTGCTGCTCTAATCACAAAGACTGTCCTGTGCTCATCCCAGGACTCAAAACTCTGAATACTGTTTGACTTTTCTCTTCTACACATGTATACTGTAATGTTTTGTAATCTCACTCTCTGGTCACCCTTTTGAGTCTGGCTCTTCTCTGGTTCCTTGTCACTGTTACCACTGGTTTGCTCATTAGGGATCTAAATCCATATTTATGTAAAGCTGCTGCTGTTAAAAGTGCTGTAGAAATGAAATAAAATTGAACTGAAATTGAACAGAATAGCAAAGCTCATTTAGCCCCTGACCCGCACTGCTAAAACGACCATTCCTTACCTTGAATTGCATTGTATTTTGTTGTATTATACCATGCAATCCTTCTTTGATTTGATGGTTCAGTCCGAGTATTGCGTATATAAGAATAACACATACAGCCAAACATGGTGGGGAACACTTTAAAGATTTAATGCATAACATCATGCACAAGCCTTATGTTCTTAAGAATGGAGGCAACAAGGAAAGTAGAACAAGAAAGTGACTGGCATAAAGGAATAGCCACAAAAAGATATTTTCCCTTTATGCCATAACCAAAAGAATTGTTCTGGCATGACATGTCTAGACAAGGGGACACAAAAAATGGTTCTAGCCAAAGTATTCCTCATGAGGTTAAAAAAAAAAATTTACTGAAGGAAGCACGCTCAGTGCAGCTGAAAGCTCCCTGCCCCAGTGCCTGCATGGCCTCAAGGCTGACTGTTTCACAAACAGTCTAGAATACCTTCGGAGTCAGAGCAGCTCAAAACTGTGGATTAAATCTCTCTGCTTTGGCAGGCTGTCCTGAAACGTGCATTACGCACGAGTGAAGTCCTGCTCTGCTGCGGTGTTCTGCTTCTGTATCCCACGATGCCCCGATTACATGATACAGGATTTTGTAGAACATGTGGTGCATGCTTCTCCAGGGATTCTGAAGCGTGAAACCACCGCAGCTTACCGTTCAGTGTCTCCAGTCTCATTTATGAAGAAAATACCCTCAGCACAGCAGTCTGTATTCTAATGGCAAGTAATGGAGGCACTATTTGATTTTTTTCTAGTGGTTACAGAACAGTAGGCTACTCCTAAAACACTGGTATTGCTGTTATTTAAAAATAGATGCTTTTTAATGTCTGTTTGAGGGTGTGTACAAATATACACTGAGATTCAGATATACAAATGAATGTCCACATGTGCATGCACAGTGGGGCACAAGCTGCCAGTAAAGGTTGGTTGAGGTTATGATGGTGATAATGTCACTGCAGAAGTGTTAGTGTGTGTATGTGTAATGTGGGAGACCACCAGAGCAGTGTGTGGGTTTTTTTTTTTTGTCGTGTAAACTGAAAGCGTTCACAGAAAGAAATGTGTTGGAACACTGTTGGAACTTTATTCACTATGGGAAGTGTAATGAATGCTGGGATGGAATTAATTCATAGTTCTTGTGTATGTTTCCTTTTTGTAAACAGTGATTTATGAGAGTCAGGAACATATGAAATATGAATGTGTTGTAAAAGTTGTTTTTGACAATTAATTGACATCAGTAGTGATGTAAATAACAATTCCATGTAACTTTGACAAATGCCAACTACTAGCCCTTCTGTTTTTTGGTTCGAGCTGTTTGAAACTATATCTATCACATGGATCTTGTAGCACTGAACAAGGTTCTGGTGATGAACGATTCAGGAGACCACTTTCACTATTTCTATTATCATTCTGAATTAATTTTTCATAATTTGATGCATATTTAGGTGAAAAAATATTGGTGGAAATTGTACTATCCATTATCACCCAGATGAGGATGGGTTCCCTTTTGAATCTGGTTCCTCTCAAGGTTTCTTCCTCATAACATCTCAGGGAGATTTTTCTTGCCACCATCGCCTCTAGCTTGCTCACTAGGATAAATTCAGACTTACAATTTATTTTGATTTAATTTATTTTTTTATAGTGCTATACAAATTAAAAAAAAAATGAATTGAATCAAATTGAAATTTCAGTACATCCTTAGCCAGCACCTCTGTAATTTTACTCTCATGTTAAAATCTTTAAACATCTTTATCTTTTACTTTCCTTAAATTCAGGCCCCTTCCTGTTTTATGTCCTTTATTATTTCTGTGTCTCTCTTGTCTCTAATACTGTACTCCACTAATATGTTCTCTGTGGTGTGTTTATTTTCACAGCCGTGTGCCGCTAAGTGCTTTTTAATGAGGGCTTTGATGAGTCCTTCTTTAATTAAGCAATCTGGCTACCTCTCGCTCACCCTCTCCTTTCTCTTTCATTCTCTCTCCCTCTCAATGTCTTAAGCTAATTTTTAACATGCCTCTACCCTGAACTGTAAAACAACTGTGCTACTGTGAGAGGGGTGTACCTTTTTAAGCTTGACCCTGTGAAACAGAGCCCAAAACAAAACAGAACAGATGTGTACACACACACACTCACACTCACACACACACACTCACACACACACACACACACACACACACGCATGCATGCATGCACAAAAACAGTTCTATGAACAGGTCAGGTCTCAGGAAATGCAGGGTCCCACTTTACCCTATACAGCTCTTACTCGATCTGTTTAGCTCTGCGTGTGTGTAAGAACATATTCCCACATGTGTGTGCATCAAGGACGCATGCTCCACAGTTCTCACACAGCGTGACTGAAGGTACACATATATCATATTTGGTACAGATACACACAATTCTCCTCATCAGTCATTTGCATTGTGTCATTTAAAATATCTGTTTGTGATTCAGGGTTATCCATACTGTCAGTGAAGCATTTATGTAAATGGTGTACAGGTGAAGAAGGAGCCTAGGAATTGAGAGATTACCCTGCATCCTTATATTCTTATTTTGTAATGAACATGAGATATAAATGGGTAGGATATTTTAGGCAGCAAGTAAACAGTCAGTTCTTGAAGTTGAAGTGTTGGAAGCAGGAAAAATGGGCAAGTGTAAGATCTGAGCAACTGACTAGGATCAAATTGTGAGGGCTAGATGACTGGGTCAGAATATCTCCAAAACGGCAGGTCTTGTGGGGTGTTCCCGGTATGCAGTGGTTAGTACATACCAAAAGTGGTCCAAGGAAGGACATCCGGTGAACTGGCGACAGGGTCATAGGCACCCAAGGCTCATTGCTGTGCATGGGAAGCAAAGGCCAATCTGTCTGGTCCGATCCTACAGAAGAGCTACTTTAGCACAAATTGCTGTAAAAGTTAATTCTGGCTATGATAGGAAGTTGTCAGAACACAGTGCATTGCAGCTTGCTGCGTATGGGGTTGTGTAGTTGCAGACTGCTCAGAGTGCCCATGCTGACCCCTGTCCACCACTGAAAGCACATACAGTGGGCATGTGAGCATTGGACCATGGACAATGGAAGAAGGTGGTCTGGTCCGATGACTGACATTTTCTTTTACATCATGTGGACAGCCGGGTGCGTGTGTGTCGCTTACCTGAGGAAGAGATGGCACCAGGATGCACTATGGGAAGACGGCAAGCCGGCAGAAGAAGTGTGATGCCCTGCGCTATGTTCTCCTGGGAAACCTTGGATCCTGGCATTAACATGGATTTTACTTTGTTGCAGACCAAGTACACCCATTTATGGCAACAGTATTCTCTAATGGCAGTGGCCCCTTTCAGCAGGATAATGCACCATGCAACACTGCAAAAATTGTTCAGGAATGAGCATCTGTGGGCTGTGCTGGACAAACAAGTCCGATCCATAGAGGCCCCACCTCGTGACTTGCAGGACTTGAAAGATCTGCTGTAACATAGACACAAATCATCATTATGGTAGGTCGGGGAGCAGAGTACCTGGGCTTGGAGTAGCGAACACATGGCTTGTCCTCTATCTTTGTTTAAAACTCTTTCGTTTTGTTTGTTGTTGTCTGTGTCAGATACATTACAAACCATTACTGGATGCTGCCCTTAGGTATAAGACACATCTACTGTAAAATTTCCCTGTTGGTAGCAAACTAACTCATGAATTTTCCCCTGCCTCACACTAATCATTGTCTGCATGCCTGTGTAATGTAGCTATGCGAGGCGAACGTAACTACAGTCCAAATAAACAAATCAGATTTGGTCGCTTGTACTTTGTAATCAGACTTAAGAAGTAAACAGATTTGGCCAGCTGTAGGAACACATTTGTTAAATCCTACTCCACAGAACACATCGCCACGCTAAAATGGTACACACTGACACACTAATGGTGCTGACTTTTTTCTCCTCTTCGTTATCGTTTAACCCACTTTCCTTCAAAACTGGGTGGGCATGATATTTCCACATTAGGGTTCCGTTATTACTCTCTCTCATGCAAAATCTGTACACAAATGTTAACCATACCAAATCAATAAAGCCTTTTGCTCCAATCAGACCGGATGAGCCACACTTGTGAGTGATTGTAATGGCCTCGGCAGGAGACAGGTAATCGTGGGGTTTTCATTTCGCAATGAGGAAAAGAAACAACAAACAGCCACTCTTCCTTTGGCTTACATGATTTATTATAGCTATTAAGAATGCAGAGACGAGCGGCCGGAAAACAAGCGTGTTTATTTTTTAATCACTGTAGTGCCGCACAGGCACCCTAATCATCTGTAATCGCCTAGTTAGGCTTGAAAGTGCTTTAACCTGATTAAAGGCTGACTGGGTTAGACCACATCATGACTGAGTACGTGTCTGAAAAAGAGGTATGTAACAAACTGACGATCAGTGGGGTGTTTGATTAATTATGAGTGATTGACTACAACTGTTTTACCTGTAAACAAACTACTGATGTTGAGTTGAAAAGGTTGCTAAATGTAACCGATCACTTAACATTGATCAACTGGATTCACTGGCATCTACATGCAAAAGCATTAATACAAGGCTATGCTTTTTTTCAACTTTATTTTCTTCTTAGCTGTTGTCTCTTCTTGCCCTTGGTTTCACCCAATTCTTTGCTTACGTGTTTTGTAGGATTTGGTTGGTCAAATAAACATGTGTGTAATCTTTTGTGGGAAAGTTTATGTGTGTGTTAAATCATAATTCTGATTATGTTCACAAATATAATCAGCTTCTCATGAGAGGAAGATCAGGATTAAAATGTTCCTCCTGTCAATGTGTTGGTACATATGCATGTGGACATGTGCAGTCCTTTTGCCAAAACATATGCAAGCCAGTATAAGACTGATACTTAAAGAAGCAGTTTGTAATTTCTCATTTTTACTGCCAGTGGGATGAACTGCAGTTATAACTGCAGCAATAATACACCAGAACCCATTCTCTTTATAGAAACTGTGTATGTCTTGAGACTTTTATTGAAAAGTTTTGTTCTGGCTGGTGGTGAAGCTAATTTCAAGGCCAGAAGCAAAAAGCCTGGAACAAAGAAACTAGCCATGTCTTTTGCAGTACTGTATCATGAATTACAGTTTACAGTTTTAGAAATACATTTTTTTTTTTTCAAAATTTCCAAATTTTTGAAAATTACATAATTATTAAACTGGAAGCACTTTAACATTACAACCAACACCAAACCAAAGTTTTAGGTTGATTTGATTTAGTACCTGGGAACAAATAGTGAGATGCCATGGTAGGAACAGAAATGAGCAGTTTCTAGTCAGAAGCCAAAGTACATGAAGTCAAAGTGGGCAAGAGTGGGCCAGAAGTCTCTCATGATGGCAAGAGGCTGATCAGCTGCTGGTGGAAGTGTTGTGGGGATGCCAGCTGCACAATATTTGGTAAAAATTATATGTCTTCCTACATGAAAATTCGTATTTACGTTAATATGCGTTATTATTGGTTGTATTTGTATTAAATGTACCGTTAGTCCACACTTAAATTCAGCCTTTATACACAGGTTTCAGTTTCATGTCGTTAATAGTTTGCAGTTCATCTCATTACTATTTACACTTACCCAATGACTCCCAGTTAAAGGCATCTTACCAAAACCAAGTCTTGCTTCCCTCTTTCGCGTCCCCCTAAGAGTTCCCATTTATCAGACATACTCCTCTGTCTCCTCACCCGAGATTTAGGCTTTGGTCCAGCTGTATCTCTTAGCTCCCTTTACTCCCACTGTTAGATCAATTACTGCAATCAGCAGGCCAGCCAAATCAGTAATTGGTTAAAGTCAATGCTTCTAATTTTAGCACCAACCAGCATTAGGTAGGGGAGAGCAGGAGAGGATTTTGGGTGGCAACTGGAACACTGCATTTTTTTTTTTTTTCAAATGAACAGCTGAACACATTCATCTAACTGTTCTCTCCTGAATACATGAGCTTACCTTCACCAACATTTGGTTGTGGTGTTCTGTTTGACAGGGGAGAATAATGCCATTGCTCTCTTGTGCTCATTTTTCTCTATTTCTGCTTTCTCAATTTGGTTATCTGGTTTCATTTAATTTTTTTTGTTCCACTGAACAGTAAATTTTTGTTTGGGCCTATTTTATACAAAAGGCATATGGTGAAATATATGGTGTTAAAACCAGCCTAATTAATAACCAATAACTGCACTCAAGTTTTTTTGTAAACATAGGATGCCATACTAGCTTGGAGTCTCAGTAGAGTACTTATTCTAAAACTTTAAAATTTAGCAATGGCCATCTCAGGATGGGAATTCTAGAAAATTTGGGCAGTTCTATTTACAGCCTTGTATTTTGATTTTCTCTCTTTCCTTCTCTGTCTGACTGTCTCTTTCTGTTTGGGTCTTCTTTGTAGATTTACTCTGATGTGAACCTCCTTGGAATTATTTCTATGTGCTTTGCTGGTAGCTAGTATTGTGCTGTTTTGTTTTTCATTTTTGACCCTATTAGTCAGAAATCCCACAGATTCCAGGTTCTCCACTCTTGTGTTTTCTTTTAGCTTTAGTATCAAATTAAAAGCTTTGGATCTATCCTGAACATATCAGATTCCTTCAGAAAAGAATTGGAAAGCAGACAAGGGCATATCTGAGGTTTTTATATGTCTTTGTAAGAGAGAGGCACACAAATGGTTTACTAAATTTGAAATTAAGTATTTATTTTGCTAAATTTTTTTTTTCCCTACAGTTATAACTATTATGCTAATATCTCTGTATTTTGTATGTTTTGGTGTGTTTTAGTATTGTATATTCTACTAAAATCAGTTCTGCACTTGTATTTGAGTGTGTGCATGGGTGTGTGTATCCTGCATTTGGTTTCTAGCAGATGTTGTGTGGTGATGTCCTCCCATTGGGTGGGATTGCAAGGGAGATAGAAATTGAAAAAACAAGTCATATACATTTCAGCCTTTTGTTCTTCTGCAATTCAAATTAGTTTAATTCTGCAGGACTTTTGTACCATTTTGTACCAGTCATAGTATCTTCCTGTCACTGAACTTTCTTTGTTTTTGTGTCTCTGTATGTGCAGGGAAAGGTTGCTCAGACAGCATGTATGTCTGCGTGTAAACATCTGTCCACCTCCTTGCTGCAGCTGCTACTTGAAGCTGATGTCAGGCAGGTATCTATGGGAGCACTCCAGCAGTTCAACGTGGACATCAAAGAGTGTGAGAGTGAGTATGACCTTCTTGTCTTTATATATCAGGCACTCTTGTATATGGTAGAGACTGATCCCACACTCCCCAAAGGCAAATTAGGGTAAATTGAGACGAAAAAAATAAAGAATGCATTTTTGGCTCATGATAGAGTTGTGTAGCTTGGCCCATCTTTTCTAGTAGCTTTCTTTGTGACCACAGCTGAAACCGCTTCTGAGCGTCTGACCCAGTCTGGTTAATGGATTTCCCATGATCCTGCCTCGTGCATGCCATCACCCAGAGATCATAGGCAGAGAGACAAAATGACCTTCCTCCATGACACTGCCACATCAACTGCCATAGTTGCACCATCTGTAGGCATTTTAGTTTTTTGTTTTACCACCATACTGATAAGTACTGTCTCAATGTCAGTCACTTTTTAAAAGCCCTTTAAAATTTGCAATACTGTTGCCTTCATTTTACAAAACCACAAATTTGGGCTATAATCTAAATGCCACTTGAGTGGAAAGTGTCTTAGCCTCAACTTTCAGTTTCTGTCTATGTGGATGAGCAAATGTGAGATAGGTTGGTTGGAGGTAATAGAGGGTTTGAGGAAATAAGGCGGAACTAGGCACAAAAATAACTACTATAACGTAACCACTGGAATAGTCAGAGGATATGTCTGGAGGAATCCCTCATCAGTGACATTTATCTGTGATGGCTGTAAAGAGCGGTGTGAGAAATGATGAGGCAAATGGGTTACTTTTGAGAGTAGCAGGAATTTTAGAGGCTGTGGTAAGGCAGTTTATAGTAGAGTGATGCTAAGGTCTTGTTGCAAGGCTTGCTGCGACCCACTAGGGGTGCTGTGCCTCTTTCTGAATCAAGTGTTGTGATTGTGATTGTCTAGAGATCTGGATTGATCATTGATGCAGTTTTGGTCTAATTTAATATTAAGCTCATTAACTATGCTGCAAAATGGCTTTTTCCTGCATTTATTCTGTTCTGGTCACAGTTTACTGTTAGTGCATCAAATGCAAAATAAAAAGCCTGTAGAGGAAATGATGCAACAGTGGAACTTCCACTGTTGCTAGAGTCCTCAGAGGGACATTTGTGTTTTTATGTGCCCTTGAGAAAGCCCATACATTTCTCTTTGCTTGCCCAGTTTGTATTGTGATATTAAGAATAAAGCTTTGAAGTTGTTTGTTTGTTTGTTTTTGTCTTGTATTTGTATTTTTGATTTGATGTAGCCTGACATGCATCACATTTACTTTGCTGCCATTTGCCCAAAGTTCCTTATGTATAGTGCAGGGGTCAGAAATAAAGATGGCAGGCATGTAATCCGCGTGAGAGGGGAAAAAAGCCCTCAGCGTTGCGAGGAGAAAGGGTTTTCTCCCAGGCTCAGCTTGTTTTGTCTCTGTGTGTCAAACGTTCCGTTTTCTAGAATGGCGAAGCTGCTTGTTTACGGGTTTCCCGCCAAAGCAGAGAACGCTCTGGTGGCCTCACATCCAACCCCCTGAAACCTTTCGACAATCCCCCTTGCCTTTTCACAAGGTTTTGTCCCCACCTTTGCCCTGTGCTGCACCACATGTTCAGAAGAACGGCCTCATGGGTTTCAGGCTGCGGAGGTAAAGGCAGACCCCTTGTCACTCATACTCCACCCCACTCTCTGACTTGTCAGATCAACACTGGGGGAGAATTAATGAGAGTTTGATGATGAGGGTTTTTTTAGGGATCTCACAAAGCCAGTGGCAGACCCAGAGACATGTCTCTGTGGCAGGGGCTGCCCCGAACCACCCAGCACTCACTCCCCATCAACACCCGCAGAACCTCCAAAGCCCCCCTCCAATCCACCTCCCCTGCCCCCACTGAACCTCCCCCTGTCCTCCCCTTGTCCTGGCTGTCATCCGTCTGCCAATCTCCAACTCCATGGCGAATTCCCTGCTCTCTTTATCCTTCTCTCTTTCCCACAGGGTTTGCCAGGGCCGGCCCGGTGCCTGGCTTCCAGGGGGACACTCTGCTGCTCGCCTTCATCGACTTGAGACAAGTAGGTCTTTGTTTTTTTTTCCACCCCTTTTTCTTTTCTTTCATTCTTCCTTCCCCCTTTCTTCTGTTTTCTCCTGTTTACCCCTAAGCATCCCCTCCTTTCACTTATTCTTTTTCCCTATCCAGCAGTTCCAACCCCCTAAACCTCTACCTCAGTCCTGGTTTTGTTTGAAGGTTTCTTTGCTGAAGTTGCCCTCAATGTGTGTCTTTTTTTTTTTTTTTTTTTTTTTTTTTTTTTAAACATTCATATCTGCGATCCCAAGACATATGATACATACAGAACTTTTCATATGTCCTATTTGGATAAGAAATGCATTAACGTCTTTTCTTTTGCTTAATTTAAGGTGAGTATCTCTAAGCCAGCTTTTCACAGGTCATCTTATCCCAGTTGCCTCTTTTAATACTTGAACACTGAATTGCACATCAGACCATCCCTGTACTTTCAGAACCCAGTATTTCGCAATGCTAAAATGACGTCTCACCCAAAAGTGCACAGTGCCTGTGCCCTTCTGTGCATTATCCATACTAAATCTTTGAATTTACTCCTGTAGTTTATACAAGGCATTTCTCTGGAAAAGAAGAAGAGTGTATAGTCTGTGCATGTGTTGTGGTGGTGGGTGGCAAATTAAGGGGTCTAGAGGGGATGGGAAAGAATAACACTGGGGGTATGAGGTTCCATATTCGGGACCCCCTCCCTTGCAGCCAAAGTAGCCAACCTGAGCAACCTGTCAGAGGCTGAGAGGGGATGACAGATGGGCTGGATGCTCATGGAGCAGTGGATGAATGAGCTGACAGACAGTGACGGATAGCTCTTTCTTCCACTAAAACAATCCCGTTTTGTCCCGCCTGCCATCATGATGCAGTGCCACTTGTTTTCCATTTAGTTTTTTTCTCCTAAAACCATGACTTCACCATGAACGAGCGTGTGTGGTTTTGCTTTGTTTTTTTTTTTTTTTCTATGTGGGACAAAATTGTTTGCTGAGAAAAAGAACATAAGGTGAAATGACTATATTTTATATAAACACATGGTTGAATTTTGGTCACTTCTAATGAGTCAGCTCTCTGGATGGGCCACTGGTTATCAGTGTTCTCATCATAATTTCAAAGTGAGGTGGAGTTAGATTATACACCCCCTTTGGTTCCACCCGTTCCCCCTCCCTTTTTTGTAGCTGTTGTAGAGATCAGTGGTGTCAGAACCAGTGTGTTGACCCAGGCATCCCCCAGTGTGGCTGGCAATGAATATGCCCGATAAATCAACCTGAAGGGCCCGTTTGTGTACAGACTCCTGGGTCCTGGGATGGGGCTGTGGGTCAATCTTTCTGGAGACAGACAACAGAAAGGTCCGGAAGCTCTGGGAGGGGTTTGGTGAGAATCTTGAGTGTTGCTTTATACTTTAATCTGAAGAGAAGCAAATATGAAAAAAGAATGAAGCATCCAGACTTCAGGAGACATTGAGGTATAATTAGGACAATTGAAGAAATATTGACATGTTGATGGGACTGAAGATGACCGATAGAAAGTAGGTAGAACAAAGATGAGAAAAGATCTTCAAAAAGTCAATTTTATGTGTATTCTTGCATTGATCTACATTCTTAACGGGACTTCACGTTGCAAGGACAAAATATCTCAGACTAGGAGAGGACAGTCGTTTCCCTCAGTTGTCTCATAGCCTTCCTAGCATTCTTGGACTGCTGCATTTTGTCTGCAGAAGTGAAGTAGAAATAAACAGCTGTGACTGCTATAATGAGAGTCAGTCTTTTCCGACAGACAGAGTGAGAAAGCAGAAGTGGGCAGTGTAAACAGTGCTGCTGGCTGCGGCTCAGTGTTGTGCAGCTATATTTAGCGGCAGAGAGTCTTGTGGTGGTGGGAACCCTTGGCCGGCCTTGGCGTGTGGGAGGCCTGCTGGACTCTGTGGCATGGCAGCACAAATCACCACCCCTACCCCCAGGCGTTGTGCACACCCTTGGTCAAAGCCTATCATAATAATTTGCCCTCAATCTTCTCCCTGCCCAAATTCCTCCCGAGACTTACAGTAGAGTGTAGATTCAGCAGGGGCTTTTGATGATATGAGAGTCTATGAAGACTTTTTAAAGCATACTGTAGGCAAACTGGAGGCAAACATTTGTTTTGGGTGACTTATCATAAAATGATTGCACCTTGGCTAAAATGGCTGTGTAATATGAAATTTGTTGGCAAGACCTGTCTAGAGCCAATGAACTGTTTCAGACCCTTTGGTATACATTTATAGCTGGAGGCCCTCGGTAATGCTATGTATTGGTTCACTGTGCTTTGGCAGGTATATCCTAGTCAGATTAATAATATCTTTGGCTAACAATTCTCTAGTATAGGCTAGAGGGAGGGAAAATGGCCAAACCAAAGAGGCTAGGTTTGAGTGTACCTTAGGATCTTCTCCCCCTCACCTCATGTGCCAGTTTTACAGGGAGATGGGGGGTTGGAAATTCGGTTCCTCTTACCCTAAGTTTTGGAGCCAGAAGGCTGCTGTGCATTTTTGTGGCCTGTCCGCAGGCATTATCCTTGAATTCTTGGAATGTGTTTAAAATGTCCAATGGAAAATGCTTTTCTCTTCTTACTGGTTCTGCTCAGGATTTCTCAGGTCTTACAAGAAACCAATATTTGCAACTTAATTTAGTGCCATTACTGGTGTCAGTTTTGGTTACTTGTGACTTCAGCCAGATTATTTATATTACTTATATGCACTTTGTTAGCATGATCAGTTGTAACTAAACAGTCAGTAATTTTTTTTCACTTTTTTCTCAGTGTCTTGCATGACTTCCGAGCATTTTTTTTAACTTCATGTTACAATTCCAGAAAGAATTTCTGACATTAATCACATTTCTCTCTGTTCTCTTGTGCGCTGCCATTATTATTGAACTCCAGCTATGATTCAGCTATGATTAGTCAGTAATGTAAGAGCATATAGTCAAAGACGAGACTGTTGCCTGTAATTTTCAGAGTAATGTGTAAGTTTCCTGACCTGGTTTTGATGGTTTTTCAGCAACACCTTGTTGGAGATTGAAACCTTTTTTGTCAAAGGTTTGTGCAAAATAAAAAACGAGATTTTGTATAACATTTAGACACTGTGAAAGGATTAAATACTTGAGTTCACCAATACAGTGCAAGGCAGGGACAGGTTGAGGGATGGGAGGTGCAAAAGTTAGTCACCTGTTTAAGAGAAAGACAAGGACAGTGCATGCTAATTAGACAGGACCGCAGAACAATATTTGGATGGATTATATGACATAGCTGAGAAGGTGGTGAACATAGCTGTACAGTTGTATAGTCACAGCACATTACGAATAAAAACCAGTGCAGAAAATGTTATTTACACTGTGCACTATCCATCAATTTAGCTGGAGAACCATTTCTGGGTAGGGGTGATACACTAGAAAAACTGTCCCAATAGCAGCAAGATGGGAGTGTAATTGTACCATAGCAGCATAATACAGTCCATGTGATGCTCTTTAATGTTTAAAGTGGAGGTGTGTAATGAAGGTCTTATGATAGTGCATGTTGGAATGTGTTTTGATTAGTCCAGGTGGGAGTTGGGGGGAAACAGTGTGTAGTCTGACTGCCTCAGGGAAGAAGCTATTGGAGAGTTTGGTAATGGTGGCACACACACTCCGATAACTTCAGCCAGATGGCGGGAGGGTGAACAATCCATGAGATGGGTGAGGGGGTTCTTCCACCAAGCTAGTGGCCTTGATGATGCAGTGCTTTTGGTAAGAGGTATTAATGGTGCATACAAAACCCTGATGATCATCTCAGCTGTTCTCACAATCCATTCTAGGTTCTTGCTGTCTGAAACGGTACAGTTCCCATACCAGACAGTGAGACAGCTGATCAGGACACTCTCTATTGTCCCCTTTTAGAGAGTGGTTAGGATGGAATGGCCTTTCTTAGCTAAAGTGTTGAGGATCCAGGTGAGCTTGTCCATGATGTGCACACCAAGCAGTTTGGAGCTTTTGATTTTCTCCACAGATTTCTGGTTCCAAATTTCAGCCAAGGAATGTAAGGGAATCTGAAGATTTTTTTTTTCTCAGTAAACAAGGCAGATCTGCTATTAAACTTTTTGAATCCTTAATGATATGCCGCCAGCTTGGAAGCTGACCTGAAACCATAATTGGCCACCAAAACTGTAGAATTTATCTTTTTCAGTGCAACAGAAGGGGTGAAAAATGGGGGAAAATGACCTACTTTGTTCTGTTCTCCACACTCCTGCACACAGAGTAGAGTTATGCACCAGGACTGGGATCCTGCATGACCTATCATATAAGTGGCGGGAGTGGGCAATTTTTACTTTTATGCAGGGGAGCAAGTGGTCAGATATGAAGCTAGGGTTAATACTGGGTGCTTGTGTAGTGCTCTGCTTCAGTAAGTGCTGATTTACTCTATTGCAGGCATGCTCACTTATTGCTGATATGGGTGGGATTGGTTAGAATTCCTTCGTAGTGGGACTGGGATTAAAAAAAAAAAAAAAAAAAAAACACCTGTAGAGCCTAATGGAAGCTAAGTAACTACAGAGGCAGCATACCAGAATGTGTTTGACTGCTAGTATTTATCATGGCTTACAGCTAATCAGGGAGAATGGTGGGCAAAGTTGCTTCCGAAAGCATGGAATGGGACTTATTTCCAGTATATCCGAATTTTTAGCAGTATATTTTGCATTGTAACTTGAAATTACAAAACTTTAACTCTCCATATTGCGGCTTTGTTCCCTCTCTTTGTCCCTCTCTCTCCATAATTCTTGGTTTTAAAAAAAGTGTTTGACCAGAATTGAACTTTATTAAAAGAAAATGAAAGCATTAAAGCCAAACTGAGTTCTGGGAATACTTACAACTAGATTTATAAACACAGATTTCTGCGTTTCTGCAAGGTCAACAATGTGGGAGTTTCCCAGATTGGCGTTAGACATTTCCCAGTAGAGCAAGTGCAGTGCCAGTCTGCTTGAACCAAGCATCGCTCTGTACATGTCTGTTTTTTGCAGTCATTACCTAACTCTTCCACCCACACATTTTCACTTCTTATTCATCATTATTTACCTAACATGTTAGCTGTTCATATGTTTTGCATCTTAGTTGGAATATTTGATTCTTGTTTTTCTTGTGAAATTTGTATTTGTCACATTGTGTTTAGGCTTCACAGATGACCGAAACCTCCACTAACTAATTTGTACCATCATATATCATAGTGATGACACACTGTACACTTGCCATTTAACAGCAGTAAGTGATCTTAGTTTGAGTCTCTGTGCTCAGTAAGTAAGCTGCATGAAAATATTTCTGCCTGAACTTGAGGAGCTGGGTAGAAGAAGAAGGAGTGGGGAAAAGATAAACAGAGTAAGTGAGAAAGGGGTAGCATGACTACCTCTCTGGCAGTGATGTCAGCGGGATGGACTGGATCTTGGGTTGAGCATGTGTTTGTGTTTCTAATGGAATATGAGTCACAAGTAGGTCAAGCACAGAATTTGTTGAACCCAGAACCTGTAGGGTTCAGTAGCTGGGGTCAGACAAACCGGAGGAAAGTAGAGGAGTGTAGTTTAGGAATAATGGAGGATGAAACCATCTGGCCTGTGCTATTCTCATTATACTCTAGACCCAAACCTTCTGTATGTCAACTCTGTGGTGCCGTCAAGAAACAT
This sequence comes from Pangasianodon hypophthalmus, assembly GCF_027358585.1. NCBI lineage: Eukaryota > Metazoa > Chordata > Actinopteri > Siluriformes > Pangasiidae > Pangasianodon > Pangasianodon hypophthalmus. The sequence goes on from NC_069713.1 coordinate 17,584,807, forward strand.
TCGCAAAGTGTAAGGATGAGAATCAGAAACTAGATCTATGTAGAGCTCCAATGTTTATGGAGCAGTTCAGGTTTTCTTGTACTTTCACTGGCATACACAAAAAAAATCAAGTTGGGATGTGATAAAAGAATTACAGCTGAAAGTAGAAAGGATAAGTAGAGTAAGAAAAGGAAGTGGGGCAATTCCAGTCCTCTTGCCACTTCTCCATAGATAGCTAAACAAGCCACTGACAGGTGTCACAGTGTAATTGTTCTGTCTTGCTTCCTCTCAGTGGCCAGAGTGTGTCATGCTTAACTCTGTTGCCCCTGCTCTTTCTCAATGGCCTGCCAGTGTGTGGCAGTGAAAGGCCTGTTTAAGGTCCTGTCACAGGTCTCCAGGGGTCAGACTGATGAGCTGCCCTGCTTGTATGGAGTCGCTGAGGGAGCAAAGATTCTACCATGCAGGGGGTTGACATCTCTCTTTACATCAGAGTACTCTTCACCCCCATGAGGATGACACACTGTGTGTGTTCTTGTGGTGAAGATGGATGCTGAAGTCTCAACTGATTCTTTTTTAGTTTGGCTCTCTCTAGAGTACTGAACAGTGTCCTTTTTCTCTCTCTCTCTCTACCATGCAGTGAAGACATCATGACACACCAGGGCAATGAATCCCTCCAAAATGTCTCTTTCAGCAGAACATCTCTTTCAAAACAGCCACATATCAGGAGTGGATAGTTGGGGATGTTGTGCTTTTGTACAAAGATGACAGGATGATTGGTTGTGATCCCAGGCCCGGGGTAGAGTTTCCATGAAGACACACATTGAAGCTCATAATTCATGTCGGACCATACATGCTAGCATTGTGATGCTGTTCCTGCAATAAATATTGATAGGTTTTGCAGATATAGTCTTTCCTAGATGAACCATGTCAGTTGACAGGCCATTATCTTTCGTCAGCAAAGTAATGTTTCATTGTTTGAATCTCAACTGGTTTAGACTTTAAAAACGTATATGGTAACAACCAGTTACTTATTTGAGATGTTGATTTCCATAAGACTGAAACCTCACAGTGCATAGAGTTCTAGAGTTTTGGGTTGGTGGTTTTGGTGTTTTGGAGTTGCAGAGTTGTAACCTCTTTGTGGGCATCATGCACCTTGATGAATTTGACTAGCAAGCCACCGCAATATAAAGGACGAGGGACTTGTAGCTTACCAACCCCACAGCCATGCTCCCCAACTCATTTCTTTTTTATTTCTCCATCATCGGATTAAGAATAATTATAAACAGACACCAGCTGAGAGTGACATCAGATGTTTGAGTCATGGATGTGTGGTTCAAATATTTAGGGGCTTCTGATGCCTTGGGTGGAGACGCACCGGAGTATAGATAGTTAATAACTGAATTAATTTTAGTCAAAATTACAGGGTGAACCTTCATTTCAAGTGTTCATTGTTCATTAGTGAACAATGAACACTATTTAATAGTGAGGTCACTTGGTAGATGAAGCAAATGTAAAAATAAGTGCAAATGAAATTGTATGAATTAATTACTGAAATGGTAGTCTTTACTCGTTCTCTTCTGCTGTCAAGACAGCAGAAGAGAATCGAAAAGGATGGAGGGCAAAAGAGGGAGGAGGCAGCAAAAGAGAAAAGAGAAAGTGTGTGTGAAGTGTGGTTCTGTGAACTCATCCTGCCCCCAGTGCACGCTGGCTGACCTTCCTGTACTTAACCGCCAGAACCAGACCAGGTGTAATCACTTTCTCCAGCCTTCTTCCTGTCTTTCCGTCTTGGAGTGAAGACGGAGAGAGAATATGCGAGGGAGAAGGGGAGGGCCAGTCAAGTGGCCTCCGGCCGACCCTGCTTGCGTTTCCCTGGAGCCAGTGGACGATAAGCCTGACGTGCTATCTGTCTGTCTCCCTTTTTCTTGTTCTTTCCCTCTATTTCTCTCCTTCTTTCTGTGAAAATTGGCAGTGTTGGGAGAAAGTTGTGTGTTAAAGCCGTAAAGCTTTGTGTGTAATACATACACACATAGAACACATACAAGAAGACCGAGTGCTGACCCTCAAGTAACCTTGGCTGCTGTCCAGCAAGGGAGTCTCTCGGGATCTTGAGTCTGAGCTCTTCTATCTTTAACACTCTAGCTCACCGTCAGCTTAGATCAGGACGTGGAGCTGTGTCCTGACAGAACCGCCTGGGTTGCTGGGGGACAGAAATGGATATTTTTCCATTTTCTTACCTCCTCATATTGCTCTCTGTCTGCTCCCAATTGTCTTCTCCCAAACATTTATTTTGTGCTGACCATGAATGTTTGGTATAAACTGTCTCAAGCCATCCAGGCTTTCTTCCTTTAAAATTATACAATCTTTTCCTCTTTGTCATTTCCTTGCCTTTTTTCTTTTTGCCGTTTATTTCCTTGTCTCCATCTGAAAATATTCTCTCTATTTGACAGTTGATGGAAAAATAGTTTTTGTTTCCTTATGACCTCAATTTCAACCCTCACTGCCTCTTACTGGAAAGCCTGACGTGTGGTAGGTCAATCACTAATGCCAGTTTCATTGCCACTCAGATCTGTAAATAGGTTTTTGGTGAATTCCGGTGGAAGAAAAAGCACTGACATGACTTGTCTTAAATGGCCAACTCTCACTCACTCGTATTATTTTTTTTGGAATCTATTTATCTATTTATCTTAATGGTGTGGTGACTATAAGTAAGTGGACTTTGGTTAGTAGCCTTTCTCTGACCCTCATCGCTAGGGTTGTCAGAGTCCATGTTGTATGGTCACACAGAAAGATTCAGCTTATCTGATTATACTTCTATTAAAGTGTTTTCAAAACAGTCTAATTAAAAAAAATAATAACTTGTGATATTTGCTCCTGTGCATGCACACAATCTTCACTGTTTAGCCTCCATTGTAAAAGCACTTTGCCAAGTTCCTTTAATCCCATTCCAGTAAGTCTTTAAAGGATGCATTTTTTTAAAGAAAATAAATGTCAATGCAGACCTTTTTGATAAATTTTGTTTTTTGGAGTAATCAACACAAGATTTTCTTTCTTATTCACAGTAAAAACTGTGCTTTTTACTTCTTAATGTCAGCATTTTCACAATATTGCTAAACCGGTTTGTCTTCTCAGACTTTGTCACATTATTGAAATATGAGCTACTGTGCCCTCATAAATATGTGCATTAGAAGACTTGTTCTGAAGAATACCTCATGCATCTCCCAGGCATTTTCTCCCATTATGCCTGACCAAGAGACTTTCCTATCTATTGTCTTTGCTTTTTTGCTTCACTCTCAGTTTAGATGTTTGTGACCACCACACAACTGACCGTTCCAGCGCACTCTTGCCCTAGTGATAACTCTGCCTTGTCTGAATGGACAGGAAGGTGAGAAGGAGGCCACGTTTTCCACCAAGTTAATTCATACTCTGCTTTGTCAAGCACTTATTAATTGCCAGCAACTCAAAACATGCCTAAAAAAAACAGGAGCACTGCAGCTTTTCTCATGCTTCACAGATCGGGTGGTTCTGAATGGCCAAGATGGTACATGCAAAGAGATATAAGTGCTATGTATCAGCTGACCAATTGCTGCAATTACTGATGCGTTTCTTTACTTTCTCTCAGCCGTTCATCTCACTGTGTTGATGCAGATGGAGAGAAGTCCCATTTCATTGCACTTTCTTCATATGTGGTTGAACTGGATGTCTTTCTGCATTAGACTTGAGCGATATAACAATTCAGTAGTTTTACATGATATTATACTACCATCATATCCAGTCATGTTTACTACTTATATAACAAGACCTACCAATCTTTACCTCTCTAGCTAGTATGCCAACATGAGTTTATCACTCAAAAATAAGCCAACAGCAGTCTTTTCTGCTGAATAAAATGAGCTAATAATTATATGCATCTGGAATGATTTGCACAGGTGTTTTGAACCCTCCGATATGAACGGACACTACCTGGAAGCCACGCCCCCTTTCCCCCTCACATGCTCTTGTTGCACCCTCATGTTTTAAGTTCATTAATATGAAATTATGCATAATAATGTCTACTCTGTAGAGCACGTGCACAAGAAAGGGAGTCAGATTTTGCCCCAGTGATAACTCTGCCTTGTCTGAATAGGCAGGAAGGTGAGAGGGAGGCCACGTCTTCCTTAGGCTAATTCATACTCCTTCTGTCAAACATCTATGAATTACTGTCTGCAACTCTACTAAACAAGTGTCAAAACAAAATCACAGAGAAGGACACCCCTGTGACCCTGAAAACCATTATACATCATACAGTACGTGATTTGCATCGCCTGTTGTATTGGTTTTGTTAGTTAGTAATAATCATAACAATACTTTTATTTGTATTGCGTGTCTTTCCCAGCCAAGTGCACTTATAATAGCCGTATAAATTATAAAGACAAAACTTTCAGACAAAAATACAGAATTTAGGCTATCTGGAATTAACATGATAAATGGATGAAACAAAGGCTGGGTGGAGGGTAGTTTGGGATAAGAGTGTTAGTATTTTGTGAAGAGGTGTGTGTTGATCTGTGTGCTTGGCTCGTGCAATAGTTGCAGGCAAGGTTGTATTGAGCTAGTGAGTTTCAACGGTTTTATGCTTTTGCAAGCTGCCACTCATAGACATGAGGTATGCTGAGCATTCTAGTGTTAGAAGACCGAGTGTGGGTGTGAATGAATCTTGAAGGGCAGCTGTATAGGAGTGCTTCATGAGGGATAAGGAATAGTTTCATGTGGGTGAAATGGGAAGCCACTGTATGCCAGCAAGCACTTTGATATGGGTCGGTGAGGAGTAAGAGATTTGGGACTAAAATATTGCGTGTCATCTGTGTAAAAATTGAACTGAAGTCCATCTTGGCAGATGACACTGCCTGTGAGAGCATGTGAAGGAAAAAGAAAAGAAGGCAAAATATACCACGAGGAATACCTTGTGACAGTGTCAGATTTATAGAGATTTCTAAATTTATATAAAACAAATTATTGTGTTTCTAGGAGGTAGGATCTGAACAAGACTAGTGCGATATAAGATGCACCCAAGAGAGTGTGTAGATGAGGGAAGTGAATAGAAATATAATCAATGCTATTTATAGCAATACAGAGGTCAGAGTAAAGTAAAGTATCTAAAGTAGTAGATATATAGAGTATCAGAAATAGAATATTATTAAGTTTAGAAGAAGGATGTATGATGAACAGAAACTTGAGTGAAATGTCTCACAGGTGTTGTTTTTGGTCATGTCAGCATTACAGTAAATGGCTACTACTCTCTGTGGAATTTTTGAAAGTAGAACTCTGGCATAAAGTGAGATGCAGCAAGCAGAGCTCAAAACCAGACCTTGCTTTAAAAAAAAAATAGCAGGAGAACACTTAATAAAAAGCCAGTCTTCTCAAATTAAGTCGAGTGAAATAGCACAATTCATATTTGTATTCAATACATTAAGATGTACACAATGTGCTCAATTCATATTTGTATCCGAATACAAGAAATGAATGTTACATATTGTAGTGACCAAACACTAAAGGAAATAAATTTGACAACGATACAAAATCAGGAATTTGGACAAGATGCTGAGGCCGAGCAAGAGTGTGTTACAAAATACTATATAAACATGGCTGATATAGTCAGTGCTAGGTTTATGCTGAAATATGCCTTTAATAATTCCCCAGAGGACTAGAAATAACTGGAAGAAAGGCTTATACAGAATGCTTCTTTGTTCCTGTTGTCTTTGCATTTTTGAGCAAACCTTTAGATAACACCATTATGATGGTGTTCATGAAGTTTTTATTTATTCATTAACCTGTATCCGTTACTGAGTTTTGTGTGTATTCCAAGAGCTTTATTGTTTCTCAGTGTATATGTGCTTTTGTGGTCTGCGTGACCGTTTCACCACCCCATTGCCCCACTGATAACTTTTGCTTCTCTGGAGAGCACAGGAAGGTGAGTTTGGGGCTGCTCCTTCCCCAGGCTGAGTCTATAGCTTCTCAGACAGAGTGGCCCCAGGACGATTTCTGTTTTCACTCGATCCTGATGTAGGATACTAGCTATGAGGACTGATAATACAGTAGTGTGACCCAAGTTGGGGTTGAATGCAGAGGCACCGTGCAGTCCAGATAAACCAACCAGAGTGCACTTTTTGTGCTTGGCTTGGTTTGCTGCTTTGTAGCAGGTGATAAAATGGAAAGTGTAACATACTTGTGGGTTGTTAGTTGTTTTATTGCTTGAAAAGCATGTGAGAAAGGATTCTTTGTGTCAGTCATTGGTGTCATTGACTGGGATTTTAGATTTAGAGCAGTGTTTTGCAAAGAATATTCCTTCTAATCATGTCAGCCATTTCATAATTAAGCAATATCGCACAAGCAAGAGTGCGGTTATAATGAATATCGGCATGACTGTGATAGGGCCGCAGGCAATCACAGCTGTACTGATGTTCAGTAAAACAGCATGATTGTGAGTGCAGTATTCCTTTTATACAACAGTTTTATAAATAAGAAATTAATATCGAGTAACTGACATTTCGGACATAATATGGCCAAATAATTTGTTTATTTTTGCTCTGTGAGCGGAAATACACTCACTGAGCACTTTATTAGGAACACCTGTACATTTATGCAATTATTCAGGTAACGTTCACATCAACCATCAGAATGGGGGGAAAATGGTATCTCGGTGATTTTGACTTGTTGGTGCCAGATGGGCTGGTTTGAGTATTTCTATAACTTCTGATCTCCTGGGATTTTCATGCACAACAGTCTCTAGAGTTTACTCGGAATGGTGCAATAAAGAAAAAACATTCAGTGAGTGGCAAATTCTGTGGACAGAAATGCCTTGTTGATGAGAGAGGTCAGCTCAGAATGGCCTGATTCGAGCAGAAAGAAGAGCTACAGTAACTCAGATTCTGTACAACTATGGTGAGCACTTCTGTCAGCCAAGAACAGAAAGCTGAGACTGCAGTGGGCACAGGCTCACCAAAACTGGACAGTTGAAGACTGGAAAAATGTAGCCTGGTCTGATGAATCTCTGATGAATTCTGCTGGGGCACATGATTGTAGGGTCAGAATTTGGTGCCAACAGCATGAATCCACAAGCTGCCTTGTGTCAGCAGTCCAGGCTGGTGGAGCTGGTGTAATAGTGTGGGGAATGTTTTCTTGGCACACTTTAAGCTTGTTAATACCAATCACTTGAATGCCACATTTCAAGTGATTGCTGACAGTGTGCATCCCTTCATGGCCACAATTTACCCATCTTCTAGTGGCTATTTCCAACATGATAATGCAGCATGTCATGAAGCAAAAGTCATCTGAAACTGGTTGAATGAATGTTTCAATGAGTTCTTCACTGGCCTTCCCAGTCAATGGATCTGAATCCAATAGAACATCTTTGGGATTTGGTAGAACGGGAGATTCTCAGCATGAAAGTACACCTGAAGAATCTGCAGGAATTGCGTGATGCAATCATGTCAACATGGCCCAGAATCGCAAAGGAATGTTTCCAACAACTTGTGGAATCCTTGAAGAATTGAGGCTGTTTTGAGAGCAAAGGGAGGCCCTACCCAGTATTAGTATAATGTTCCTAATAAAGTCCTCAGTGAGTGTAAATCCCAAAGAGCTGTGCTCACTGACAGTTAGCTATCAGTTGGCTAGCTGGCTAGCTAGCTCACAATGATTTGTACACTCCCGGTAAAGGTGCACCCAGTGAAATTGGCTTCCCTTCTTCCTTTTCAACTTCATCTGACAAGTTTGAAATTGAGATTTTACATGGTGAACACACACAAGCGCAGTGATACATACAGTGAAAAGTCCCAGTGCGTTTATACTAAATATAAGCACTCTTGGAATGCCGCTCGTCCAATCAAATTAGTGGACCAGAGCTAACTGTTGAATAATTATGTAATATAATATGGGTCAGATCTTCTACTGTCCTGACTGCAGTCGCCCTAAAAGTTACTTGTGAAACCTCTCATTTTCTCAATTTTCCCTTTTTGTTTTTCTCTTCATCTTTGTTTGTAATTTGTCTGTTTGTTGTCCTGAAGTGACTAGTGGGTGACCTGGATGCACTCAAGAGATTCTACAAAGTTAATGCTATTTATCTTCTTCTTACTTTATTAATTTTTTTTTGTCTGTTAGAGTGTCCAGTCTACAGTATCTCAGCTCTTCATATTCACCAGGTTCTTTTTTTTTTTTTATTGTGCTTTGTCTCAACATTCTCTCTTTTCCTCTTTGAGCCACAGATTCTGTCTCCCTACATTGACTCTTTCAAGTCTTTATCTCATGTCAACCTGACAAAGCGGGACAAACACATTTCTGACAATGGATAATATCTGTTGACTGACAAGACTACCACTCCTCAGCACTTAGACTGCAGAAGAGATCGTTCTCCACCTTACTGTGTTTGTGAGTGGTTTGAACATACCACCAGAAGACAGGAGCTTAAACTCTGTCAGTCTTGATAACCTCATAAGATAACCTTTGACCATTTTGGAGTGCTGCTATTCAAACTGAAATATGTCCAGAAACATTGGGAGCCACTTTCCCTCTGCTTCAAACCCTGATAATTCTTCTTATCTCTATCTTACTTAGTCTTTATGTTGAGTGATGCTTCTGAATTTTTTCTTTTGCCCTCCCACCTTTCCCTTTTTTTCCTCATTCCTTCTCCCTGTACTGGCAATGCCCACACACATGAATGCTTCCACTTAGCATAGACTTTTTTTTGGTTAACCACAAAGCAGAAGCTGAAACTGTCAATCCAGGTCAGTGTTCAGATAGGATGTCAATGTTATTTAGGCAGCAGGAAAGAGGTTTGACTTGGAGATGACCTTGTTGACTGAAATGGTGATGAGATCATCTGGTGTCAGTCAATGACTTTCATTCCTTAAGCTGACAAAGCAAAAATGGACACCATTTATTCCATAGACTATATGCTGTCTAAATCAGGCTTATAGGGCACAGACTGTCAAAACATATCTTTTTAGCCTCAGCTAAATCACACAAATTCGTGTATGTGTCTTATTTAAGTGAACACAGTCAGTTACTTTTTTTGTCCTAGTGAGGAAATATGTTCAGCCTATTTTTGATTTAAAAATAGGATACCTAAGGTACCATCAACAGACCTGCCCACCCTGATGAAAATGGAAAAATGTGAAGTCGCATGGTACATTTTCAATATATTTCTTTCACAAATCACCAGTCAAAGTTAAAAAAAATTGTATATGAATGTATATATATGTGGTTTTTACAGTAAGCACTAGGCACTTAAGGGGAGGAAAAGCTGCCACTTGTCTGTTTTAGTTAAGATGTGGACACTAGAAAAGCTATGTGCACACTTTCTTACTTCTTATTCTAGGTAAAATGTTAGTGCAGCAATGTGCAGCAATGAATAAGAGAGTGTGCATGTAAACTTTTCTACATCTTAACTAAACCTTTTTTCCCCAAATGCCTAGTGGTTTTGTAAAGCCCTGTACATAGGCAAGCTCCGCTTTCTACTGGGGTTTGAGTGCACATCTGTGCTGACCCGCACAGGAGAGAGCACAGGGTTTTAAATCACTTTTTAATTATCATTACTATTCAAATTATTTGTAAAGTGTTAGATTTGATTCTTCCTTGGAGGCCTATTTAATCCTTTTTTCACATCAAAATTTTCACTCTTTTTTCTCTTTTTGTTGTAAAGGTGCAGTTTTTGACTGTTACAGACTGAAGATTTTCAAATTTAGTCAACTGATGTTAACTATATACATGTCTAATGTTATCTAAGTCAAAGATACACTGATGGGTTTTATTTCACATTAATGAACTCAAGACATTGTGAGATGAGAAAAGGGGGCGTGACTTCCAGGGGAGTCATTTGCTACTCTTTGGGCATATTTCTGAGTGATAAATTGACATACTCCAATGTTAAATGTAGTTGTTAGGTCTGAAACAACACACTGAAGAAGATGTATCAATAAAAATAACGTTTCTTTGTGGATGCTGATAGCATGCTTGTGCTTTTGTATATTATTCCCAATATCTCTCCCTTACTGCTGCTGTGTTTTTCTTGTCTCAGTCTCTTTTAAGAGTGTTGGATCTTTTTAACTGGAAGTATTGGTACCTAATAGAGGTATTCTGTACTAAGTATCTGGATTTGATTATTGTTCTGACTTAGTTTTGCACTGAGAACCAAATTCAGATCACACTGCTCATGATTCATCCAAGTTATTTAAAAGACATGTTAAGTATATTGTATGAGCTTTGTTTAGAGCTTTGTTTTGTTTAGATTTCTAGCATTACCAGCACAAAATGGCCTTATAACACCTGTTTGATTATTCTCAAATCTGTTCTTTTTCTTGAGCTCTTCCTCAAAGACTTTATGATAATTTAGAGCTTATGGTGGACATGGGTTTGTTATTGTTTGCTTGTATGGTCCAATCATTCTATTCTATGACATTTATTATTATTGTTCAGGCTTAGGTTCAGCTGAACTTGGCCTGTGAAAGCCCTCAGGCTGCTGGCCTGGTGCCAGAGAATGCACCAAACAATGCTGAAAGCCAGAGGCCAGCCAGAGGTGAGAGACAAAGAGCTGGAGATGAAGGCAGAGATAACAGCAGAATTAATGGAAAGAAAGTGTGATTCTAGGGAGGACAGAGGGATGGATGATTGGATGGAGGGATGATCAGAGGAGAAGTTGAGAACAAGAATGTGTAAGTGTGTTTAGTTGCAAGACGCAGCAATATTGTTCCAAATAAGAAAGTATGACAGAAGTATCTTAACTTACCCTTATCACAGATGGAATAAATGCTGCATAATCAAATACAATTTGTTGATCAGTCATGACCCCATGTATGAGGGATATTGTTCCTAGTGCATATGTAGTTATTCCTCAACATTTTCTGTTCATTCCAAACTGTGTTCTGTGATTTATAACACACGTTGTGCTGCAAATCAGATCTTGTGTTTTCAAAGTACTGTCCAAAGAGCAACAAATCTGGGAGAATAAAAACAGAAGGTCAGTTCACCAGCCCCTCTAGACTATTAATGAGATTGGTAATTCCCCTAGCGTTCCAAACAAATAAATACAGCAGTCAAAATAACCATTAAGAGCCCTTATCCAAATGCCCAGTTCACAGTGAGTGAGAGGGAGAGTGTATATGAGCTTGGGGTGAGCATGAGGGCATGAGGGAAACAAGGTCAACATTTTGGTGTGCCACGTCATGTTTTATTTTGTCTTTTTTTTTTCTCCATCATTCTTTCTTTGGGAAGAATGAGAGGAAGTGATAATCCAGTGCCTGTCCCATCCACCACCATCCCCCCCTCCCCAACCCAGCTCACTGTTTGTTCAGTAAGCGAGGAAAGTGGGCCCGATAACACCGCCATGGGGTCACGCTGAGGTTAGAGAGAGAGAGAGAGAGAGAGAGATGTGTAGAGATACCAAATGGAAGTTCATAAGGAGGTGAAGGCGGAGGGAGGGAGCTCAGTGGAGAGGTGAAACCCAGGTCATGAACGTGTGTGATGAACCAGTAAGCACTGTATGGAATGCACACATTTGTGTTTGTGTATATGCAGGGTTATGGATGACAGGAAAGCCTTCTCCCCCTCCTGCTCCGTTTTCTTCTTCCCCTCAGTCTCATTTTCTGAAATGTGAATATTCTTTTCTGGTAGATTTACAGCACATTCATGTAGGAGGAGCCAAAAAAAGTAATCTGAGAGATGTGCATCTGACTTATCACACTCAGGTGCTTATCTGCCACCACACTAAGACATGCTGGTGTATTTTGTGTGTTTTCGTGTCTGTGTGATTGAGGTGATGCCGTGTGAGTAAGGAAACAGACGGAGATGTTTGGAGATTGCCTTTTTTATGTTGTGTACTCGATCAGACAGATTTTTGATGATTTATCTCTGCCTGTCACACACATGTAAACAAGAATGTTTTCAGTTCAGGACATGGACTTTTTCCATCTGTGGAGGAATAAATATGTCTTTAATTGTCTGCATGTATGTACATCTGATCAGTGTCAGTGTGTGTGGAGTCGGATGGGTTGTTGGTTATTGGTAGTATGCTGAATGTCACTGGGTTTGTAATGGACCGTAGATTTCAGGGCAATCGTGGGTCATTATTGGGTCAGGCCTGGGTCACAGGCTGACCAAAACATCTCTACTCACAAGGTGAAAAAGTGTAAATGGCTTTTCTCTCTTTAACCTCTCTCCATTCTTTACTAATCCCCTGCTTTGTCATGTTTGTCTCCCTTTTGCCTCCTAGGTAATCTCATTTAAGAGGCCCTACTCACTTATGTAACACTGGGAAAACTGAACTGCTTGCTTCAGTAAGGGGAGACTGATGGAGTCAGACTGAACTTGATCTGCTTTGATGCACTCCAATAATTTTTTTACATTTTTTTTTCACTCTCAATTCCAATCGAGATAACTTTATTGCCCTGTAATAGTGCCAAAACATACCAATTTGTTTTATCTATTGATATCATACTTTAACATTTTTGGGAGTAATAAAAAATAAATAAAAACAAAATGGAGTGAAAATAAATAATGTCTAATAATGTTGTTCTATGTGCTCTTGTTCACTTGGTCTAACTTACTTTCTATTTCCCTGCTTCTTTGTCTAGCTGTTGGACCTCTTTACTCAGTGGGATTGGTCTACATACCTTGCTGACTATGGACGTCCGACCTGCAAGTACCTGAGGGTCAGCCCGCATACCGCTCTGGCCCTCCTGGAGAAGTAAGTCACACATAGACTAATGTTGCCATCACTGGGTACTTTTTGTTGAAACAATTGTATGTACATATCGCCCATGCTTTATCATTTTCTTATTTCTGAGAAACTCTTAATTTCTTTGACATCTACGCTGTCTGACAACATCTTTCCCACTCTCACATCACATCACTCACTGATCTTCTGCATATGTGCAGGATTTCTCGAGCGTGAGTACTTCTGCTTTCTGCACAGTGTGTGTGTCTGATTGTGGTGTGCTATTTAGAAATGTTGATTCTAATTCTATTTGATGTATGTGTGTGTATGCATGCTTTTGCCTGTAGTGTTTATTGTGCACAGTGGTGAGTCAACATTTGTTTTTGCATGTTTATAGAACAGGTTGCTGATGTGTGATTTCCTTGAAACTTTTGTAACTTTGTAACTCTAACTTTTAAAAAAAAAAATCTCTCTAGACCTTCTCATGATCATGCCTACTCCCCTTTCTCTCTTTTTCACCCCTTCCTTTTCTAGGAAGATCATAAATTCTCTGGTTACAGCAGTACACACACCAGTCTTGATCCCATTTGAGCTGCACTTAGCCTGGCCATACCCTCTCGACCCTAAAGCTCAGTGAAAGTGATCTGTATTACTAAACCCTGAGCTGGCCACTAACCAGGCAGAAACAGTGGGCCTCATTTATCAAGCCTTATTTGTAAAAAGTTCATAGGAGCATTTTACACATGGAATTTGGTATTCATGAAAATCCTGTATTTTCGGAAAAACTTTCGTATCCTGCTTGTTCTCCTGAGTGTGTATAAATTTATGCGTAAGAAGACTCATGAAAATCGTGATTGATTAGCTTCAAATTGTATAAATCACGATGAGTTACTGCACTTTTATATATGGATTATGCTGTCAAATTTAAGTAGTATAGTATTTCAGTATTTCAATTTAATGTCTATTTTGTGAAACCCAGTTGTTTCATATTAAAGGCATTTATTAAATAAATATTAAATATGCAAAAATAAAGAACAAGTAAACATAAATCCAAAACTAAGACAAATAAGATCAATCATTCAATTAAGAATGCTGCTGTATAAAAGGAAGACATGCTGCAGTGAATCAGGTGGTGTTTAAGTCTGTTCCATTTTCCATGGCATCTTCTTTTAAAGCTGTACAACACTTTATTAGCGCCAGCCCTAAGTGAATAATAAGCGAGGGATCTGGTATGTCTGAGGCTGCAATGTACTGTACTCTCTCCTGTGCCTTCATTGGGCTTCCTATTGCACTTGTATGTACTATATACTACTATACTAATATATACACTCACTGAACGCCTGAACACCTGTACTCTTTTGTGCAATTATTTAATCAGCTAATTGTGTGGCAGCAGTGCAATACATGAAATCATGCATATACAGGCCAGCAGCTTCTGGTAATGTTCACATCAACCATCATAATGGGGAAAAAATGTGATCTCTGTGATTTTGACTGTGGCATGATTGTTGGTGCCAGACAGGCTGCTTTGAGTATTTCTATAACTGTTGATCTCCTGGGATTTTCAAGCACAACAGTCTCTAGAGTTTATTCAGAATTGTGCAATAAAGAAGAAACATCCAGCAGTTCTGTGGATGGAAATGCTTTGTTGAAGAGAGAGGTCAACGGAGAATGGCCAGACTGGTTCGAGCTGACCGAAAGGCTACAGTAACTCAGATAACCATTCTGTACATTTGTGGTGAGCAGAAAAGCATTTCAGAATGCACAACACGTCAAAGCTTGAGGCGGATGAGCTACAACAGCAGAAGACCATGTTGGATTCCACTTTTGTCAGCCAAGAACAGAAAGCTGAGACTGCAGTGGGCACAGGCTCACCAAAACTGGACAGCTGAAGACTGTCACCTCCTATAAACAAAAAAGCTTCTTTTCTCACTCACCGATGGTGGTGATTGATGGTGGTATTAGCATGAAAGTTAAGCTTTGGAGCTTGAATCTGTATGAGCAGAGTGTGCAGATGAGGAGGTGAGTGAGCTGAGTGACAGACTAAGAACTAAAGAGCTGCTGCATAGGCAGGAATGAAGAGAGGCTTCTCTTCAGCCCACTACACCATTTTCAGCAGGTAGTCGAACAGCACTGTGGGTAATGTAGGAAACCATTAACCAGAGTTAAAAGTGATTTTTCCTTTAAGGATGATGTGGTACCTGTCAACAAATTAATGCCAGTCCCTCTGTTGGAGGGTTTGACTAAAGTGAGGGATAAAACAACTAAAAAGATGAAGATAGATATTATAGATAACTGAGATTCTATGGCTGTGATTGTGTGTGACGGTTTTAATGATGACACAGATCAAGACTCTCAACACACCTGTCCTTTTTCACACTGCTTTCAGCAACCTATGATACACATCTGGCTTCCTTCCTTGTCATCCATATTTGGTAACACGATTGCTATCCACATTTTCACACACTCCCAAAAGCAAACATACCTTACTAGGTGATGGTAGCTATAGTTGCAGAGATAAGAGGCAGATAATTGTAACTGCCGTGTGACCACAGAAACACTATTGTATGCCTGAGTTGATGTCCATCTCATCTAATATCCCACAGCGAGGTAAAAGATAAGTGATGTGTGAATTAGATCAGGACAATTGAGCAGACCTGATAAGGCTTTACTATACTAAACGTAACGCTGCTTGAATGGCTGTTGTGTCTGTTGTTATGAACTGTTTGCTGGAGGCCAAAGAATATGGTGAATGAAAATAATATATACTTTGATAATATGTAAGTAAAGCCAAGTATTAATCAACTATCATGCTGTATTTACCATGAAATTGTCTTAAATTTAAAGAAATGTGGAACGATACAAAAATTTTAATTCTGGCTCTGGTTGGCTGACTGGAACCTCACTGTGAGTTCACTGATCCATGAAGAAGTGGGTTTTGAGCCATTTGAGGAAGCACCAGGCAGAACGGTTTGTGCCGGCGCGTGCTGGTGGTCCAATTTCTACCTCCAATCTCCATGATGCTCCAATCTGCTCCTCTCCCTTGAGGTCTTTATGGGGACTGAAACCTTAATTGGAATGCATCCTTACCACCCAGGCATGTACCTCATACAAGGACTTGGGGTTTCTCCAAAGATACTCACCAAAGGTTTGGTCTTTTTCAGGCAGGTGTCTGAAAGGGAAGAAAAGAAATGATTAAAAGATTTGATCTTTGACACAGATTTTCCTTGGAAAATTAGAATAGTTTACACAAAAGTTCTGATATTTCATTTAATGTCAGACTAGATTTTTATCTGATGTAGCTTCTTGTAAAGATCTGACAGAGATATGTGGGTTGCTGTCATAATCTTTTCCTTTATTCTATTTTGTCTGTTTATATAATCTCTCTCTCTATCTCTCTCTCTCTCTCTCTCTCTCTTTCTGTTCTCTCTTTTCCTGTCTCATTCTCTGTAGGATGAAGGACACTAGTCGGAAAAACAACATGTTCGCTCAGTTCCGTAAGAATGAGCGTGACAAGCAGAAGCTCATTGACACTGTCGTCAAGCAGCTGCGGAACCTTATTGCCAGCCACCAGTCCTGAGTCCACTGATGGTTGTATATCAGCTGACTTCCCCCGTGAACTTCTTGAATGGTCACTACCAGTAACAGCACCTACACCTTTGTAAAAGAGCAAAAACAATAGACTTGCAAAAAAAAAGGAATAGGCAAGATTTGACAAATAGGTGCCATGGGTCTTTCAAATAATTATTTGTCTTACCCAAAGGGTACCATCTATGCCAGTTTTGCAGTCCTCGTTCTTAGCCTTTTAATGTCTTCCCAACAGCATCTCACTGGCGTCAGTATCAGTGAACCTTGAAAGTGCTCTCCCGTCTTCCTACATGACCATGTAAGCACAGCATAGGGTTACCAGTTGTGCAGCCCTTTTTAAGCCTGTCTCTATGAGACTTTGGTTATTAGCTTCACATATCTAGCAACTGCACATTTGACAATAGGGACTTTAAGCATTAATAGCTGCAGGGACGCTACAGTGCCCAGAAAAAAAGCCTGTGCATTTTTGAGTCTGGCTGCGTCA
Source organism: Pangasianodon hypophthalmus (assembly GCF_027358585.1). NCBI lineage: Eukaryota > Metazoa > Chordata > Actinopteri > Siluriformes > Pangasiidae > Pangasianodon > Pangasianodon hypophthalmus. The sequence goes on from NC_069713.1 coordinate 17,601,537, forward strand.
TGCCACGGTAACCTTTGTGTTAACTACAGCAAAACCCACAGTTTACCAGTGTTTATATGAAATTTAGGTTATTTAGGAGTTAATTTAACCTTTTTACCATGAGTTCAATTGAACTATTGCTTGCACAGAATAAGGACACTATCATTTTGTATTTCAGATTTATTTCTTGCCGCTGTAGCAGTTTCTTCACTACTCAATGCTGAAAGTCCCTAGTCTATTTTAAACCATCCTCAATAGAGAGAAGTAGAGTGATGTATTGAAACATCCTGTATATTGTAGTCTTAAGCCACTGCATAGTTCTCATTTCTGATAACACTGATGATTCTGTAATTCCCTTTAAATAGACAGTAAGGCAAAAACAAGTCGCAAATGAGTTCTGTTATAGCCTTAACTTACCGCAGGATCTCTATCAGCTACTGTTATTCTGTAGAGGCTAGTTATCAAATCTAGATAGAGCTCCAGCAAGGAATAGCTCACAGCATTGTTGCCTGTATAATGTGTGTGTTTGTGTGAGTGCACCTACTTTTGTGCTTAGGGTCATTGTGGGTCTTTATTTAATTGATGGAATTTTCTCATCAAGTGGGTGCAATATTACTATTATTTTCAAAGAGGGAAGAAATCATAAAATCTTAGGAACGTAGGTAAATTTTTTTATTGTCAACACAAGAGGTCATGGTTTTGGTATTAATGGCTGTATATCACTTTATGTGCATTGTGTGTGTGAGCATTGTCACTACCCCATTGTTTGTTTGTGTGCGTGCATAAACCCTGGCCCATTGTGAAGGGATAGAAAATAATCAAAACCTAAAGGGAATAATTCTTCCCAAACTGTTCAGTTTAGGGAGTGTGTGTGTGTGTGTGTGTGTGTGTGTGTGTGTGTGTGTGTATGAATAGCATTTTGTGGTTGTGCTCTTTGTGTTGGCCTTTTTTTTTTTTTTTTTTTTTTTTTTTTTTTTTTTTTTTTTTGTGAATTTGAGTCCTCTGTACCTGAAATCGGGTTTGTGACCGAGCCATACGATTGTGTGTGAGAGGGAGTGTGTGCGTGCCTGTGCATTATTACATATGAACAGAGTTGTGTGGATTTATAGGAAAACTTTATTCATTTTGTTGTTGATGGAGACAGATGCACTGTACAGAATGTAATGTTAAACCACTAATGAATGACCTTCCAGTACTAATAAAGTCTAAAACAAATGCCAACCAATATCAAATAAACAATGAAAAAAAAATCAGTTTTGAGTAAAGGTTCTTATTTTTCAGTTTTTCAATGGTAGTTAAATAGGATTTGTTTATGCATGTATTTAATACACATGAGCCTTTTT